>NC_041385.1:60516287-60527103 GCF_002162155.2 Triticum dicoccoides
ACAATGCAAAAGATAGTTTTTTAGAAAAATTAGGACTTTTTTTCTGTTCATAGATTTTTTTGGTGATATTAATTAGTGTAAATATGCAAATGTTTGTATATTCATATGAACAATGAATTAGGCAATACTACTTCATGTATTTTTAAGAAGGAAGAAGAAGAAAAAGAATGAGAGGAAAAAGGAAATAAGAAGAGGAATAAAGGAGAAGAAGAGGGGAGAGGAGGAGAAATAAATAAGAAGAAGAAAAAAGAAGAAAAAGAAGAGGAGAAGAAGAAAGGAATAGAGGAGAAGAAGAAAAAATAGAAAAAAAAATCTATTTTTTCTTCTTCTCCTCTTTTTTTTTCTTCTTTTTCTTCTTCTTCTTCCTTCTTCCTTCTTCCTCTTTTCTTCCTTATTCCTTATTTTCCTTTCTCGAGGGATAAGAAGAAAAAGAAGAGGAGAAGAAGAAAGAAAGGAATAGAGGAGAAAGAAGAAACTTTGACACGAGGGGGGGGGTACCGATACCCCATCCCCGATAACATTATTTTCCCATGTATATGTATGTTGCTTCGTTGTCGATATAACGAGGGTGTCGAGGATCACCGAGGGGTCGAGGGTCGGGAACTAGGGTAGAGGGTCGAGGGTCGTTAAGGGGTCAAGGGTCGAAGGTTTCAGGGTCGAAGGTCGTTAAGGGGTCAAGGGTCGAAGGTTTCAGGGTCGAGGGTTCCTATAGTGTCAAAGTATTAAAGAAATCCATGGCTTCATTATTAGCCGGAAGTAACCATGGCATGATGGTATGAAGTCCTCCAAAGTTATTCTGGAATGGAGTCCCGGATAGGATAATTTGTCTTTTTGTACGAATTTCAGCAAAGGCCTTCCAAATAACGATATTCGGAAGGTTCTTGCTGAACTTTGTACCAAAAAGCGAATTATCCTATCTGGGACTCCGTTCCAAAATAACTTTGGAGAGCTTCGTACCATCATGCACCTGTTACTTTCGCCTAATGATGAAGACATGGTTTTGTTGAATCCTTTGACACTAGGCAACCTCCCGACCCCTCGGCGATCCTCGACCCCTTGACCCTCGAGCGCTCGGCGATCCACGACCCTCTACCCTACCGCGGGCGTCGATGCCCACGTCACTTGTGGGACATAGATGTAGTGTTCAATGCCGACCCCCTCCCGATAGCTTCAACACGTGGGGGGGGGGGTCGATATTACCCCCTCCCAGCTTGAAGCGTTCTCGAGGCCACCCCCTAACCCTTGAAGCGTTGTCGAGGCCACCCCAAACCCTAGAGAAGCAGCATCGAGGCCACTAATATGATTCCTTATTGTGATTAGCTAGCTAGTTCTACGTTTGCCACTAATATATCCATATCTATCATGTTTGAATAATAATTGCCATGTTGTAAATATTTGTAGAAACTATGGACACCCCCCGAGACGAAGCACAAGAAGCGTTGTTGAGGGACATAATCGCACAAGGAAGTGATGCCGTCTCCTCGTTGATGTTTCTCAACGACAACGATGGTCTGGAAGGAGAGGGTGAAGAAGCAGCTGGCTATGATTTACATGGCTCCGATGACCCAATGCCGGTGCAAGAAGGAGAGGGTGAAGAAGTAGACCGTGAGGACGGCTCCGGTGATCACCAAACCGAGTCCGGACAGGTATATATATTAGTTAAGCCTGTGCTGACTAGCTAATTGATGCATTCATTGTTTTGGTATGTACACATATTAATTAACTCTCAGCTTTGTTCTTTTTTCTAGCCCTCCGGATCGAGCACAACTTCGGTAAAGAGACGAGGCCTGAAGAAAAAGTTGAGCTCGGATGAAAAGTTTGAGATCATACAAATTGCGCGCGACGGCCAACTGATTGAACCCTACCGGACAAAGAAGGCATTTGTTGCTCAGTGCGGGGTTCTGGTTCGGGACAAGATCCCGATCAGCATCCAGCAATGGTATAAGCCTAAGAACGAAGACCCTGAGGTGTCTTATGTCAATGAGATGCAGAAAAAGAATCTTTGGACTGAGCTGAAGTCAAATTTCACCCTACCGCCGGAGGATGATCCGGAGAAGCCAGTTATAGAGCCATTAATCAAGTCTTTTGCTCTGAGGAAGATGGCAAACCTATTCAGGAATTGGAAGAAAGACCTCAATAGGTATGTCGAAAAAAATGAGACACGAGAATTCATGGGCAAATATGAGAAGATCAGAGATGACTGGCCCGCATTTGTGGCCCACAAGACATCGGAAAAGAGTAAAAAGATGTCGGCGACAAACAAGAGAAATGCTGAGAAGAAGAAACTTCACCATCGCACAGGGTCAGGTGGCTACCTCGTAGCCCGGCCTAAGTGGGCCAAGGCTGAGAATGATCTTCTTGATAAAGGGATTGAACCAGAGACAATGAACTGGCCAGAACATTGCCGGACTTGGTTCTTTGGGGCCGGCGGATCCTTGGACCCTATAACAGGGAAGTGCATTTGGACGGACGAACAATTGGACATACCAGTCAAGAGGCTTCAGCAATATATCGAAGCAGCGCAGCAAGGGACGTTCGTTCCAGACAGGGAGAAGGACGAGCTCACAATGGCCCTCGGCAATCCTGAGCACCCTGGACGGACACGAGGCACGACAGGCTCCATTTCGTGGAAGGCTGGATTTCCGGACGCAGGGGGTTACAAAACCCAGGAGAGGAGGAAGAAACTGGAGCAGAGCCAACTGCAGGCGCTGCACGAAAGGGTAATGGGGCTAGAGGAACGAGAAGCAGATCGCAGCAAACGACCTGCCGAAGCTTCCCCCGAAGCTATCCCGCCATCTCAGCGGAGAAGCAGCGTGGCTTCCACCGAGCTGCTTCAGCCAGAGCATGCCTTGACGGCTCCTGCCAGCTATCCCGTGGATGCTATCACGGATGCTAAAAATTGCCACCTTATGGCGCAATGGAGCAATTTGAAGGTCAAGGCGGCTGTTGGCTCTATTTATCCTACTAAACCCGACTCAACTTTTCACTGCCAGCCGATTCTAGAAGGATATGCTAAGGTGATGGTCGATGAAATAACGGAGGGATTTGAGGACCTCCGGCTTGACCACCCTACCGGTGAAGGGGAGTATCGGCTGGGTTCTGCTCTGAAGACTCCATGCCTATGGCGGAAGGATCTCATCAACCTTCTGAACTGGACGCCTCCGCCTCCTCCTCCTCCTCCGGCGAGTCAGGGCACTCCGCCTCCTCCACCGCCTCCGCCTCCGGCGAGTGACGATCAGGGCACTCGGCCGGCTCCTTCTCCGGCGCGTGGCGGCACTCCGCCTCCTTCTCCGCCTGCGCCGGCGCGCCCGAGCAGCCAGCCTCCTCCTTCTCCGCCTCGTCAGCAAGGGCGGAAGAGATCCGCCGCCGCTCCGGCTGCTCCGGCGCGTCACAGTCCTTCTCCTCCGCCTCGTAAGCAAGGAAAGAAGACATCCGCTCCGTCTACTCTGCCGGCGTCTAGCAGTACAGCCAAAGGCGGTAGGAGATACAGATTCGGTCCTTCTCTGAAGACTCCAGAGAAGTTACCGTACGAGAGGAGCGAGGAGGAAAACGCGAAGATCGCGCAGACCGAAGTGGATGACTGGTTTCAAGGGTTGAAAGCAAAGAGACATCCACCTCCGGAGGAGAAGGTAGATCCGATGGAAGTGAAGCGCACTCTGGCTGCCCTGACAAAACCACCCAAGTCTTCGCCGAAAGGCAACATTTGCCGAAGCGGAGAGGTCGGGAAGTACTAAAAGTGATCAAAGGATGAAAGAACGACGAGCTGGGAAAGAAATTGCCCAGCTCGGCGAACAAGCGAAGCAATCGTGCCCCCGCTCAAGGTGCCTGCTAGCGACATCGTCGATCCGAGGATGGTGCCCGGTTATGGCAATCCTGCAGATTACCTACCCGACGATGTACATTATGATATCTTGGAGGTGCAGATACAAAGATACGAGTACGGGAAGCCTCTCGTCAAAGATGAAAGTTCTCTATCAACGATGATGCGAAGATTGCATGATTGGTACATGAAAACCTGCAAAGAGTCTGAGGGGAGGAGTACTTTGTATGTGAGAGTTAAAAAGGAGCATGACCTCCTTGGAATTGAACTGTTGCCTATTCCATTTGAGGAGTTCTATCAGTTTTTCAATCAATTGGCCATCGATAAAGCAACGGTCACCTCCTACTGTCTGTAAGTAGTACTACTTCCGTCATTAAGTCTCTCTATATAACTCAGCCCTTTCATTGCATGTATTTATAATTATCCTCACTATATTATGCAGATTGAAGATCGCCGAATTGAAGAAAAGACAAGTGGGAGATATTGGGTTCATTAACACGTATCTCATAGATGCAACTGAGGTTCAATATCGTGACCAAGAAACCGAGGCCAACTTGCTACGATCGTTGGAAATAAATGAACACAAAGATATAATACTCTTTCCTTACAACTTCAAGTGAGTGTTACTGTCTTGTGGCATATTCGGTTTCCTTATTAGTCCAGGTTATAGTAATGTAATATTGATGAGTTATGCATGTGTGCGCAGCTACCACTATATTCTCCTAGAGATTAAGCTTGAGAAGGGAGTAGTAACTGTCTTAGACTCCAAGCGAAAAGATCCCAAGGAGTATGCGGACATGACTGAAATGCTCGAGAAGTAAGTTAAATCGATCATTATCCACCATATTAGCAACTTTGTTCATTTCTGATATCAAGTAATTGTTTTCTTTGTATGGCAGGGCTTGGAGAAAATTCACCAAAAAAGCTCTGGGACTACCGAAGAAGCTGCAATTTAGGCACCCGAAAGTAAGTACTATATAGTAGCATATTCCAGGCATCTCCTAGTGATTCAAGCGCTAGTGTCATCAATACCATTTAGCATGCTTGCTAATTATCAGTTTGATTGACCTCTATTTCTTGTAAAGTGGTTGTGGCAGGAACAAGGGAATGATTTCTGTGGATACTACATTTGCGAGTCCATCCGCCACACGGCCTGTGAGCGGGGCTACTCCGACAAACAATATGAAGTGCGTAAATAACAATATTCACAATTTTATTTTATTACCATCATTTGTGTTGAGTTTCATTCATTCATATATATATATGTATTGACCCCCTCCTTAAAATTAAATGTTTCGGATGCGGGATGAACTCCTAACACCAGATCGCATGCGAGCAATTCAAGAGGAATTGGCGGCATTCTTTCTTGACCACGTGATCGCTGAAGACGGAGAATACTATGTGGACCACGCGTCCGTATTTTAGGAGATTATATATTTGTAAAAGATAATTATTGTATATATGTAGCCGGTAGTGTCGGATAGATATACGAGAACTTGTTGTTCGACCAATCTCTCGGAGAAGGAGAGGTGGTCGATATCACTTCTCTCTGTATGCATATATGTTCATGACGATCTTCTATTTGCTTACTAGCTAGCTAGCGTGTCTAGCTAGTCCTCTCTATACGTATGTATGGTACGTAGCGTCGACCAAGCACGAACAAAAGAGAGGACACTTCTCTCTATTAATTAGCTAGCTATAGCACAATATATGAAACACCTAAATTAACCCCCCAAAACCCCCCAAACCCCCCCCCCTTTCAAAAAAAACAAAAACCCCAGCCACAGAAATGCTGACGCGTGGATGCTTATTGGTCCCGGTTGGTGCCACCAACGGGGACCAAAGGCCCTCCTGCCTGGGCTCAGCGGACAGGCCACGTGGAGGCCCATCTGTCCCGGTTCTGGATTGAACCGGGACTAAAGGGTCAGGGCATTAGTACCGACCCTTTAGTCCCGGTTCATGAACCGGGACTAAAGGCCCTCACCAACCGGGACTGTAGGCCCTTTTTCTACTAGTGTATTCTCATGCAACTTCTTCCAGCCCGCGTTCTTCTCCTTCAATAGGTCGATCTCATGGCAGAGCTTCGCCTTGTCCTCCTGAAGTCGCAGGATTTCGCCGGTCGCCTTCTTCTTCGAGGCAATGCTCTTCTTCAGCAGCATCACCAAGTCGGTGGACAACTCCCCCTGCTGATTGAGCTCAGTGGGCATGTCGTCGAGGCTCTCCTTCAGCAACTCCATCTGCTTATTGAGGTGCTTCTTGAGCTGATCGGGCATGCCGTCGAGGGATAACTACTCCAACTCCGCCGGCTCGGCATGTTCGCCTCCACGGCTAGGGCGCTCCTCGGAGCCATCGCCTGCCCGTGAGAGATCTTTCGAGGTCTCTGCGTGGCGGTGAGCCCTCTTTTTTTCCGCAACCTTGGTTGCCGCTCCCTTGTTACGAGTAGGTCTCGACCTAGAGCTCTGCTCACCGGCCATGGCAACGACGGACGAAGAAGAAGCACTTATGAGGAGGAAAGGTAGAGTAATTTTCGGTTAGGTAGTTCCCCTTTTTATAACCTAAGTACTAGCATTAGTACTAATACCTACATAGTGGGAACACGTTCAGGTTTGGTACGTACTAGTAGGTGTGAGCAGGCTTTCGAATGTGATGGGAACAAGGTAAAGATTAATTGATGGTTTTGGTTTCGAGGCCCAAAACGATCCCGATGAGTTTAGCGGAACATAAATTTCAAGTACTATACTGCTCAAATGCGTAAATATTATGTTACTGTCAAAAATTGGCACAAAATACGAAGGAGACCAATGGAAGTACTACTAGCAACCCACGATTTAACTACTCGCATGCGCACAGTGGAGTAATAATGTCTTTCTTCCGCCCTCACGTCCACTCAATTTGCATGTGCCGTATTAATTGACCATCAATGAAGTGAACGACTTTACACACGTCAAATTATCACATGGGGTGGATCTTGGTACAAAATTGCGTCCGCCCGTGTACCCGCGTGTGCTGAGAGGGAATGAGTGCGTGCGTGGTGTGGGTGCACATCTTTGCTTCGTGCATGTACCACCAGTATGGCTCAGGGAGGACGAGTACATTCTTCTGGAACCAGCAGCACGTCACTATGATCAATCCACGCAAGGAGGTCACGACGATGCCTCCACATGTGCCACGTGGCTTCATGAGCTGTAGAGAGACACTGTGTAGCTGCCATTGGTATTCTAATTTACGTGTTTTGCACATACTCGAAGTACTAGTAAGGTACACGTGCATTAGACGCATCAGATTTTGCAACCAAATTACGAATAAATACCACACTATAGCATGTAAGCTCTTAGTCATATATGCCTGATGTAGCCCTTCGTTTAATTCTTATAGTTCATCTCATTCAAAATCAATTAGTTTTTATAAAAAAACTAAGAACGCGGGAATAGGAAAAACATGGGATTATAGTGGAATGTCGTCTTGAATCCTATAGGATTGTACGAGTGTTTGATTGTGCATAGAAAAAACGTAGAATTCTTTCAAAGAGGTTTGAGTGGATGGGATGTTTCCTATGAAATCTAGTGCAAATGAATCATATGGAAAAACTCCTATGGTTTACAATCCTATGAATCAAACAACCAAGATAGGAAAAATTCCTAATGATTAGAATTCTCCAAAATTCCTTTGAGAATCCTTTGAATCAAAGAAGCCGGTAATCTATTTTATGATTCATGGAATTGTGCATAGTAAAGCATAAAGTAAAAACAAATAATGGCAATTCAACTAGAAAAAAAGTTTGGGCAGTTATGATACGTAATATTCTAGAAAAAAGAGAACCACTGTTGTTTTGAGGTTTGTGCATTATGCTTAAGTTCAACAATGGAGTCTGCTAGATTGTACATGTGGCAAAATCCGGTGGGGGGCTAGAAAATGGTGCGAGGGGCCGAGTGGAGGGAGACTATGAAGGAATGCACAAGTGCGAGATCGATATTTAGAGAGAGGGGGCGAACACGTGCGCTGTTGCACGCAGTGGCGGAGCCATGAAAAATAAATGAGCTAGGGGGCCAAGCATTGCTAATCCTTTACGAGGAGGGTCAATTAATGAACTTAAACCATTTTTAGCGGCAATTGTCTAATGATCACATTTATATTAGCCTCAATATATAGTGATGTTGGGGGGGGGGGCAGGGCCCTTACTGCCCCCTGTCTTCGCCATTGTGCACGCGTATGAGAGATGAAGCGAAAGGCATGGATGATGAGAGGGGGACGTTGGATATATAATTAATGTGGGTGTATTAGCTATATATGTTAATCCTATATAGAGAGGTATAGATTGATCGATGTGGACGTGGGAAAGAGGTTGAGACGTCACTGGATACATCAATTCATCGGTTTGTGTGGAAAACTATGAAAGACCTAGCTATATACACACATACATAGAGGAACATCGATCGTTGCACATGCACGCGTGAGAGATAAAGAATGCCCGGTATGATGGAGAGGGGGATGTGTGTGGGTGTGTGCCTTCATGGGAGACTGACCTAAAGAAGAAGATTGCATGCTGGGATGGATAATGCCGACTGGTAGTGTGTGTGCATGCATGCACGAGAGAATGTTAGTGGTACAATTATAAAGAGAAGACTACTGTGTGGGTGTAAAAGAATAAGTGAGGTCATAATCAATGTAAAGTTGAATTCAAATATTTGAATAAGAGATCCTGATGTTTGGAACCCATGCATGCATTAATATAACGGAGATCTGCGCGGTGTGGTTTGGAAACGAGCATGTTGTAATGTATACACATTGAACAAGGTCAGACTGATTTGAATTTGAGATACCGATGGCAGACATCATTTGGCCACGTTGCATCCATGCATGGACACACTATTCTAATTGGAGATGATGGGCGCTGAGGGAGTCCTGGATTAGGGGGTGTCCGGATGGCCGGACTCCTGGACTATGAAGATACAAGATTGAAGACTTCGTCCCGTGTCCGGATGGGACTTTCCTTGGCATGGAAGGCAAGCTTGGCAATACGATATGTAGATCTCCTCCCATTGTAACCGACTCTGTGTAACCCTAGCCCTCTCCGGTGTCTATATAAACCGGAGGGTTTTAGTCCATAGGACGAACAACAATCATACCATAGGCTAGCTTCTACGGTTTAGCCTCTCTGATCTCGTGGTAGATCTACTCTTGTACTACCCATATCATCAATATTAATCAAGCAAGAGTAGGGTTTTACCTCCATCGAGAGGTCCCGAACCTGGGTAAAAATATCGTGTCCCTTGTCTCCTGTTACCATCCGCCTAGACGCACAATTCGGGACCCCCTACCCGAGATCTGCCGGTTTTGACACCGACAGGCAGCTTTCGTATCACATATCTATATCTATAACCCTATATATATATAATATATATATATAATATTTTATATATTTTTATATTGTGTGTGGGTAACTTTAACTTTGAAAGATGGTCGTTGGATGAGGCGAATCCGATGGTCCAAAGATGGCAAATTTTAGCACTACTGGTCGTTGGATATCATCTAGATTCCACCAGATTTCGCCACATGTATAATCTAAAAGACTCCATGGTTGAACTTAAGCATAATGCACAAACATCAAAACACAAGCACTTCTTATTTGTTCTAGAATCTTCCGTATCAGAATTGCCCAAATATTTTTCTACATGATTTGCCATTATTTGTTTTTACTTTATGTCTTACAACTTCCACGAATCTTAAAATAGATTAGCTTTCTTATAAAAACTAGATGATTTTTAATGAAATGAACTATAAGAATTAAACGAATATCTACATCATGCATATAAGACTCAAAGCTTGCATGCTATAATGTGGTATTTATTCATAATTTGGTTTCCAAATCTCATGCGTGCAATGCACGTGTACCTTACTCTAGTCTAAATGGTGTTTGTGTGTGTGTTCTGCGTGCTCAGGTGCAAATTGTCTTTTTTTGGGTACACGTTAAGCTTGTTCTTCCGAAATTTCAAGCCGCGCCTTGTTATGCCGAAAATTCAAGCTACCGTCTCTGTCTATCGTGCTGCGAAACTCCCGCCTCTTCAACCCGCGCCTTGTTAGCCCGAAATATTTAAGATATATCTTTGTCTCATTGTGCTTCGACAACTCCCTCCATCTCAACCTGCGCCTTGCTATTCCGAAATTACAACGCGCGTGAAAACTCCCACCTCCTTGAAATGCCGGTGGTACCCCTGAACCGAAAGAACCGCCTCAAATCGGTCGGGGTACTTTCATAACTTACCCCACATTTCGGACAAGCGCGTCTCTAAGCCATGGTTCCCCACTGGAATCCCATCCGCCCACCCATTCGTACACCGAGGCCGCGAAAACCCGCGACGAAACCCCACACCCTGCTCCGTCCGCCACCCAGTCGGAGCCTCTTCCCCAAGGATGTCGTCCACAGCAACACCTCGACGTCCCTCATCCATCGTACCAGATGAGGATCCGTCGTCGATCTCGTGGTCCCGCCGGTTCAGCCACCCCGTCCTCCACCTCCAAGGAGCTGCTCCAACATTCCCCTCATCTTTCATGCCACCTCCATTCCCACACCACCGTCTTCACCTGCACCACCAGAAGAGCATCATCATCACCGTTTCCTCGGATGAAGCTACGGCCTAATCAGCGCCACCAAAGAGGTTGTACACTAATCAACGCATTTTCTTCTTGATTTGATCTCACAATGCTGCCGACGCTCGGTCCTGAGCCAACATGGCGCGACTCCATCCACGGCGGCATCGCCGGCCACTTCCTCCACGGTGTCGCTCCCTCAGCGGCGATGTACACATCAGTATGAGCTGCTGCTGCTTTAGCTCTCGCTCGCGCTGCTGCTTTGCTCTTGCTCTCGGTCCCCTGCCTGGTCTGCTATTGCTCTTTCTCGCGCTGCTGCTCCCGCTCTTGCTCTTGCTTGCGATGTTGCAGCGATTTAGCTACACTTCAGTCGACTGAATCGACTTTTGGGCCAGTCAATTTTCAGGG
>NC_041385.1:60527450-60550961 GCF_002162155.2 Triticum dicoccoides
ACAGCGGGGAGGGGGGCTCGCCGGAGAGGTACCCCACTATCTATCTTAGGGTTCTGGATGGGGGCGGTGGTCGCCGGCGGTGGCGGGGCGGTGGCGTGGGGATCGCCGGAGAAAAAGCTCGGCATGGTGGGGAGGGGTAGAGGGATGGCTGGGGCGCCGGCAGACTAGCAGTGGGGAGTGTTTTCGGGGCGGACGGGGCGGCGCGCCGCCAGCCGCGGGCGGCGGGGGGCTGCTGTTTGGCCGGTGGTGGCTGGCGGCTCACGGGTGGAGGTTAAAGATGAACCACGGGCCCTTGATTTCGTATCTAACGGCTGCAAAATCGACTGACCAGAGATGAAAAAGTCAGTCGATCGACGTGTAGCCTCACCTTGCTAGTGCGTTCAGTTTCGACAGCAAAATTCAGTTTCGACAGCAAAGTTCAGTTTCGACAGTTAAGTTCGGTTTTGACAGTTAAGTTCAGTTTCGAGAGTTAAGTTCAGAGATGAGCGGCTGATGTATTTTACATCTAGCACTTTGTGGTTATGTATATTACGTCATGTATTGGAGATGCTATTAGAATTCCACTCAGGTTAACGTTGTTCGTTGTCTCTCTTGTCCTGCTTCAGCCTCGGCGTCGTACAACTCACCGAAGCTGCTCCAACAACAAAACCCTCCATCACAGCGGAGCAGTACCTCGGGCTCCATCTCCAGATGCCTAAAATCTTCTTCCCCTCCTTCGACAGCCAAGTCAGCTGGAGCATCCTCACCGGCCAACCCAATCACGCTGAGATCGACATGGCTTCGCCAAAGAGGTTGTACACTTGTTGCATCTCTTTTTTACTCTACATGTTATATCTATTGTCCACTAAGCACTCATAGTAACGGGAAATACGATTATTTTATCCTACTATATGAGAAGCAGTGAGGTACCACGCAACTTAGATATCCGTGATGGACTCTCTTGAATGCCATCATTATTTATCTCTACGCGTTTGGGCTGTGCATTTGTTGATGGGCCTGGGAGTTGAGCTAGTATGGCAGTGGCCTGGGTCCAAAGTAATAGAAGTAGGACAAAAACATTTTTTTAGTGTAGGATTTTCCTTGCTCAAGCCTGCCTACTAGAATTTCTAGTGCTTGAAAGGAAAAGTGAATGAAAAACATAGGAATTGGAAAGTTTCCTATGGTACTACTTTTCATGAATTTGGTGCAAAGGAATGGAGAAAAGAAAAACTCTAGGATTTGTTCGTTTAGTGTCTCCTTGAAAGAAAAACCGTAGGAATTCTAACTTCCACCTCTCCTCCTTTTCATATTCCTATTCATCAAGCACAAGACTAAGAGATAGTAGCATAATAGCATTATAACCGTACATTTTCTTGTGGTTTGACTTAAGCTCACCATGCTTTTTTGCATCCTGTGATCTTCCAATTATTGTGAATCAAACACCCAGATTGGCAGAAATCCTGTGTTTTTATTCCCTGTTTTGCACGTGCATTCCTATCCTATTCCTGTCTATTTCCTATCCCTGCATTGTTAGAATCCTCAAATTCAAACAAGCCCTTACTCAATTACTTATGTTACAGATATGTGTCAAAGAAAACCTTGTGTGGTTTGTCCTGCTCCTGCGGCGCTGTGTTCCACCCCAGCTCAGCTGCTCAAACGACGGAAGGGTTCACTACAGCATGGATCCGCTCTCCAGACTGTGTTTCGCTGCCTCAGATCTTCTTCCCCGCCATCGGCAGCCACGACAATTGCATTACCATCATCAACTGAGTAGATGACCTTGAGGACTACACGGGTCCGCAAGAGAGGTCGCACTCTTCCGTGTCTGCTTACGTTATGCGTCGCTTAATATGATGACATGCTACATTATCATCGTGTTCACCTATTAGACTCCGAATCAGGTCCAAACTAATGCTGAAACTTGAGTTTTTAAATGGTTGTGGGGTACATATTGGGGCAGCAATCAGTACTATCTGTCTACTATCTGGTTAATCTCCGATGTCTACTATGAGTTTCATGTTGGGTGCAAACAAACATTAAAGGAGCCATTATTTGTATTTCTTAACTAAAGCTATTATCTGCCTGCTATCATTGGTTTTGGGTCTATCCACAGTGGGCTACCATCACTCTGGATTTGTGCATGCACTCCTTACATAATCTCACTATGTTTATTCCTATGCATGCCAATTATTGTACACAATGGAACTGGTCATGTAGAGCAAAAGAGACGAGCCTTGCGTGGCAATAAAATTTCATGCAGACGTCATTCCATGGTGGGCGCAAAGGCAACCCCCCTCCACCCATTCCGTATCGTAATCAAGAGGAAGATAACTATTCTGAGGGGGATTCAGAAGGAGAAGACCACTCCTATTTACCCCAAGAGGTCTTCGCTCTAACTTGGCATGCTGATGTTGGTAATATCATGCATATGGTGCCTTACATTGCTTACTGTATACATTAAAGATGTCATCTGCTTAGTTTAGACAAGCTTTGTGTCAATGCCATCTGGTTTCTTTATCGTATATGTGAATCATGCAATGCCATCTTGTCTAGCCAGGCATCATATATGTGAATTTTCCAATGCCACCCTGGTTAGCCAGTCATCTTATATGTGAACTATATCATGCCATCATTTTTTATTACGTGTTAAATTTGTCAACAATTTTAGTACATTCAATTACTCTTCCTATGCATCAGCCATTCGACACGGTCATGGAAAAATCTGGAGTGGAAACAAGGTCTTCAGAGCAGACAATGCTATCTGACGAAGCGCATGTCTTGCTGGTTACCGATAGCTCCTCAGAGGAGGATTCAGAGACAGATGTCCAGTCATATCCCCCCCCCCCGAGGTGCACGCCCTAACTTGGCAGGGTTATGTTGCTCATATTGTGTGTATGGTATCTTGCATTGCTATGTCATTTGCTTAGTTTAGACATGCTTTGTGTGAATGCCACCTGTGTAGTGTCCAATTACCATATATGTGAACTATGCAATGCCATCTTGTTGCAAGACATTATATATGTGAATTATGCAATGTTATCATGTTGCAAGGCATTATGTACGTGAATTATGCAATGCCATGTTGTTTAGGCAAGTGTCATATATGTGAACTATATCATGCCATCCTTTTTTTGTATTTCTCATTGCTTTTGTTGACAATGTTTGTATATTCAACTGCTCTTCCTGTGCATCAACCATTTGAATTGGTGATGGAGAAATCTGGAGTGAAAACAAGGTCTTCAGAGCAGACAAGGCTACCTGCTAAAGTTGATATCTTGCTGGTTACAGATAGCTCTTCAGAGGAGGATTTAGAGGCAAATGACAAGTTCTATTATCCCCCTGAGGTGTATGCTCAAACTTGGCAGGGTTATATTACTCATATAGTGCATATGTTGTATTGCAATGCTTAGTTTTTACATCATATACACAATATTAAATGCCATCTCCTTAGTTGACACATCATATATACGATTGCCCTCTACTCACTTCCTTAGTATATAAATCATATATTTGAATTATGTCATGCCATGATGTTTACATAGACAACATGTATGTGAATTATGGTATGCCAACCCATTTTCTAAAGACATAATATAGTTATATCATCTCATCCTGTTTACATAGTCATCATATTTTAAATTATGTCATTCTATCCGTGAATTATATCATGCCATTGTGTTTCCATCGACGGCATGTTTGTGATTTATGGCATGCTAACCACTTTAATAGACACATCGTATAGTTATATCATGTCATCCTGTTTACATAGTCATCATATTTTGAAGTATGTCATTCTATTCTGTTTAGTTAGCCATCATACATGTGAAACTGTGTCATGCTATCTATCTATCTATATCTATATCTATATCTATATCTTCTATACTAATTACAGACTCCCAAGAAATTACCACGTTAATTAGATTTTACGAGCCGTTCATCTGGTGGGACCGAATTATTACGGTGTAGATTTAATAATAGAGTCCTCATCCCGAAAAAGACTCTTTTCAAACAAAAGAAATAAAATCGGATACCATGAGATCTTAAATCTGTTATGATCTAATACAAGAGCTAACCATCTCTCACACGAATTGATTATGTAAAAAAAGCCCATCACAGCCCGCACATGTACGTAACCCAACATATATATACATAATTACTCCAATGCGTTCTATTCCTCTATGGACATAACCCCCATGCGGTCTCCTCCTCGTAGGCATCTCCTCCCCCGCTCACGCAATAGTCTACTGCACGCCAGCCTCTCCCAATGTGAGCAAGCGTGGCTGCATGATGGAGTGGTTGGATTGGATTTGGATGGCCTCCAATCAGAACTGCGCATGCGGCTGCATGACTCCGGCGCAACATACAACTTGATGTGATACCGATTAAACATACAAGTACACGGTCTAGGTTTGGAGTCAGGCTGCCTGATTGATTATGTGCAAGGCTAGCTAGCTTTCGATCAGCCGGAAGCACAGGAACATGCTACAGCCACTTGGGTTCAGCAATTTATTTGGTCAACGCTCTTCTTCATCCTCCGCATCACCGCGTGTCTGTTCCTCAGGCCATCGGCGAAAATTCCATCAACCGCTGGAAACGATCTAAGGAAGAGGTATGATCCAATCCATCTTCTGCTGTTGTGATCGTGTCCCTCCAAACCTTGAAAATTTTGATTGTTATCTTCCATCGTATATAGGTGATACTCTCCGTAAAGGATCAGATTTTGCACCGGCCATTGTGTTGCTTACTACTCCTTATATGCGGCCCTCTAGGAAATTTGTAAATAAAATGAGCACGGACGCACGTATAGTGCTTTAGCATCAAGGAGGCTTGCCGATTGCAGAATAAATCGATTGACATATCATGTTATCGGAAACACACGTAAATGCTACAGCCAGTTGGGTTCAGCAATTTACTTGGTCAGCGCTCTTCTTCATCCTCCGCCTTGCCACGTCGTCTTTTCTTCAGGCCATCGGCGAAAATTCCATCAACCGTTAGAATCGATCTAAAGAAGAGGTATGATCCAATCCATCTTCTGCTGTTGTGACCGTGTCCCTCCAAACCTTGAAAATTTTGATCATTATCTTCCATCGTATATAGGTGATACTCTCCGTAAAGGATCAGATTTTGCACCGGCCATTGTGTTGCTTACTACTCCTTATAAGCGGCCCTCTAGGAAATTTGTACATAAAATGTGCACGGACGCACCTATAGTGCTTTAGCATCAAGGAGGCTTGCTGATTGCAGAATAAATCGATTGACATATCATGTTATCGGAAACACACGTACATGCTACAGCCAGTTGGGTTCAACAATTTACTTGGTCAATGCTCTTCTTCAACCTCCGCCTTGCCACGTCGTCAGTTCCATCAACCGCTGGAATCAATCTAAAGAAGAGGTATGATCCAATCTATCTTCTGCTGCTGTGACCGTGTCCCTCCAAACCTTGGAAATTTTGATTGTTAGCATCCATCGTATATAGGTGATACTCTCCGTAAAGGATCAGATTTTGCACCGGCCAGTGTGTTGTTTACTACTCCTTATAAGCCGTCCTCTAGGAAATTTGTAAATAAAATGAGCATGTATGCACATAGTGCTTTAGCATCAAGGAGACTTGCCGATTGCAGAATAAATCGATTGATATATCAATGTTATCAGTTATGACTCGGACCACGAAAGCAGAAGTGCCGAGGGCAAGGCACATGAGAAGAGGCGACCTTGATCGGTTTTGCCAACAAGCTCCTCTTGGGCCACCAGGTCCCGGCCGCATGAATTGTTTCAAGATGCAAGTCGCCCAGGTATATATTTCTTATACTTAATCGCATTTATTTTGTGTAGTTTTGATATACTAACTGTAATTGCAGATTTATTTCTATGTACGCGTATATTCTGTGTTTCAAGATAATAATCAATATTTACAGAGTTATAGTGAAATGGTTTTTTGGACTAAAATTTTGGATCTATTTTGTTGAAGAGACTTTTAAAAAATGGGTATTAGATTAATTATAATTATTTTACTCCGTGTAGTAAAATAGCAGCACCATTATGTCTATATCTTAAATTCGACTTATACCTAGGACAATAAGTGTTTTTCTGAAAACATCATCAAATACAGAAATTCCATGAGATTTGTTTTAATATTATTGGTCACAAAGATATCATGTACATACACGGCTACGTATTCTATATACAAATGCGTTACAGATACAGTAAACATTTCGATCTAATTTGATTACAAAAGCACTGATGATAATCTTCCAATAAAAATATTTTGAATTGGTCAAGTAACAAGAACATAAACTAAAAAGGAAATGCTCAACCCCACAATTCTTAACTTGAAAATATACATAATAATACTTTTAAACAACCTATTTATAATCGACGAGAAACTGAATGGTCTATGATATATTCCTGATCTAAGCAAATGTTATGTCCAAACTCCATCGTGTTTTCATGGCAGAAAGTACAATATATGAAAAAAAATCAACTATACAATTTTGGGAACTTATAAGGCTAGAATGGGACATGCATGGATTAAGCTCTACTCATTAGGTTTAGCTCTGTGTAGTTTCGGGTTGGTTAGCATTAACAGACATATAGCAATAATTCCTCTATTATTAGTGCCATCATTATTACTAACCTTTTTAGCATTTGCAACTATGTATATTATCCACATTGCATAGACTGTCCAAGACAGCTGCAGAATATTATGACAGTGTGAACACATTGATATTTAGAACATGATTCGCAAATACGCAGAGCGGAGCGTGGACCATTAGTTTTCAATTTTATTTCTTACATACTCTATTCATCCTTTTATTTTTCTATTTCCAAAACATGTTTGATACTTTTATCCCCTTTTTCATAAAAGCTCAATATACCACAATTTCATAAGGCAACTTTTCATATTTGGTTCGAGATTCCTTTTCCATATTTTGAGGTTACTTATGAACTGCATGCTCCTTTAAGATTATTAAATAACATATTTATGTGTTGTCACTGATATAATGTTTCGCTAATTTCACAAACAATGACGGCGCCAATGGCTATGCCTCTTCTTTGTTTAAAATGAACATGTGACTCAAGTTTCACTAATCAGTGTGACATTTATTTTATACACTTCGAGGATTTAAGATTTTCAGGAATGAAGTGGTTCGAGTTGTAGGTCTAATTCAAATTGCTTCTACTTTTAATCATCTTTAGCATAGTGCAGTTCCAAATATTGTGGTGCACATATTATAGATTCACTTATTTACACAGATTTCTTTTAAAAAAGGATGTACAAATATACATGTTTAAGTAAGTTTTTGTCAAATACATGGTTGGGTCTTTGTTTCAACCATCTCATGTCTAACTCTTTTAACACCAAACTATATGTTCGACTTTCTTTTAACTTAAGTTCTCAACATATTAGATGGCTTAACACGTGGTCTTTGTGTGCTTTATACTCCCACCGTCCCATAATGTAAGACATTATTACATCCAATATGTATGGGAATGGAGGGAGTATTTGTCGGGCTCAGAAACATCATAGTAGTTCTTACTATTATATGTCCCCTCTCGGTTAGAGTTTGTGATATTGTTTTCCAATAAACTTAAATGATTGGTCAAAATTCGCCCCATGAAAGGACTTAGTAGGTAGAGTCATCCTTTCATGAAAAATATAGTGATTTTCAACACTTTGGCCCGCACATGAATTTTGCAAATTCTTTCAGGAAATGCTATTCATTTATCTGTCTAGAGTCCCCTGACTCCAAGTGAAGTTTTAGTTCTATGAGATCCTGCAAGCAATTGATACCCTTTCCATTACTATGCATTATTCGCTCTATCCTATCTTGATAGCCTGGAAGACTCCCAGGATCCAAAAGGACACCATCCCAAAAAAGGCTTTTTGCGATCCTAAATAAAATCTTAATGCCCCATTCAAACTGATATTTAATTTGAAATGTGTATCCCCAATATATTTTCGAATGTGTATCAAAAACTTAAAATAGTTCTATTATTACGCACATAATGAATGTGGTCACATATTTATTGAAATATGGTATGTGTATGAATTAGCTAGCCCGTGCGGATGCACGGGTTAACGACTAGTCCCGTTTAATTAGCCATCATATATGTGAAATTATGTCCTGCTATTCTGTTTTCTTAGACAACATAAATGTGAATTATTTCATGCCCTGCTTCCATTGCACCTGTCTATCTTACACTGTCTGTACATTCAATTATTTTTCTTATTTATCAGCCATTTCAATTGGAGGGAGTGATGGCAGTATCTGTGGGAGTAAAAACACGGTCTTCAGAAAAGATCGTGCTACCTGTCGATGCAGATAGAACCACGGTTGTACTTGCCCAAGAACCAGCCCCACCACACATAACCCACACTCATGCAGATTGTACCCCTACCCAGTTGGACAGAGAACCAGCTACACCCCTTCTAACCCCAACCCCAGCAGATAGACACCTAGTCCCCGTTGACACAACACCGTCTCCACCACAGAGCACCCAAACACGAGCAGTTAGTAAGGCAACTGCAGTGCCCAAATCACAAGGACCACCACTTCGAACCCGAAGTCAACGCTTAAAGCAGAAGAAGAATTGTTCTCAGGTCAGGTTCCGTAGCTATGGTTCATAATACTTTGCTCTTGCATCACTGTATTTACTGATACCAACTAATTTCAAATTTGAAGGATGCAATTGAAACTCCAATGGCGCAACAGGTGTCGGTGTCAAAACCGGCAGATCTCGGGTAGGGGGTCCCGGCCTGTGCGTCTTAGGCTGATGGTAACAGGAAGCAAGGGACACAATGTTTACCCAGGTTTGGGCCCTCTCGATGGAGGTATAACCCAACTTCCTACTTGATTAATATTGAAGATATATGGAATACAAGAGTAGATCTACCACGAGATCATAGAGGCTAAACCCAAAGAGCTAGCCTATGATGGTATGATTGTAATTGTGATCGGCCTTGTAAGGACCATGTTCTCCGGTTTATTTAGACACCGGAGAGCTAGGGTTTACATAGAGTCGGTTACAAGGAACGAAACATAATATTCGGATTGCCAAGCTTGTCTTCCATGCAAAGGAGAGTCCCATCCGGACACGAGCCGAAGTCTTGAGTCTTGTATCTTGACGGTTCTATAGTCCGGATGATGAATATAGTCCGGCTGTTCGGATACCCCCTTATCCAGGACTCCCTCAGTAGCTCCTGAACCAGGCTTCAATGATGATGAGTCCGGCGCGCAGTCTTGTCTTCGGCATTGCAAGGAGGGTTCCTCCTCCGAATACTCCAAGGTTCCCATCACGACGAACACTGTCTGGCACCTTCATCAATGTTGTACTCCTCGGCTTCTGTGTATCAATAATGACCATTTCCATGTGTCGAGCGAATGTGAGGAGTCGAGGCATTTTTGCATTTGCCACCCTTAGTCCTTCGGGCTAGCCGTCTATTTGAAGAGACGGGGATTCCCAGATCCAAACCTCACTCTCCCTCCTCGAGCAAGCATCAAACAGAGCACCCAGAAAAAACCATTCCAGCATGGCCGGTCGTCGCAGCTCTTCTGCTCGCTCCCCTTGCCCCAAGCCGGGAGAAAGGGGAGAGTGTTCAGTTTCTCATAGCCGTTTGATAAAGTTACAAGCCCAAGGGCTCCTCCCGCCGGCATTCATGGTCCCTGTTCGAGCCGGAGTGGCCACCTATAACAGCGGAGAATAAGCGGAGAGATCCCCCAATCCGTGTCCAGAGGAGCGAATATGCTTAATTCCGCATCTGTTAAGGGGCGTCGGGTTTCCTATTCATGCATTCCTTCGTGGGCTTCTGGAGTTCTATGGCCTCCGGCGACACAATTTTACCCCTGCCTCCATACTGCATATAGCAGGGTACGTCGCCCTTTGTGAGCTATTTCTAGGCTGTGAGGCTCATTTCGGATTGTGGAAGAAGCTGTTCTACCTTGTCCCCCGCAACCAGGGAGAATCCCTATGTCAAGTGGGCGGGGCCGAAGTATGGCGTATTGCTGAGACCGGATGCCTGTCCGGTACTCCCAAGAAGGCTCCAGACAACTGGGCTTCAGAGTGGTTTTATATTAACGATGCTCCTCTTCCGGATCCAATCCAGATAGGACTCCCCAAGTTCAGTAACTCTCCGCTGAGGGCACGTCTAAGCTGACGCCCCCGAGGCCCCCAAGAAGAGGATTTCGGGGAAGTACATTTCCTGATGAACAGGATAAAGTTACTGGACAAATCCGGACTAACGATAGTCGAGGTGATGGCAATATGCATAATGCGGGGAGTGAAACCGCTTCAATATCGGAGCAATCCCATGTGGCACTACAACGAGACAGATGATGCCACCCGATGCGGCCGTAAGGGTCCAGACTCCCCCACCGCTCTGGCAAGGATATTGTCCGACCTGTACAAAGGAGAAGAGGAAGAATTCCTCTATATCAAACCGCGGGACGGATTCTCCATGTACAATCCCCTAAACTGGGTAAGTCGTCATTTATTTTATCGCTTCACTTATTGTGGCGTTCTTTGCTAAAGTTTACCTGCGTCGATATTTCCAAGCACGAACTGAGGAGGGACGTGGAAGGAATCACCAGCCCTTCTTCACAGCCAGAGGAATCCGAAAGGGCCCTGGATCCAAGACTCAAAGAAGACCCAGATGCGGACGTGGAGCTTGTCGACGGGATATTTTATGGGGCGGCCATGACGGCGCCCCAGTGGCTATTACCGCCGATTATCCCGGACTGTTACCTTCGTCGCGTGTAAGCCAAGCCGAAAACTCGATCCTCTGAAGAGAATTCTTTCCTGATGTCACACCTCATCCCTGATATGTCGTCCTTTTGCAGAAGCGACTTTCGGAGTGTAGGGCCGAGCCCCTAGGGACCCGTCAGCCGCAGCTGTCCGGATTGGGTAGGCTCAAGAGGAAGGCGATTAGAACCGACACGCCTCTACAGAGGTAAGAAAACAACCTGTCATGCAATTTTGTTGTCGTTTGAAGTATAACAGCGCCCTTCGTTCATCTTGGCAGGAAGAGGAGTATCCGGACTGTATCCGGAGATCCTGCCAACCACGCCTCCACCAGTCGGGCTCCAAGACCAACTTCGAGAGAGGAGGCGGACGTAGGGCCGACGCCACATAGTCCTCCGACAGAGGACGCAGATATGCTCTCCACCGCCAATTCGGAGGTAGAGAGCGCCATGGATCATCGGCGTCGACGGGCCGTGCTTCGCAACAACATATTTTCTGAAGAGGCGCTTAATGCCTTCAATTCGGGAGACGCATACATCCGAGCTGCTCAAAGCGGACTCGCCCGGGCGACAGTCCAGTATACCAAAGATATACGGGTAAGAAAGTTTGATAAGTATGTATAGTAGTAGCCCCTGAGACTTGAAACGGTTGAAACAACAGTTTTAAGTATCAATGTATGCGCAGGTTCTTGTAGATAAGAATGAGCAATTGTCTCGGGAGCTAGAGGAGTGAAAGACCCAACTAAGGGCCACAGTTGCCAAGCTAGAGGAATCCCACAAGGCCTCATATGCTAACATTAGCAACTGGCTGGTATGCAATTTTAACAGAATGTTCTGTAGGAAACGCCGGAGTGAATCCGGAGGGCGTCGGGGATGACGAGTCGCATCTCCATAGGCAACTAAAGGCCGGTGAGCGCATTTTGACGCAAGTGAAGCATGATAAGAATATGATCCAAGATGCCAAAGTTCGGCTGGACGTGGAATTGAAAGACGTCCGCGCACAGCTGGCGGACTCCGTGAAGGAGAACAAAAGGCTTCGCCGCGACATTTATCGTAAGTGCCTAAACGAACTTTAGTATAGTTCGGCGAGGAAGCATATTGAAAAAGTTATGTTTGCAGGAATGCTGACGGGTCGCCCTGAGGAGGAGATGCCAGCTTCTGCAGGTGATTTACTGCAGGACCTCTCACAACTGCACGAGCGAGCTCGGCAGGTGATGCAGGGCATTGCGCAGTCTCTGTGGCCATCAAGCTCCCTGCCAAATGGCATGGGGGGGCTCGTGGACATGCTTCAGGGAGCACGGCAGCGCTTCCGTTTATGGAAGATATCAGCCTGCCAGCAAGGTGCAAGAGAAGCATGGGCGATGGTGAAGACGTGCTACACCAAGCTGGACCCGAACCATATGGCCGAAGTTGGACCGGCCGGGCTAGATGGGCAAGAAATTCCTGTAAGTCTGGTATATGACCAGGTGGAGTTAGCCGCAAAGTATTCTCAACAGGATTGTAAGCTAGATAGCCTGTTGGATGGTATAGAGGATGAATATAATCAGTCCAAATGACTGTGTAATTTGATGGACATAAGTAGCCCCTAGCCGGATTAAAATCGTTTGTCTTGGCGGACATTTTCGCTTCAGCCCCCGGATCCTAAAGTCCGGGGTGTGTTCGAATTCCCGCTCGGTTATACAAAACCAGAGTATGCGTGGAAACCAGACGTAGGGGTCATAAGTGCTTGAACAGACAAGTACCCAACTAGTTATGTTATATTACATGGTTAGTAAGAAACATCTTCCAGAGAGAATAGTTCTGTTAAGGGTTCCTTTCCCTGGGTAAGCATGTGTCAAGGCACATGTCTGGACTGCGAACCAAAGCGTAGGACACAAAACTTCTGGGGATCCATTATATAATTAAGACAAGAGGCAAACAAGCCATTATGTTCATCCACATAGATTAAATTATCTTGACCACTAATTTTAGATATCAAGGGCTGAGATTAAAGATATAAACGTTACATACAAATATTGTTAGGTAGAAACAATTCAACATGACACGTAAAAAAATATTCAAGCATAACCAAAAGCGGATATTGCATGCAGCAATAAGTACGACCGGCCCCCCAATGCAATACATAATCAGACTGTTCCAAGCAAAGAAGGAAAGAAAAACATACACGGACACTTCTATGGAAAATAACAGCAAAAAAAATAACAGATTCGTGATTGGCCAGCAAAGCCCCAAAAAGAAAAAAAACAGATTCGTGATTGGCCGGAAAGCCCAGAACAGTTCCAATCCATATCCTCGCCGGCCGTCGTCGACACAGCCTCGTAACTCCCATGCATGTCCTGGGGCGCCACCATGGACACAGCACGCGTGTACGCATCACATCGGCAGCCTCAGGTTGCACAAATCGTTGCACAACGTCTTCGAGTCCTCTTGCATGCGGCCGCCGCCGACGTCCTCATGCAAGTGGCTGCCGCCGCCGAAGCCGCCGCTGACGCTGTTAAGTACACCTAGATGCCGTCCGCGGGTCAATCAATCATCTACCATGCGCTATGCGTCGTCAACTTCATGTTTCAAACTCGCCTTATGCATGCATCCCGATCACCATGGAGATAGGTAGAGGATGGATGTAAGACTTGCCTTGCAATGAGCAGCAACAAGATCGATCAAAGCAAGAGCTAACTAGGTACGTATTTTTTATGAGATGGTATAAGATGGATAGAAGACTTGCCTTGCAAGTCTATATTACAACATAGACTTAGTCTATATTACAACAAGATCGATCACAGCCACAGCTAGCTAGGTGTACCTACTTTTATTTTTTATTTCGAATACCTAGGTACGTACTGGAACATAATATGTATATGTTTTTTTAGCACAACTATTTCAGTATAATACAACATAGTCTATATAATTTTTGAACATCTCAACATCAGCATTGTGAAACATATAGCCATGTATAGATGATGTCTTGACAAGCCTATAAACTTTTATAACTTACTTAACTATGTGTTGACGTACACCATCATAAAAAAATTACCTAGGAATCACATTTATTTTATTCGCATGAATAGGATTATATCTAGATACGTGAACTATCATTCATGTCAGGTGCGTGTATTATTTAATTTATAACCACCACTTTTATTATTCCCTAGCATTGATTTTTTAGTATCTCCACTTTTATTATTCCCTAGCACTGATTTTTTAGTATCTCCATGTCTAGCACTTATTTGTCCTATTTTATGGAATTGGTATAAAAATTAGAAATTAGCAATTTAGAATTGATATAGGTTCCACATAAATCAATCAAGTGAACTGAATTTTGAGATTTTTTTATAGGAACGACGATATTGAAAAATCAACCTGTAATTAAAATCTCAAACTAAAATAAGTTTAGTGAGAGAGGATGGCCCAATTAATACGAATATGTCGCCCATATTTATTAGACTTCGGTATTATTCAGAGAAATGATCAGTATAAAGGTCGAAAAGTGATCAGTACAGCGGTCAACTAGGTCACGATCAGCAGGTATCAGTAAATGTCATATTACGTACGTACAAACATTTTGAGCTTTTAAGAAAATCATGAGAAAAAAAGTACATATCCGCCTCCCAAATCATATTACGTACGTACAAACATATAGCAAGCTATGGCGGCAAGATAGGACTCCCCGTCAGCAACAGAGCACGACATTGTATATGATGGCAGATTTACCTTTTCTTTAGAGAAATGTCAGCAACTTACTTGATTTTCTGTTCCATCTTTCTAATTCAGTCCCGGCATGCACCAAGGAAATCATTAGGACTATGTTTATAACCGGATGTGATGATCAAATATGGACGAGGACAGTATCTTAAAGTGGAATCCCATAAATTTTAATATATCATGATCTTTAAAACAGTTTATTTGCACATTTCTGATTTTTAAAGATTTATCCAAAATAATGCATGGAATAAAACATACATCATCAGCAAAGAGAGTATGTTACTGCCTACCTATTGGTGTTGTTTTAATGCAACTATCATGTTTCTTTATCTTTATAACTAACTGGATGTGACGATAAAGTACTGACAAGGAAAGTATTGATAAAATGTGGAAGTCATAAATAGAAATCTAGCCGCGCAAATGCGCGGGTCATACTGCTAGTTAATGATATAATAAACGAAGACATCTTTTGCTCACCGACCGAATATTCTCTTAAGGAAACTAGCTTTTGGCTTCACCCAGTCTGCGATACACATCCGGCTCAACCGGCAGTAACAATCGCAGAGGTGCTCCCCTTATGCCCTAGCTGAATTAACGGGAACGTAGGGCATAAACACAGGAGCCAGGCAACCCAGCTTGGCCACGTCTTAAGTCATATCAATGCATATAATGGTGAAGAAAAGGGACACATGGAAAAAGAAACCCATGTGTGATGGGCAAAAAGGCCCTGAAAGCAATTTATATTTAGCTTCCGTATAGGAAGCCCCCAGGTAAAGCTTACACACATAGTGCGGCCGGAGGAAGCCGGTAGTCCGTACTGTATGAAATACTTGTGTGAAAAGAAAAAGATCGAGAAAGGAAAAAGGGAGGGAGCATAATTGGAAAAGTAGGGTTAAGGAGACAAACACTGAGTTCGGCGCTAGGCGTAGAATCTCCGGAGTCTGGCCGCGTTCCATGGGTTCGGCTCGAGTCTGTTATCGGACGCATTACATAAGCGGTACGCTCCTCCGATGAGAACTTTGTCGATGATGAAGGGGCCTTCCCACTTGGGTTTGAGCTTGTCCTTCTTCTTCTCCGGTAAGCGTAGAACGAGTTCGCCAATATTATAAGTTTTGGCCCGCACTTCTCTGCTTTGGTATCGTCGAGCCTGTTGCTGATAGAATGCGGAACGAGCCTTAGCGACATCGCGCTCCTCCTCTAGGGCATCCAAATTATCTTGCCGATCTAACTCGGCTTCATTCTCTTCGTACATGCATACGCGTGGCGAATCATGTATGATGTCGCATGGTAGTACTGCTTCCGCGCCATACACCATAAAAAATGGTGTATATCCGGTGGTGCGATTCAGCGTGGTCCGCAGCCCCCAGGGTACGGAGTCGAGCTCCTCGAACCACTGAGTATCCGACGCTGTCAAGGATCGCACTAGTCTGGGTTTGATGCCGCTCATGATAAGACCATTTGCCCGTTCGACCTGGCCATTTGTTTGAGGATGGTAGACGGAAGCATAGTCGATCTTAATGCCCATTTTGCCGCACCAAGATTTCACCTCATCGTCCGTGAAATTCGAGCCATTATCGGTGATGATGCTGTGGGGGACACCGTATCGGTGTACGATCCCGGATATAAAGTCTATGACTGGTCCGGATTCGGCCATTTTCACTGGTTTGGCTTCTATCCATTTGGTGAACTTGTCAAACATGACCAATAAGTATTTTTTTCTTATGGCTCCCCCCTTTAAGGGGTCCAACCATATCCAACCCCCAGAGCGCGAAGCGCCAAGTTATGGGGATTGTTTGGAGAGCGGTAGGGGGCATATGACTCTGATTGGCGAAGAGCTGGCAACCGACGCAGTGTTGGACAAGGTCCTGTGCGTCTCCTCGGGCCGTCGGCCAATAGAAACCTGTACAGAAGGCCTTGTTGACTAGTGCTCGAGCCGCAGCGTGGTGCCCTCCCAGTGCGATGTGGATTTCAGCCAAGAGCTGTCGCCCTTCCTCTTAGGAGATGCACCTTTGGAGCACTCCGATGGCACTTTTCTTATAGAGTTCTAGTTCATGGACTTTGTAAGCTTTAGAACACCGGACAATGCAGCGTGCTTTGTTTTGGTCTTCAGGGAGCTCCTGCCTATTTAGCTAGGCCAAGAAAGGTTCAGTCCACGGGGCGATGACAGCCATTATTTCATGGGCTGGCGATGTTATTTCGGTGGTAGATCCTCCGACTGTGTCTGATAGTTCGGAATCTGGGGATGTGTTCGGATCCGTGCTGGTATTGCCGGACTCCCCTTCCCATACCACGGATGGGTTGAACAGACTTTCAAGGAATATGTTAGGTGGGACAGGGTCGCGTTTAGCGCCGATGCGTGCAAGGACATCTACCGCTTGATTGTTTTCTCGAACCACATGGTGGAATTCGAGCCCCTCGAACCGAGCTGACATTTTAAGGACGGCATTGCGATAGGCCGCCATTTCGGATCTTTGGCATCAAAGTCTCCATTTATTTGTGATATTGCGAGGTTTGAATCCCCGCGCACTTCTAGGCGTTGAATGCCCATAGAGACTGCCATCCGGAGACCGTGCAACAGAGCCTCCTACTCGGCTGAATTGTTGGAGTTTGTGTATAATATTTGGAGGACGTACTGGACCGTGTCCCCGGTGGGAGAAGTCAGGACTACACCTGCTCCCAATCCGGCCAGCATTTTAGAGCCGTCAAAGTGCATGATCAAGTTAGAGTACGCGCCGTACTCTTTAGGGAGTTCGGCTTCCATCCATTCGGCAACGAAGTCGGCTAATACTTGCGACTTGATAGCCCACTGAGGCTTGTACGTTATGTCAAACGGAAGGAGTTCGACGGCCCATTTAGCAATCCAGCCCGTGGCGTCGCGGTTATTTATTATGTCGTTGAGTGGTACTTCGAAGGCTACCGTAATCGAACACTCTTGAAAGTAGTGTCGTAGCTTCCGGGATGACATGAAGACCGCGTATGCTATTTTTTGATAATGTGGGTATCGGGATTTGCATGGGGTGAGGACCGTGGATATGTAATAAACCGGCTTCTGTAGGGAATTTGTATCCGTCAACCTCTCATTCGACGACGAGTACTGTGCTTACAACTTGATGTGTTGCAGCTATGTACAGCAGCATAGGTTCGCCGATAGTTGGCGCTGTTAGGACTGGATTACTCGCCAATAAGGTCTTTATTTCGTCTAGTCCGGCCGCGGCTGCATCCGTCCACACGAAGTGTTCGGTGCGCCAAAGCAGGCGATAAAGAGGCAATGCCTTTTCTCCTAACCTGGAGATAAAGCGGCTCAAAGCAGCCATGCATCTACCTAGTTTCTAGATGTGTTTGAGGTCTGTTGGTATAGCCAACTGTGACAAAGCTCGGATTTTTGCCGGATTAGCTTCAATTCCTCTATTAGAAATGATGAAGCCCGGCAGTTTTCCAGAGGGGACGCCGAAAACGCATTTCTCCGGATTCATCTTGATGTCGTATGTTCGTAAGTTGTCGAACGTAAGCCTCAAGTCATCAATTAGGGTTTCGAGTGTCTTGTTTTTACGACTACGTCATCCACGTATGCCTCCACTGTTTTGTCGATTTGCTTTTCCAGCCATGTTTGAATCATGCGTTGATAGGTTGCTCCGGCATTCTTAAGCCCGGAAGGCATAGTGTTGAAGCAGAAAGGGCCATATGGTGTTATGAAAGCTGTTGCAGCTTGGTCGGACTCTGCCATCTTTATTTGATGGTATCCAGAGTATGCGTCGAGGAAACACAGTGAGTCGTGTCCGGCTGTGGCATCGATGATTTGATCGATGCGAGGGAGGGGAAAGGGATCCTTGGGGCAAGCCTTGTTAAGGTCTTTGAAGTCGACACACAGGCGCCAGGATTTGTCCTTCTTTGGTACCATTACCAGGTTCGCCAGCCAATCCGGATGTTTGATATCTCTGATGAATCCAGCCTCAAGCAGCTTGGCTAGCTCCTCCCCCATGGCTTGTCGTTTGGGCTCCGAAAATCGCCTTAGGGTCTATTTAACCGGTTTGTATCCCTTCAGTATGTTAAGGTTGTGTTCGGCCAATCCACATGGGATGCCCGACATGTCCGATGGGTGCCAGGCGAAGATATCCCAATTCTCACGTAAGAAGTCGCGCGCGGCGTCCATAGCGGGGTTCAACTGTGTCCCGATGGAGGTTGTCTTCATGGGGTCCGTTGGGTGGACTTGGAATTTTATTATCTCATCTGCGGGTTTGAATGAGGTGGACTTGGGTCGCTTGTCGAGTATCACGTCGTCCCTGTCCACGGTGGTGCACAACGTCGTTAATTCTTCTGCTGCTAGGGCTTTGGATAGTGCTTCCAAGGCTAGCACTGCGGTTTTGTTTTCGGCGTGGAGTGCGACATCCGGATCACTAGCTAGAGTGATGATTCCATTGGGTCCGGGCATTTTAAGCTTCATATACCCGTAATGGGGTATGGCTTGAAAGCTTGCAAACGCGTCCCGCCCTAGAAGGGCATGGTATCCGCTGTTGAAGGGAGCCACTTGGAAGGTGATTTCTTCGGACCTGTAATTCTCTGGGGTACCGAATACCACATCGAGTGTGCTTTTCCCACACACCGTGCCTCCCGACTAGGGATAATTCCCCTGAAGGTCGTGCCACTTTGTTCAATGCGGATTTTGTCAATCTCCATCTTTTTGAGTGTTTCTTCATAGATTAGGTTTAATCTTCTTCCGCCGTCCATGAGTACTTTAGTGAGCCGAAAGCCATCCACTATTGGGCTGAGGACCAGAGCGGCCGGCACCCAGACGGACTGGAATTGGGGTTCGTCACTGGAATTGAAGGTTATAGCAGTGTCTTTCCACGGATTTACTTTTGCCACATGGCAAATTTCAGCGGAGCTTCGATGCGCTCGCTTGCGCCTATTGTTTGAGGCGAAGGTCTCGAAGACCGTCAGCACCGTATTGTGTTCCTTGGCGGGATGTGGTTCTGCTTTATGGCTCCCAAGGAGATCCTCTCCACTCTTAGCTACCTGCCGGAGTATTCAACATGCTCTAAGGCTATGGGTCGGTGTTGCATCCGGCGTGCTGTGAAGCTTACATAGCCCGTTGAGCCATTCTTCCAATATGGTTCTACGCCCTGGGGCGGGTTTTGGCTTCTTGGGAATTGAGTTGGTCGACTTATGAGAGTTCTGTCGTTTAGTTTGGATAAATGTTCCGGTGAGGGTCGTACTATCCCAGAATTCTGTTTGGGTTTTCCAGGCACTTTCCATCGCACAATACTTTTGTACTATGGTTGCTAAGTCTGTAAAGTGCACTATGTCACGGCGACTTATAGCATTAAGGAGTCCTTTGTTTGTGCAGTTTCTGCAGAAAAGAGAGACTACGTCCTCCTTGTGGCAGTCCTTGACCTTATTAAGAGCAAGGAGGAATCTGGCCCAGTAACGACGTACCGTCTCCTGGGGCTCCTGCCAGACACGGGAGAGACAGATTAAGTCCGAGCGGGCGTCATTGGCTGAATCCGGATTTTGATCCGATCTGACGCCCGGGGGCACGGGATGTGGTGAGCCTGAAAGTTCGGGATCTGGAGTATTACCTAATCCCTTTGGCCTAGCGCCCGATTCTTAGTCTGGGACCTGGGTCATGTATTCCTTTCGGTGGGTGTTCGGCTCACTGAATCCGGTTATCCGAACATAATTCGTCCTCAAAGTTGAGGGGCAACCCACGTGTGGATCCTCCACTACCGCTATCTCATGGGTGGCCGGCGAGGATCTAATGTCCCTCTAGTCGGGTTTAAGCCCAATCCGGTCGTAGTCTGTAGCGACTCACAAAGCGGCGATGCGATCCAAGAGCTCGTTAAGAGAAGAGAGCTCAATCGGATCCATCTGTTCGGCAAGCTCCGAACCGATGTGAAGGTTATGCGTGATGACCCGAGAGCCATCGTCGGCGCGACAGCCGATGGGGCAGTCATAATGAAGCCGCCAAGACAGAGAGTCTGGCCTACAGCCAGCGCTCCTCCGGAAGCTATGTCGTCATTGACAACAAGACGAGCCATTGAGCCTTTGTAGCAGCGACACAGAGGAACTCTCAATGAAAGCACCAATGTCGGTGTCAAAACCGGCGGATCTCGGGTAGGGGGTCTCGATCTGTGCGTCTTAGGCTGATGGTAACAGGAAGCAAGGGACACAATGTTTACCCAGGTTCGGGCCCTCTCGATGGAGGTAAAACCCTACTTCTTGCTTGATTAATATTGAAGATATGTTGAATACAAGAGTAGATCTACCACGAGATCGTAGAGGCTAAACCCTAAGAGCTAGCCTATGATGTTATGATTGTAATTGTGATCGGCCCTCTAAGGACCATCCTCTTCGGTTTATATAGACACCGGAGAGCTAGGGTTTACATGGAGTCGGTTACAAGGAAGGAAACATAATATCCGGATCGCCAAGCTTGTCTTCCACGCAAAGGAGAGTCCCATCCGGACACGAGCCGAAGTCTTGAGTCTTGTATCTTGACACTTCTATAGTCCGGACGATGAATATAGTCCGGCTGTCTAGATACCCCCTTATCCAGGACTCCCTCAACAGGTATGTTTTAAACATGTTTCTTCAACGTGTTTGGCTGTTTGCTGTTGTAACTTGCTCTATGTTGATTTCATTTCAATTGAATAAACAGTTATGTTCTCATGCCATGCACACTACAAGTGTTGTTATTGCTGTGTAGTTTCCCACACTTATATTCTGTCTATGCTGCTTTGTCATAAATAGATATGATTCGAACTGTATCTATCATGATTTGGCAACATAGACTAGAATGATATAGACCATATAGTGACCATACTACATAGATATATGTTTGGTTCATGCTGTTATCCTGTCCACCTTACTACTGAACTGGTTTACCAAAATGAGTTTCATATAGTACATTGTAAACCTGAGATGTGTTTGTTTGTTTCTGTTTTAGAACACGGATAAAATATTGGAGAAGAGTACCCTGTTATGCAATGGTAAAGGAAGTAATGCAAATAAGGTTCAAGATAGTGAGACATCCCTGTTGGTCTCCAAGAAAGCTGATAAAAACTATATTGAAGACACTGAGAGAACCCCAAAGTCCTGTCTTGATGTAGTGTTCGAGTTACTAGCTACCACTGCTGGCACCAGCTCTTCGAACTCGTTGCCTGAATTAGTTTGGCTTCTTGAGTCTCAACTTCAAGTTGAAAGACATCGATCAGATGTTATGCGACAAGAAGCCGAAGGACTGAGGAAGTCCCTGCAGAATTCAGATGCATTCTTTCTGGTGCAACAGCAAGCACTGGAGGACTTAAGCGCCAAACAAGAGAAAGTTAATAAGCTTGCTAAGCATCTTGCCAGCATTATGGGTACCCAGGATATTGTTTCTTGAGCTCTTCTGAAGTGGTTTTAGTTCTGGACATGTTTTGCTGTGGCGTTTATATGCTGCTGTGTTCCCTATATTTGCACTGGTGGCGAACTTTGATGCCCAGTGAATATAATATGTGTAATAGCCGTGATAGCCTAGTGTAAGTTGCTTGCTTATTTATTTCCTTGTTGTCTTGTTTATTTGTTTGCTTGTAGTTAGTGCAGTTGTTTTTCTGCGGTTTGCTAGTGGTTGCAATAACCTATTTTTTAAAACTAGGCCACAATAACCATGGGCTAATATTTACTGTAGTGACACTGGGCCTCCTATGGGTCGTAGAAACAGTGGGCCTTCTACGGACCGTATAAGCAGTGGGCCTTCTACGGGTCGTAAAAACAGGCGGCCTTCTACGGGCCGTAGAAAAAACGGGCCTTCTATGGGCCGTATCATCAATGGGCCTTATACGGGCCATATGATCGATTGGCCAAACATGGGCCAAACAGACCGCATTCTGGCCGTAAAGGGGCTAGAGTTGGAATCATCCGTTCATGGGATGACCATAACGGGCCATCGTTAATAGGCCGTATTTGATGACGCTATGAAAACGGCCCAACGTATTAACGGACCACAAACGGGCCGACTGTAACCACAGGCTGAATTTGGCCCACAAGCAGAAAATGACAGTAACGGGCCGTAAGTAAACGAATGCTAGAAATGAGCCCAAGAATAAATGGGCTCTGAGAAGGCCGAAAGATAACATGGGCTGGAAACGGCCCAACGGAATAACGGGCCGTTAATGGGTATAAAGTGATACACTGTTCTTTACGGGCCAGTTTCACCACGGGCCGTTAATGGGTGTAAAGTGATACAATGTTCATTAGAGGCCAGTTTCACCACGGGCCGTTAATAGGCCAAGAGTTACATAGGGCCTCATATGGGCCGAAAGATGTCATGGGCCATACATGGGCCATAAGTGAAAACGGGCTGGAATCATATTGGATGGCCCAGATGACGCTACTGGGCCTAATTCGTATAGGGCGTAACGGGCCTTGGGCTAGCGGGCTGTAAATGGGCTATATGCGAACAGGCCGTTAATAGGCTTTCCATGGGCCGGCCCGCCACCTATTGACCAAGTCAAACGGGCCGGCCTTTTCACAGGAATGGGCCTCTGTTGGGCCGTGCCACGTGTCGACGTATCATAGGCGTCTTCTGTCCAATGAGTGGATGGCATCTGTCCCAGCGATGAGCCGACACGTGTTTCCTCCAGCCAATGATTATTTTACACGTGGAAAATCCCCATTGGTTGGGGATGTTAACGGGTTATCGGATCCAAAACCCGACCCGGAAGCTTAATGGCGTTCCGTTATGGTGGATGCCACGTGTCAGTCACCCTTGACGAAAGCACTTCTATGACATGCGATTTATCGTCATGGAAGTGGACACTTCCGTGATGATAATTTGGGTAATGTCATGGAACACTTCTACAATAGCACATGTATGACTATCTTGATTCTATCATAAAATTGTCATGGATGTACATGCATGACAGAAAACACGACCTACTGTGACAAACATGTATCATCACGGAAGTGTATTTTTTTGTAGTGATTAAAGTGTGACGATCTTCATTATTAGAGCATTGTCCCAATTGAGGAAAGGATGATGAAGACTATGATTCCCCCACAAGTCGGGATGAGACTTCGAACTTTATGAAAAATAAAAGAGGCCAAAGAA
>NC_041385.1:60551248-60554988 GCF_002162155.2 Triticum dicoccoides
CACCAAAATGAAAAATAATAAAAATGAGAGAAAAAGAGAGAAGGGACAATGTTACTATCCCTTTTCCACACTTGTGATTCAAAGTAGCACCATGATCTTCATGATAGAGAGTCTCTTATGTTGTCACTTTCATATACTAGTGGGAATTCTTCATTATAGAACTTGGCTTGTATATTCCAATGATGGGTTCCTCAAAATGCCCTAGGTCTTCGGGAGCAATCAAGTTGGATGCACACCCACTTAGTTTATTTTGTTGAGCTTTCATACATTTATAGCACTAGTGCATCTGTTGCATGGCAATCCCTACTCCTCAAGTTGACATCAATTGATGGGCATCTCCATAGCCCGTTGATTAGCTTCGTCAATGTGAGACTTTCTCCTTTTTTTTTTCTCCACACAACCTCCATCATCATATTCTATTACACCCATAGTGCTATATCCATGGCTTACGCTCATGTATTGCGTGAGAGTTAAAAAAGCTGAAGCGCGTTAAAAAGTATGAACCAATTGCTTGGCTGAAACCGGGGTTGTGCATGATGGGAGTATTTTGTGTGACGAAAATGAAGCATAGCCTAACTATATGATTTTGTAGGGATAAACTTTCTTTAGCTATGTTATTTTGATAAGACATGATTACTTGTTAGTATGCTTGAAGTATTAATATTCTTATGTCAATATGAACTTTTATTTTGAATCATTTGGATTTGAACATTCATGCCACAATAAAGAAAATTCCATTGAGAAATATGGTAGATAGCATTCCACATCAAAAATTCTGCTTTTATCATTTACCTACTCGAGGACGAGCAGGAATTAAGCTTGGGGATGCTTGATACGTCTCCAATGCATCTCTAATTTTTTATTGTTCCACGCTATTATATTACCCGTTTTGGATATTTATGGGATTTACTATACACTTTTATATCATTTTTGGGACTAACCTACTAACCGGAGGCCTAGCCCAAATTGATGTTTTTTTGCCTATTTCAGTGTTTCGAAGAAAAGGAATATCAAACGGAGTCCAAACGGAATGAAACCTTTGGCAGCGATCTTTTTGGATCAAACGCAATCTAGGAGACTTGGAGTGGACGTCGAGAAGTAGTCGAGGCAGCCACGAGGGTGCAACGTGCGCCCTAGGGTTGGGCGCCCCCTGCCTCATGGGCCCCTCGTGGCTCCCCTGACCGACTTCTTTCGTCTATATATATCTACATACCCAGAAAACATCCAGGAGCACCACGAAACACTATTTCCACCGCTGGAACCTTCTATACCCATGAGATCCCATCTTGGAGCCTTTTCCAGCACTCCGCCGGAAGGGGAATCGATCATGGAGGGCTTCTACATCATCGCCAAGGCCTCTCCGATGAGTTGTGATAGTTTACCATAGACCTTCGGGTCCATAGTTATTAGCTAGATGGCTTCTTATCTCTCTTTGAATCTCAATAGAAAGTTCTCCTCGATCTTCTTGGAGATCTATTCGATGTAACTCTTTTTGTGATGTGTTTGTCGAGATCTGATGAATTGTGGGTTTATGATCAAGTTCATCTATGACAAATATTTGAATATCCTCTGAATTCTTTTATGTATAATTGGTTATCTTTGCAAGTCTCTTTGAATTATCAGTTTGGTTTGGCCTACTAGATTGATATTTCTTGCAATGGGAGAAGTGCTTAGCTTTGGGTTCAATCTTGCGTTGTCCTTTCCTAGTGACAGCAGGGGCAGCAAGGCATGTATTGTATTGTTGCCATCGAGGATAAAAAGATGGGGTTTATATCATATTGCTTGACTTTATCCCTCTACATCATGTCATCTTGCTTAATGCGTTACTCTATTCTTATGAACTTAATACTCTAGATGCATGTTGGATAGCGGTCGATGTGTGGAGTAATAGTAGTAGATGCAAGCAGGAGTCGGTCTACTTGTTGCGGATGTGATGCCTAAATACATGATCATGCCTAGATATTCTCATAATTATGCACTTTTCTATCAATTGCTCAACAGTAATTTGTTCACCCACCGTAATACTTATGCTATCTTGAGAGAAACCACTATTGAAACCTATGGCCCCTGGGTCTATTTTCCATCATATAAGTTTCCGATCTACATTATTTTGCAATCTTTACTTTTCAATCTATATCATAAAAATACCAAAAAATATTTATCTTACCTTATTATCTCTATCAGATCTCACTTTCGCAAGTGGCCGTGAAGGGATTGATAACCCCTTTATCGCGTTGGTTGCGAGGTTCTTGTTTGTTTGTCTAGGTACGAGGGACTTGCGTGGAGCCTCCTACTGGATTGATACCTTGGTTCTCAAAAACTGAGGGAAATACTTACGCTACTTTGCTGAATCACCCTTTCCTCTTCAAGGGAAAAAACAACGCATGCTCAAGAGGTAGCAAAGGACAGTCGCTCACATCCCGCAGTTGAATCGACTATCGGGTTGATGCGGTGCAGAGGAAACTGATCTTTTGGGAAGGCCCGATTGATGTGCTTGAAGTCAATACACATTCGGAGTGATTTATCTTTCTTGGGGACCATAACGACATTGGCGAGCCACTCGGAGTGGTATATCTCGCGAATGAACTCAGCGGCCAGAAGCCGAGCCACCTCCTCGCCAATTGCCTTTCTCTTCTCTATGGCGCACTACTAGGAAAAGGGCTATAGATGGGATGGACACTAATGGCGCACTATACATGTGGTGCGCCATTACTAACTACTAATGGCGCACCATGTGTTGGTGCGCCATTAGTGTGCAAATACTAATGGCGCACCACATCCCATGGTGCGCGATTAGTAAAAAAATATTATTTTTTCAAAAATAGTAATGGCGCACCGTGGGAGTGGTGCGCCATTACTATTTGAACTAGTAATGGCGCACCATCCCACGGTGCGCCATTAGTAATTTGGCCCAAACATTCCCCCGAATGCACCCCCCCCCGGTGGCCCGCCTTTTCAGTTTCAAAAAAATAAATAAAAGAAAATGATAGAAGTGTCAAAAAAATAAAAGAAAATAAGATTCCCATGTGATATGTGGTCTAGTTGTTAGCAAAATTTACAAACATGAATTTTCGACTTTTTTGCAAAATCTGTCGAGAATTTGTAAAAATGGGCATAACTTTTGCATACGAACTCGGATGAAAAAGTTTTTTATATGAAAAATCATCTACTCGAAAAGTTACATCCGAATTTAACTGGGGGAACCCTGTTAAACATTTTCAAAATCCTCAAAAACCTAACAAAAAAAGATACGGGGCTTTTATGATTTGGAGAGGCAAAAAAATTCAAAAATTTCAAAGTTACTAATGGCGCACCTGCCCATGGTGCACCATTACTATCTTCCCGCCTTCAAAATTCAAAATAAATCAAAAAAATAATAATAATAAAGTTACTAATGGCGCACCATCCCATGGTGTGCCATTAGTATCTTCCCGCCTTCAAAATTCAAAAAAAATAAAAAAAAATAGTAATGGCGCACTTGCCCACGGTGCGCCATTACTATGCCGTATATATGGCTGGGTGTGTCCTCTCCTCCTTACCTCTTCATTCTTCTCCTCCACTCCACCTCTTCTCCACTCCTCCACTCCATCTTCCCTTCTCTCCTCCACCATACTACCCTCCTCCTCTCCGGCGACCTCCTCCTCCTCCTCTCCGGCGACCTCCTCCTCCTCCCTCCTCTACTCTCCTCCCCTCCCCTCCCCTCACGGTTTCTCCTTCCTCCTCTCCGGGGACCTCCTCCT
>NC_041385.1:60555244-60569221 GCF_002162155.2 Triticum dicoccoides
CTCTCCGGTGAGCTCCTCCTCCCTCCTCTCCGGTGAGCGCCTCCTCCCTTCTCTCTGGTGAGCTCCTCCTCCCTCCTCTCCTCCCATCCCCTCATGGTTTCTCCTTCCTCCTCTCTGATGCTCTGGTGAACTCCTCTCCGGTGACGTCCTCCTCCTCTCCGGCGACGTAGGCGAGCGCCTCTGCGGTCACCTCCTCCTCCTCCTCTCCGGCGAACTCCTCTCCGGCAAAAGAACATGGCAAAAGAACGTACAAGATCCAAAAACGGGTACAAAATTTGAAATAATATCGTGCAAAAAAAGAAGCAAAAAAACGAGCAAAAAATGGGCGAAAAATCGCGATCCAGATCCAAATTCAAAATTCAAAAATAGCAATGGCGCATGGTGGGGGTTAGACGGTGCACCGCTACAATTTTCCCGCCTTCAAAATTCAAAAATACTAATGGCGCACCAGTGGCCTATACTAATGGCGCACCGTGGCCTATACTAACGGCGCACCAATGGTGCGCCATTAGTAAAAAATACTAGTGGCGTGATACTAATGGCACACCAGTAGTGCGCCATTAGTAGGCAAAACTGGTGCGCCATTAGTAGGCCTTTTCCTAGTAGTGGCGGACCGGCGGAGATGCTCCTTGATGACTACTACACAACCTTCTTCTTGTAGACGTTGTTGGGCCTGCAAGTGCACAGGTTTGTAGGACAGTAGCAGATTACCCTCAAGTGGATGACCTAAGGTTTATCAATCAGTAGGAGGCGTAGGATGAATATGGTCTCTCTCAAGCAACCCTGCAACAAAATAACAAAGAGTCTCTTGTGTTCCCAACACACCAATACAATGGCAAATTGTATAGGTGCACTAGTTCGGCGAAGAGATGGTGATACAAGTGCAAAATAGATAGTGGATAAAGGTATTTGCAATCTGAAATTGTAAAAACAGCAAGGTAACAAGTGGTAAAAGTGACCGTAAACGGTATTGCAATGGTAGGAAACAAGGCCTAGGTTTCATACTTTCACTAGTGCAAGTTCTCTCAACAATAATAACATAGATAGATGATATAACAAGCCATCAACATGCAACAAAGAGTCACTCCAAAGCCACTAATAGCAGAGAACAAACGTAGAGATTATGGTAGGATACGAAACCACCTCAAAGTTATTCTTTCCGATCGATCTATAAAAGAGTTCGTACTAGAATAACACCTTAAGACACAAATCAACCAAAACCATAATGTCACCTAGATACTCCATTGTCACCTCAAGTATCCGTGGGCATGATTATACGATATGCATCACACAATCTCAAATTCATCCAACCAACATAAAAGTACTTCAAGGATTGCCCCAAAGCTACTACCGGAGAGTCAAGAACGTGTGCTAACCCCTATGCATAGGTTCCCAATGTCACGAAACCCGCAAGTTGATCACCAAAACATACATCAAGTGTTCAAATAAAAGACTCAATCCGATAAGATAACTTCAAAGGGGAAACTCAATTCATCAAAAGAGAGTAGAGGGGGAGAAACATCATAAGATCCAACTACAATAGCAAAGCTTGGGATACATCAAGATCGTGCCATAGAGGGAACACGAGACAGAACACGAGAGATAGAGATCAAACACATAGCTACTGGTACATACCCTCAGCCCCGAGGGTGAACTACTCCCTCCTCGCCATGGATAGCGCCGGATGATGAAGATGGCCTCCGGTGATGGGATCCCCCTCCGGCAGGGTGCCGGAACAGGGTCCCGATTGGGTTTTGGTGGCTACAGAGGCTTGCGGCGGCGGAACTCCCGATCTATCTTCTGTTTTGGAAGTTTTAGGGTACGTAGGTATATATGGGTGCAAGGGGTACGTCGGTGGACCTCTCGGGTGCTCACGAGGTAGGGGGGGCGCGCCCCCTACCCTAGTGGGCAGCCCGGGACTCCCCTGACATGCACTCCAAGTCTATTAGGTTGCTTTCCTTCCAAAAATAACTTCTCCAGTTGATTTCGTTCCGTTTTGACTCCGTCTGATATTCCTTTTCCTCAAAACACTGAAATAGGCATAAAACAGCAAATCTGGGCTGGGCCTCCGGTTAATAGGTTAGTCCCAAAAATAATATAAAAGTGGATAATAAAGCCCAATATTGCCTAAAACAGTAGATAAAGTAGCATGGAGCAATCAAAAATTATAGATACGTTGGAGACGTATCAAGCATCCCCAAGCTTAATTCCTGCTCGTCCTCGAGTAGGTAAATGATAAAAAAGAATTTTTGATGCAGAGTGATACTTTGGCATAATTTCAATGTAAATCTCCTTAATTGTGGCATGAATATTCAGATCCGAAAGGTTCAAGAAAAAAGTTCATATTGACATAAAAGTAATAATAATTCAAGCATACTAATCAAAGCAATCATGTCTTCTCAAAATAGCATGGAAAAAGAAAGTTCATCCCTACAAAATCATATAGTTAGGCTATGCTTCATTTTCATCACACAAAGATGTTCCCAACTTCTATACCCCCGATGACAAGCCAAGCAATTGTTTCATACTTAAATAATCTCAAACTTTTTCAACCTTCACGCAATATATGAGCGTGAGCCATGGATATAGCACTATGGGTGGAATAGAATATGATGAAGGGGATTGTGTGGAGAAGACAAAAAGGAGAAAGTCTCACATTGACAAGGATAATCAACGGGCTATGGAGATGCCCATTAATTGATGTCAACATGAGGAGTAGGGATTGCCATGCAACGGATGCACTAGAGCTATGAATGCTCAACAAAAGAAAACTAGTGGGTGTGCATCCAACTTGCTTGCTCATGAAGACCTAGGGCATTTAAGGAAGCCCATCGTAGGAATATAAAAGCCAAGTTCTATAATGGAAGATTACCACTAGTATAAAAAGACAACTTATGAGACTCACTACATGAAGAACAAGGTGCTACTTTGAAGCACAATATATGAGACTCACTACATGAAGAGCAAGGTGCTACTTTGAAGCACAAGTGTGGAAAAAGAGATAGTAGCATTGCCCTTTTTTCTATTCTTTTTTTTCTTTTTCTTTTTTTGGGGCCTTTCCTTTTTTTCTTTTGGCCTTTCTTTTTTTTCTTTTTTTTCTTTTTTGGGCAATGCTCTAATAATGATGATCATCACACTTATATTGATTACAACATAAGGATTACAACTCGAAACTTAGAACAAGATATGACTCTATATGAATGCCTTCGGCGGTGTACCAGGATGGTGCAATGAATCAAGAGTGACATGTATGAAAAATAATGCATGGTGGCTTTGACACATATACGATGTCAGCTACATGATCATGCAATGGCAATATGACAAAAGTAATGTATGTCATGAATATGATGATGGAACTTGCATGGCAATATATCTCGGAATGACTATGGAAATGCCATGATAGGTAGGTATGGTGGCAGTTTTTAGGAAGATATAAGGAGGTTTATGTGTGATATAGCGTGTCGTATCACGGGGTTTGGATGCACCGGTGAAGTTTGCACCAACTCTCAAGGTGAGAAAGGGCAATGCACGGTACCGAAGAGGCTAGCAAAGGCGGAAAGGTGAGAGTGCGTATAATCCATGGACTCAACATTAGTCAAAAGAACTCATATACTTATTGCAAAAATTTAGAAGTCATCAAAAATCAAGTACTACGCGCATGCTCCTAGGGGGATAGATTGGTAGGAAAAGACCATCGCTCGTCCCCGGCCGCCACTCATAAGGATGCACAAGCCAGGTGCACTTCATGTTTCAAATTTGTTACACAAATTTAACCATACGTGCATGCTAGGGGACTTGCTAACTTCAACACAAGCATTCTTTAAATTCATAATCACCCAACTAGCATGACTTTAATATCACTACCTCCATATCTCAAAACAATTATCAAGCATCAAACTTATCTTAGTATTCAACGCACTCAAAAGAAAGTTTCACATATCTTGAATACCAAGTATATTAATATTAAGCAAATTACCATGCTATTAACGACTCTTAAAATAATATAAGTGAAGCATGAGAGTTCATCTATTTCTTCAAAATAAAACTACCACCATGCTCTAAAAGATATAAGTGAAGCACTAGAGGAAATGACAAACTACTCCGAAAGATATAAGTTAAGATCAATGTGTAGTCGAATAATTGTGCAACTATGTGAAGACTCTCTAACATTAAAGAATTTCAGATCTTGATACTTTATTCAAACAGCAAGCAAAGCTAAATAAAACTACATTGCAAGGATAGCACAACTCATGTGAAGAAGCAAAAACTTAGGCTCAACCGATACTAACCGATAGTTGTTGAAGAAGAAAGGTGGGATGCCTACCGGGGCATCCCCAAGCTTAGATGCTTGAGACTTCTTGAAATATTATCCTGGGGTGCCTTGGGAATCCCCAAGCTTGACTTTTGTGTCTCCTTAATTCCTCTCATATCATGGTTTCTCTTTTTATCAAAAGCTTCATTCACAACAAACTCAACAAGAACTCGTGAGATGGGTTAGTATAAACCAATGCAAAACATTATAATTTTCTACTGTAACAAATCACTAAAATAATTATTAAACATTGCACACTAAATTCCTCTGTATATTTCATACTCCTATCCTCAAATAGAATCACTAAACAAGCAAACATATCCAAACAATGCAACCATAACAGCAATCTGCCAAAACAGTACAGTCTGTAAAGAATGCAAGAGTGACAACACTTCCGTGACTCCAAAAATTATGAACTAAAATTCCCACTGTAATAAATTTATCATATCTTAATATTCAAAAAGATTCAACGTTATACCATTCCCTGACTTTTCTAGGGAATTTTTGCAACAGCGGTAAACTTTCTGTTTTCAAACAGCAACATGTATACTAGCAAAATAAGCATGGCAAAGGCTATCCTCGACTTTTTTTTGAATTTAAAGATGCAAAACATTATTCTAACTAACAGCAAGCAAAACTAGCAAAATAAAATGACGCTCCAAGCAAAACACATATCATGTGGCGAATAAAAATATAGCTCCAAGTAAAGTTACCGATAAACGAAGACGAAAGAGGGGATGCCTTCCGGGGCATCCCCAAGCTTAGTTTCTTGGTTGTCCTTGAATATTACCTTGGGGTGCCTTGGGCATCCCCAAGCTTAGGCTCTTTCCACTCCTTATTCCATAGTCCATCGAATCTTTACCCAAAACTCGAAAACTTCAACCACACAAAACTCAAAACAAAAACTCGTAAACTCCGTTAGTATAAGAAAATAAAACCACCACTTAGGTACTGTAATGAACTCATTCTAATTTCATATTGGTGTAATATCTACTGTATTCCAACTTATCTATGGTTCATACCCTCCGATACTACTCATAGATTCATCAAAATAAGCAAACAACACAATGAGAACAGAATCTGTCAAAAATAGAACAGTCTGTAGTAATCTGTATCAAACGTATACTTCTGGAACCCCAAAAATTATGAAATAAATTGCTGGACCTGACTAATTTGTCTATTAATCATATGAAGAAATAATCAACCGAAAATCACTCTCCAGTAAAACATGGCAGCTAATCTCATGAGTTCTAAAGTTTCTGTTTTTCATAGCAAGATCACATGAACTTCAGCCAAGTCTTCCCAAAGGTTCTACTTGGCACTTGATTGAAACAAAAGCTATAAAACATGATTACTACAGTAGCATAATCATGTGGACACACAAAAACAGAAAGGATAAATATTGGGTTGTCTCCCAACAAGCGCTTTTCTTTAATGCCTTTCTAGCTAGGCATGATGATGACAATGATGCTCACATAAAAGATAAGAACTGAAACATAACGGGAGCATCATGAAGAATAAGACTAGCACATTTAAGTCTAACACACTTCCTATGCATAGGGATTTTGTGAGCAAACAACTTATGGGAACAATAATCAACTAGCATAGGAAGGTAACACGAGCATAGCTTCAAGAATTGAAGCACATAGGGAGGAAACTTGATATTATTGCAATTCCTACAAGCATATATTCCTCCCTCATAATAATTTTCAGTAGCGTCGTGAATGAATTCAACAATATAACCAGCACCTAAAGCATTCTTTTCATGATCTACAAGCATTGAAAATTTACTACTCTCCACATAAGCAAATTTCTTCTCATGAATAGTAGTGGGAGCAAACTCAACAAAATAACTATCAAGTGATTGAAAATTAAGATCAAGATGACACGTTTCATGGTTATCATTATTCTTTAAAGCATATGTGTCATCCCAATAATCATCATAGATAGGAGGCATGCTTTCATCATAGTAAATTTGCTCATCAAAGCTTGGGGGACAAAAAATATCATCTCCATCAAACATAGCTTCCTCAAGCTTATGGCTTTGCATATCATTAGCATCATGGATATTCAAAGAATTTGTACTAACAACATTGCAATCATGCTCATCAAATAAAAACATTCTATAGATTTCTTCTTCTAGCACTTGAGCACAATTTTCTTTTCCATCATTCTCACGAAAGATATTAAAAAGATGAAGCGTATGAGACAAACTCAATTCCATTTTTTGGTAGTTTTCTTTTGTAAACTAAACTAGTGCTAAAACAAGAAACAAAAAGATTCGATTGCAATATCTAAAGATATACCTTCAAGCGCTAACATCCCCGGCAACGGCGCCAGAAAAGAGCTTGATGTCTACTACACAACCTTCTTCTTGTAGACGTTGTTGCACCTGCAAGTGCACAGGTTTGTAGGACAGTAGAAAATTTCCCTCAAGTGGATGACCTAAGGTTTATCAATCCGTAGGAAGCGTAGGATGAGGATGGTCTCTCTCAAGCAACCCTGCAACGAAATAACAAAGAGTCTCTTGTGTCCCCAACACACCCAATACAATGGCAAATTGTATAGGTGCACTAGTTCGGCGAAGAGATGGTGATACAAGTGCAAATAGATAGTGGATAAAGGTATTTGTAATCTAAAATTGTAAAAACAGCAAGGTAACAAGTGGTAAAAGTGACCGTAAACAGTATTGCAATGGTAGGAAACAAGGCCTAGGGTTCATACTTTCACTAGTGCAAGTTCTCTCAACAATAATAGCATAGATAGATGATATAACAAGCCATCAACATGCAACAAAGAGTCACTCCAAAGCCACTAATAGTGGAGAACAAACGAAGAGATTATGGTAGGGTACGAAACCACCTCAAAGTTATTCTTTCAGATCGATCTATAAAAGAGTTCGTACTAGAATAACACCTTAAGACACAAATCAACCAAAACCCTAATGTCACCTAGATACTCCATTGTCACCTCAAGTATCTGTGGGCATGATTATACGATATGGATCACACAATCTCAAATTCATCCAACCAACATAAAAGTACTTCAAAGATTGCCCCAAAGCTACTACCGGAGGGTCAAGAACGTGTGCCAACCCCTATGCATAGGTTCCCAATGTCACGAAACCCGCAAGTTGATCACCAAAACATACATCAAGTGTTCTCATAAAAGACTCAATCCGATAAGATAACTTCAAAGGGGAAACTCAATTCATCACAAGAGAGTAGAGGGGGTGAAACATCATAAGATCCATCTACAATAGCAAAGCTCGGGATACATCAAGATCGTGCCATAGAGGGAACACGAGAGAGAACACGAGAGAGAGAGATCAAACACATAGCTACTGGTACAAACCCTCAGCCCCGAGGGTGAACTACTCCCTCCTCGCCATGGATAGCGCCGGGATGATGAAGATGGCCTCCGGTGATGGGAACCCCCTCCGGCAGGGTGCCGGAACAGGGTCCCGATTGGTTTTTGGTGGCTACAGAGGCTTGCGGCGGCGGAACTCCCGATCTATCTTCTGTTCTAGAAGTTTTAGGGTACGTAGGTATATATGGGTGCAAGGGGTACGTCGGTGGACCTCTGGGGTGCTCACGAGGCAGGGGGGCGCTCCCAGGGGGAGGGCGCTCCCCCTACCCTCGTGGCAGCCCGGTACTCCCCTGACATGCACTCCAAGTCTGTTAGGTTGCTTTCCTTCCAAAAATAACTTCTCCAGTTGATTTCGTTCCGTTTTGACTCTGTCTGATATTCCTTTTCCTTGAAACACTGAAATAGGCATAAAACATCAAACCTGGGCTGGGCCTCCGGTTAATAGGTTAGTCCCAAAAATAATATAAAAGTGGATAATAAAGCCCAATATTTCCTAAAATAGTAGATAAAGTAGCATGGAGCAATCAAAATTATAGATACGTTTGAGACGTATCACTCCTTAACAGGTTTACCTATTGGGTCGACTCGCAAATGGTGCTCAGCTAGTCCCCTGGGTACACCTGGCATGTCAGATGACTTCCATGCAAAGATGTCCCAGTTCTCTCGGAGGAACTGGATGAGCGCTTCTTCCTATTTGCTGTCAAGTGTAGTTGAGATATGGGTCGGAGCAGCATTGGGGTCGGCCGGGTGAATGTGGACTTGCTTGGTCTCACCGACCAACTAAAATGCAGACTCCGAGGCAGGCCTCTTGGCACGCAGAAAATCACTTGGACCTGCAGTTTTCTGGTACTCCTGAAACTCTACTGTTGCCATCTGCTCATCTGCTATCTTTGCACTGTCCTCAAGATAGTCTTCTTCCCTCTGACGGTTACCTGAAACCATTATCACGCCTTTGGGGCCAGGCATCTTCATCTTGAGGTATACATAACACGGTCGAGCCATAAAGCTAGCATAGACAGGTTTGCCCAGAATGGCATGATAAGCACTCTAGAAATCCACAACCTCAACCGTCAACTTTTCCTTGCAGAAATTCTTCACATCGCCGAAAACCACGTCAAGAGTGATTTGGCCGAGTGAGTCGGCTTTCTTTCCTGGGATGACTCCATGAAATCGCATGTTGCTCTCGCTGAGTTTGGACATCGAAATGCCCATTCCTTTTAGGGCCTCAGCATACAAGATATTCAGACCACTACCACCATCCATCAGAACCTTGGTCAGTCGGGTGCCTCCCATGACTAGGTCAACCACCAGCGCTTGCCGCCCAGGGGTAGATACACATGGCGGGTGGTCGGACTGGTCGAATGTAATGGGTTTTTTTGACCACTTCAAATACTTTGGTGTTGCCGGAGCAACCATGTTCACCTCTTTGTTAATAACCTTGAGTAGATTTTTGCTCTCGAGATCAGCAAAAATCACCAACGTGGCATTGACATTGGGGTAACCACCATCATCATCCTTATCTTCTTCTTCCTTATCGGACTCTTTGTCCTTTTCATTGGGTTTGCTTTCTCGGAAGCCCTAGATTAGGAGTCGACGTTGTCAAGTGGTATGCTTGGGGAGAATCAGGTTCCCCTCCTCATCCTTCTTGGTGTGAATATGACACGGAAAATCCATCACATTGTTTCCTTCTTGGTCTTTCACTTTCTTAGGGATCCAAGGCCCTTTGGGCATCTGAGGGAGTCCTGGATAAGGGGGTATCCGGACAGCCGGACTATATTCATCGTCCGAACTATAGAAGCATCAAGATACAAGACTCAAGACTTCGGCTCGTGTCTGGATGGGACTCTCCTTTGTGTGGAAGACAAGCTTGGGGATCCGGATATTATGTTTCCTTCCTTGTAACCAACTCCATGTAAACCCTAGCTCTCCGGTGTCTATATAAACCGGAGAGCATGCCCCTTAGAAGGCCGATCACAATTACAATCATACCATCATAGGCTAGCTCTTAGGGTTTAGCCACTATGATCTCATGGTAGATCTACTCTTGTATTCCACATATCTTCAATATTAATCAAGCAGGAAGTAGGGTTTTACCTCCACCGAGAGGGCCCGAACCTGGGTAAACGTTGTGTCCATTGCTTCCTGTTACCATCAGCCTAAGATGCACAGATCAGGACCCCCTACCCGAGATCCGCCGGTTTTGACACCGACATTGGTGCTTTCATTGAGAGTTCCTCTGTGTCGTTGCTTCGAGGCTTGATGGCGTCTTCAATCGTCAACCACACGGTCCAGGGTGAGACTTTTCTCCCCGGACAGATCTTTGTGTTTGGTGGCTTCGCACTGCGGGCCAATTCGCTTGGCCAATTGGAGTAGATCGACAGCTTCGCCCCTAGCCACCAGATCAGGTTTGTAACTTTGGGCCCCCGGACTCATATCCGGCTGTTGGTCCTGGTCCGCTCACTCTCGAGCCAGCCGAGCAAAGCTGGGCTCCGGTAATGGAGTTTACTGCTACGGACATCTTTCAGAACTCGCCCTTTGGCGACATGCTGAACTCATTTAAGTCTCTCTCCTTGTCAGGAGGCTCTAGGCCGAACTATGTCCGGCTTGAGTGGGAAGCAGGCGACGAAGGAATTCGCTGCCCACCACCACCCACTTGGTCGCCACGATCCATGACTTAACCGACGTGCTCGACTTTGACTTCAAAGACATCAACGATATGGATGATGATGCAGGAGACATACAGGAGCCATCGCTCGCAGGGCGGTGGACAGCCACCTCTTCATATGATATATATATGGTGGACACTTCGAAAGAAACCAACAGCGACGAGGCAACGGAGGATAACCCCTCCAAGAAGAAAGCAAAGCATGGGCGTCACCAGCGCCGCTCCAAGCCCCGCCAAGGCAATACCGGCACCGGAGGTGATACTAATCCGGACGGTGCCGACGATGAATACAACCCCAAATAGCCTGCCTTCGAGCAGGCCGAACAGGAAGACTTGCATGACAGCCCAGATGAACAGGCGATGGACGGGTATCCGGAGGAGGACAACTACATGCCCCTCTCCGAAGACGAGATTAGCCTCAGCGACGACGAGTTCGGTGTACCCGATGACCCCACAGAGCAGGAGCACTTCAAGCCCTGGCTTATTGCCACTACAAGAAGCCTGAAGAAGAAGCAGCAGCAGCTCCAAGCTGATCAAGATCTGCTCACAGACAGATGGATAGAAGTCCTGGCAGTCGAGGAATATGGACTCGAGCGCCCCATGGCTGACCGACCACCTCGAGGTCGGGACAAAACGACATATCAGCCGAAATACCAGCCTGTACCCCCGCGTCGGTTTACTACGGCCCGGAGAAATACTCAGGACCTGCGTGATAAACTGGATAACGCCGCAGGACAACCAAGATTGATCTACGGATCACAGGGGCGCGCCGAAGCACATGACGATGACCGTCATACCGGATACACTAACAGCAAATCTGGTCGGGCCGAATACAACAAGTCAGACACAGCCGGACTGTGCCGTGACATAGCCCGACATAGAGGCGCTGCACACCCCCTCTGCTTTACTGATGAAGTGATGGATCATGAATTCCTAGAAGGGTTTAAACCCGTAAACATCGAATCATACGATGTCACCACAGACCCCGCGGTATGGATCGAGGATTTCCTTCTCCACATTCACATGGCTCGCGGAGATGATCTACATGCCATCAAGTATCTTCCCCTTAAGCTCAAAGGACCTGCCCGGCACTGGCTAAATAGCCTGCCCGCAAATTCCATTGGCAGTTGGGAAAATCTGGAAGATGCATTTCTTGACAACTTCCAGGGCACATATGTGCGACCTCCGAATGCCGATGACTTGAGCCACATTACTCAACAGCCCGGAGAATCAGCCAGGAAATTCTGGACTCGGTTCATAACTAAAAAGAACCAAATAGTCGACCGTCCGGACGCCGAAGCCCTAGCGGCTTTCAAGCATAATATCCGTGACGAGTGGCTCGCCAGACACCTCGGCCAGGAGAAACCCAAGTCCATGGCAGCTCTTACGACACTAATGACCCGCTTTTGTGCGGGCGAGGACAGCTGGTTGGCCCGTAGTAGCACTACGCCACATTCTGGAACTTCAGATGTCCGGTACAATAATGGCAACCCACGGCGCAACAGACACAAGCGACGGAACAACGGTGACAACACCGAGGATACGGCGGTCAAAGTCGGACTCAGCGGACCGAAATCCGGTCAGCGGAAGAAGCCATTCAAGTGTAACAATCAAGGAGTCCAATCTGGACCGTATACTGGAGCGCTCGTGCCAAATTCATGGCACCCCGGACAAGCCAGCCAAGCACACCAACAGAGACTGCTGGGTCTTTAAACAGGCCGGCAGAATAAACGCCGAAAACAAGGACAAGGGGTTGCACAGCAACGATGACGATGAGCCCCGACGTTCGAACATGGGGGGCAGAAGAAATCCCCCCCCCCCCAGGTGAAAACGGTCAACATGATCTACGCCACCCACATCCCCAAGCGGGAACGGAAGCGAGCACTGTAGGACGTATATGCGATGGAGCCAGTCGTCCCCAAATTCAACCCATGGTCAGCTTGTCCGATCACCTTTGATCGTAGGGATCATCCTACTAGCATCCGCCATGGCGGCTCAGCCGCATTGGTTTTAGACCCAATTATAGACAGATTTTACCTCACAAGAGTCCTTATGGACGGAGGCAGCAGCCTGAACCTGCTTTATCAGGACACAGTGTGCAAAATGGGCATCGATCGTTCAAGGATTAAGCACACCAAAACCACCTTTAAAGGTGTCATTCCTGGAGTAGAGGCCCGTTGCACGGGCTCTATAACATTGGAAGTGGACTTCGGATCTCCGGATAACTTCCGAAGCGAAGAGCTAATCCTCGATATCGTCCCTTTCCGCAGTGGTTACCATGCCCTGCTCGGACGAACTGCATTTGCTAGATTCAATGCGGTACCACACTATGCATACCTCAAGCTCAAGATGCCAGGCCCACGCGGGGTCATAACAGTCAACGAGAATATGGACCGCTCTCTCCGTACAGAAGAACATACCGCGGCCCTTGCGGCAGAAGTACAATGTGGCCTCCTCCGGCAAACCACCAATCCGGAGACGACATTTTCAAGCTCCGTCAAGTGAGGGTGGAACACCCAGCAGCAAGATCAGCAGGCACGACAAGAGCAGGACTAGCAGTCCGGCCTCCGCTCAAATACCATGGGCACAGGCGGAGGCGTATCGGGGGCTCAGTCAATAGTAGGGTATCTGTCGGATTTCCGGGTTTCGGCAGACCCTCAAGGTTCGAACTCCGGGGTGCGCGCGGAGATCACACCTCCTACCTACTCACGTCTCACTGTCTCGCAAGGATCTAAACTACACGAAGAACAACACAAGGGACACGAGGTTTATACTAGTTCGGGCCACCATTGTGGTGTAATACCCTACTCTAGTTTGTGGTGTGGTGGATTGCCTCAGGGGCTGATGATGAACAATACAAGGGAAGAACTGCCTCGCGAGGGGAGGAGTTCTTGTGTAGGTGATGCCTCTTGGGATGGATAGAATCCGGATCCCTTTATTTTGTGGTGCCTATCCCTATTTATAGAGCAAGGCCTTGGTCCTCTTCCCAAATATTGAGCTGGAAGGGCGCCAACAATTGGCCATTTTGAAGGGGAACATCTAGTACACTTATCCTGGCTAAAGTCGGTCCTCGCGTGCCAAAGACTCTGACGGTGACGCCAGCTTGGCCTCCACGATGACCTCCATCCTGTCGTTCTGCGGGTCTTGGTCTCGTTGCACCGAAATGGTTGCCTTTGCTTGATAGTCTCGCCTGCGCTTGCCCCCTTTGCACCAAAGAGGAAACAAGGACTCTGCGTAGGCCGGCGCCCGCCTGGCGCCCGCCTGGATTCGGTCGTCATGGCTTGCAACATGGGCACCTCGTGAGGTACCCTGCCTTGATCTCTCCGCCTCCTCGCGAGCCAGCCTGACAAGGCTGTGCCTGAGGAAGCTTCATGTCGTCCGCCTCGTGAGGCTTGGCCCCTCGCGAGGGCCTTGAGCATGTGTTGCTGAAGATGGGCCGTACTAGGCCACTCCTTGAGCCACGCCGTAGCCCGCAGGCAGGCAAGTCTGGGTACCCCCGTTCCCAGAACGCCAACAGCAGCCCCGGGGCCCAAGGCGCGCCTGGACTTGGTTTACCAGAGAAGCGAAGGGGCAAGTGCGAAGCTCCGCGGACCTCAACAGCCTACGGCCTTGGGCGCCACATGGCGGTTGA
>NC_041385.1:60569563-60578357 GCF_002162155.2 Triticum dicoccoides
GACTTGACAAGTCCTTGCATGGAAAACGGGTCATGATTACTTGTGATAGTGGAGGCCGGCGGTTGGCCTCCCCTGGCTATATGTACGGAACGACGCGAGCCCTTCTAGTCCATCCCTTCCTGCTACTCCCCTCCTTCTTCTTGGCCACTCGTCACCCCCATGGCCCCGCCGAAGAGGTTCTCGGCTGCGGAGAATGGAAAGGCTCGCTAGGAAGGGCCTGGCTCTCCTCCGGCCAAGCGTGGCCAGGGCCGCCCTCGCAAGCACCCTACGGCCCCCGCTGCCGCTTCCCGTGGCCTTGGAAGCAGTCCTTTGCGCGGCGGTGGGCGCTCGGCTGCTGACAAGAGGTACGCTAGGGCTGCGCGACCCCCCAGGTTGCGCTCCCGCTTGGCGGAGGTGCTGCTGGAGTTTGTCGTGTGGTCGGCGGACCCGACCGGCACCTGGCTCCAGCTCCCCCGCTTCATTGTAGGTGAACTTCCGGCTGGTGCCCCGGTCGGCCTTTGGCTTCAGGCAGATGGTTGCTGCAGCAGGGCCTCCTGGGCTACTCTGGAGGTCTCCACCACCGGGGAGGCGGCCTTGACCCGCGGCTGGCAAACGTTTGCCCGCGCGGGCGGGCTGAGCCGACGGTGCACTCTACACTTTAAGTTCGATGGAGATGCCACCCTCTACGTGAGGGCGTTCGGGGAAGACGGCCTCCGTGCCGGATGCTGCCCCGAAGACGATGACCGCGGCCATGCGCCCAGCCCCGGCATTGGTCGAGATGAAGGTGGTGGGAGACGTGCAGGCAGCGGCGCCCGAGGCCCGCCAAGCTTTGGTGACTCCCCATCAGACAGCAGCTCCTCCAGCGGTGGTCGCGACCAGCCCCCTCGCCGTCACGCTCGCCTGGGAGATGGCAGGGGGTCGGCCCGACACTGTGCCTCGGTGAAGCGGGAGACAGAATCCAGCTGAGCTCCGGAGGCAGTACGAGCCCTTCCCGAGAGTTGACGCCGCGAAAGTCATCCCCATTTTGCTTTTCTTTCTTTCGTGCACAAAAAGAAGGTAGCCTGGTGCCCCACGGGGGCGTGTTGAACTATTGTTGTTTAATTGACGCGCTGTTTCTACTGTTTCTGTGCTATGTTTTCGTTCCGCGTGTTTATGCATGGAAATTACTTAGCTTGGGGGGAAGCTCGTTGCGGTCCTCGCCTCCCGAGGCTAGGGCCTCATCGTGCGCCTTGTGTCCTGCAGGGGTTAGTCAGTAGGGGTAGTCTCTAGCCTTGGTAGCGGGGACGACAAATCCAAGTCCCGTGATCGTGCCATGATGCCCGTGGGGCACGGACTGGGAGGGGTGCTCCCGCAGCGAACTCTGATAGGGAAGTTCCAAATCACCGGGGCAGAAAACACTCACGAGGGTGCCCATGTTCCTCCCTCGTGAGACTTTCCGTGAGAGAAAACAAAGGAAACAAGTGAAACGGACAAAGGGTCGCGAGCTCGAAAAGGTAGCAGCTTCAGTAAAACTTCAAATAGAAACAAATAAGCCAACTGCGGTAAGCAAATGAAAGAAGCCGCGTCCGGCACCTAATCTAGTCTTCGATGTCTTCTCTCCAGCACGGAGCTAAATGCTGCCACTAGGCATGGGCGGGAGCCCCGAGGCCCGAGGGCGGCACTCCAGAGACTCCGGGGCTTGTACAGCCCCACTCATTATTGCGTGAGAGTGTCACGTGCGGCGAGCTTCACAGGCGTTTGCCTTCTTCACAGGCACCGCGCCTTTTCCCAAACACAACAACTTCATAGGCATTCGCCGTTTTCACAGGCACCAGGCCTTTTCCAAAACGCGGCAACTTCACAGGCATTCGCCTTCTTCACAGGCACCGGGCCTTTTCCAAAATGCGGCAACTTCACAGGCATTCGCCTTCTTCACAGGCACCGGGCCTTTTCCAAAACGCGGCAACTTCATAGGCATTCGCCTTCTTCACAGGCACCAGGCCTTTTCCAAAACGCGGCAACTTCACAAGCATTCGCCTTCTTCACATGCACCGGGCCTTTTCCAAAACGCGGCAACTTCACAGGCATTCGCCTTCTTCACAGGCACCGGGCCTTTTTCAGAGGTAAAATCTTTGGAGGTGTTGAATGTTCCATGTGTTCTGGACGGGCACCCCCTCGTGGGTCTCCAAGCGCACGGAGCCGGGCCTGGAAACATGAACAACCTTCAATGGGCCCTCCCACATGGGAGAGAGCTTATGCAGCCCCTCCCTGGAGAGAACCCATCTGAGCACAAGGTCCCCTACCTCAAGAGTCCTGGGATGGATGTTACGGCAGTGGTATCGCTGCAGTGCTTGTTGGTACCTTCCTGCTCGTAGCGTGGTTTCTCGGCGACGCTCCTCCTCCAGCACGAGATCCATCCCCCGCATGGCGTCCTGCTGCGCCTCGTCGAATGCCAGGACCCGTGCGGAATGACGCCTGACCTCGTAAGGGAGAACGGCTTCAGCTCCATAAACCAGAAAGAACGGGGTCTTGCCTGTCGGCTTGGTTGCGGTCGTGCGGATGGACCATAGCACGGATTGGAGCTCGTCGTGCCTGCCCCTGCTGCAGGCTTCCAGCTTCTTCTTGAAGGTTCTGGTTTTGAGGCCCCTCAGGACCTCCACGTTGGCTCGCTCAACCTGGCCGTTGCTCCGGGGGTGCGCCATCGAGGCGTAGCATATCTGCGTTCCGAGGTTAGCACAGTATGTTTTGAAGAGATTGCCGGTGAACTACGAACTGTTGTCGGTGATAATGCGGTTAGGCACCCCAAATCGGCTCACGAAGCCCTTGATGAACTTGACTGTTGAGCCCGCGGGTATGGTGCTGATGGCTTCTACCTCGGCCCACTTGGTGAACTTGTCCACGGCGAGGTAGAGGTAGCGGTAGCCCCCTGGCGCCCGAGGGAACGGGCCCAGAATGTCTAGCCCCCAAACTACGAATGGCCATGAGAGGGGTATGGTTTGCAGTCCCCCCGCCGGCTAGTGGATCTGCTTGGCATGGAACTGGCAGGCCTCACAAGCCTTCACCAGCTCAACGGCGTTGTTGAGCGCTGTGGGCCAGTAGAACCCGCTGCGAAATGCCTTGCCAATGAGGGTCCGCGAGGATGTGTGGTGCCCACAGTCTCCGCCGTGTATGTCTGCCAGCAGCTCCTTCCCTTGCTCACTGGGAGTGCAACGCAGGGACACGTTGTTCGGCCGCCTTCAGTAGATCTCCCCATCCTTGACGCTGTAGGTCGTGGCCTGCCGTGCCACGCGCTCCGCGTCCTCCTCCTTCTCCGGCAGAGTCCCTTGCGTCAAGTAGACCTTGAATTCTGCCATCCAGCATTCTTCCTGAGGCTCCAATGCCAGAAGCAGGCGTTCCCCCGAGGCTGGGCCGCAGGCCGGGTCTCTTGAGGCAGGTGGCTGAGGGAGTTCCTCCCTAGGTTGCGGCGTGCTTGATAACGTCGGCATCGCCGAGGGCTTGAAGAGCCGCTCCTCGAAGACGCCAGGCTCCTGAGGTAGCCGCCTGGATGCTCTCTTGGCGATGTCATCAGCCTCCTGATTGGTACCGCGAGGCACATGCTGCAACTCCAGCCCCCAAAATTGTTTCTCCATCTTGCAGGCCTCAGGGAGGTACGCTTCAATATGTTCATCCTTTGGCTCGTACACTTTGTTGGAGAAGTTGACGAGGAGTTGCGAGTCACCTTTGATGGTGAGTCGCTTTACTCCCAACGCGATGGCTTCCCTCAAGCCCGCTATCAGGCCCTCATATTCTGCTATTTGTTGGAGACCTTCTCCCCATGCTGGAAACAGAGTTGCACGGCATAGTAAAGCTTGTCTTGAGTGGGGGATATGAGCACTGCACCAGCCCCTGCGCCTTGCCGCACGAATGCTCCGTCGAAGTACATCACCCAATCATCCGGCGCTTCACTCCCTGGGGAGAGTGACCGGTCCTCGCCCAGTTTGAGCCCTGGCGCCTCTGTCCATTCTGCCACGAAATCCGCGAGCGCAGCCCCCTTAATGACCCTGGTAATGCTGAATTCTAGCTGGAATGCTTGCAGTTCGATGTTCCATTCGGCAACCCTCCCCACTGAATTGGGGCTCCTGAGCACCCTTTCTAGGGGATAGGCTGAGAGGACCTTGATGGGATGACCCTGAAAGTAGTGCCGCAGCTTGCACGAGGCTACCAACAGTGCGAGGAGTAGCTTCTGAGGCATTGGGTACCGCGCCCTTGTGTCCCACAGCACCGTACTGACGAAGTACACCGGATGCTCGACGAGATTGAGGGTGCCGGCGCGGCCCGTGTCTTCCGGAGGCCGGGGCGCCTCCTGGGGCGGCGCGGCCCTCAGTCCTTGGTCATTTGAAGGAGCCTCCTCTGCTCTTGGTGCACTCTCTTGGCGGGGATGATCTTCCTCTACTGCGGTCGTGGCCTCTGCGAGGCCTTCCGGGCCCTGTTCTGCCTCGGCTGGGGGTGCAACAGCGGCCGAGGCCTGATGCTCCTTTCGGACTGCTACCAGGGCTGCGCTGGCGAAATAAGGGGTGGCTGCAAGGTAGAGCACTAGGGGCTCCCAAGGGCGAGGGGCCACCTTCACCGGGGGGCTGGTTAGGTACCTCTTGAGGCCTTGGAATGCTTTGTCGGCCTCTTCAGTCCATTCGAAGGGGCATTTCCTCTTCATCAGCTTGAAGAAAGGCAGCGCCCACTCTCCCAGCTTGGAGATGAAACGCCCTAATGCTATTACACGCCCGGTGAGCTTTTGCATTTCCCTAAGGGTCTTTGGCGGGCTCATGTCCTCGACTGCCTTGACCTTCTCTGGGTTAGCCTCAATGCCTCTGTGTGATATGTGGAAGCCTAGGAGCTTGCCCGAGGGGACTCCAAACACACACTTCTCCGGTTTGAGCGGCAGGTCCACTTCGCTGAGGCTCGCGAAGGTTTCCTCCAGGTCCTGTATCAGCGTCTTCGCCTCCCGAGACTTCACCACAATGTCATCCACATAAGCTTCAGCGTTCCTCCCAAGCTGTCGCCCCAGAGCGATGTGCATCAACCGTTGGAAGGTTGCGCCTAGATTGCGCAACCCGAACGGCATGCAGGTGTAGCAGTATACTCCACATGGTGTTAGGAAGGCCGTCTTCTCCAGGTCCTCCACTGCCATTTTGATCTGATGATAGACCGAGAAGGCATCCAGGAAGCACAGTAGGTCACACTCGGCAGTGGAGTCAACAATCTAGTTGATGCGAGGAAGTGGGAATGGATCCTGCGGGCATGCTTTGTTGAGGTTGGTGAAGTCAACACACATGTGTTCCTTTCCCGCCTTATTTGGCAGGACGACAGGGTTGGCCAGCCAATCTGGGTAGCGAACCTCGCGGATGACCCCTGCTGCTTCTAACTTGCAGGTCTCTTGTATGATGAAGGCCTGCTTCTCCGTGGACTACCACCATGCCTTCTGCTTCATAGGGCGCACGTTGGGACACACGTTGAAATGGTGCTCAATTACATCCCTCGGGACTCCCGCTAGCTGATTAGGTTCCCACGCAAACACCTTCCTGTTCGCACGCAGGAAACTGACCAGGGCCTTCTCTTGCTCAGGCTCGAGGTTGGTGACAATCATGAAGGTAGCCCCGGTGGGCTCACACTTGTCGTCCGATACCTTCTTGGTTTCCGCCTTGTCTTGGCTGAACAGCTACTTCTTCTGGGCTGGTGCAACCCTTTTGGGCTCGGGGACGGCAGAGCCGGCGGGCTGCGCCACCGCCGCAGTCTTGAAGGCAAGCTTGAGCGCCTGCAATGCATCCCTGGCGTCTCCGGACATGGTGAGGACGCCGCTACTCCCGGGCATCTTCATGAGGTTGTATGTTGGGTGAGTTGCGGGAATGAATCGGGTTAGTGCCGGTAGCCGAGGATGGCGTTGTATGGGAGGCCGATGGGGGCGATGTCGAAGTTGATTAGCTATGTGCGGAAGTTGTCGTAGGTGCCGAAGGTCACCGGAGGCGGATCTGTCCCAGGGAGCCGGTGGAACCGCCTCCGACACCCAAGAAGGGCCTTTTGGGACGCTCCAGCGGTACGTGGAGGAGGCTGAAGGCTTCCACTGAGAGCATGCTGAGGCCAACACCGCCGTCGATGAGGGTCCTGGTGACGGCCACCTGGCAGATGGTGGGGGTGCACAGCATTGGGAGCGCGCCCGAGCAGGCTGGGTTGGAGGGGTGATCATCTGAGCTGAAGGCCAGATCGGCTTTAGGCTCCGCCCAACCCGGAGGAGCCCCATGCTGCGCGGAAGCGGCGCCTATCTGGCGAACGAATGGCTTGATGTGGCGGCCTGAAGGTGGCGCCTGCGAGCCACCTAGGAGAGCTACGACGACCGGGGGCGCCGGTGCAGCGTACTGGACGAGGAAGAGGCTGCGCAGCTCCCCCCAAGAGGCCACGGAAGCCGTTGGCAGGTGGAGCAGCCACATGCGCGGGACGCCGGTGAGCGCCTTGGGAAACCAGTTAGCCATCACCCTGTCGTCGCTCCTGGCCTTGAGGACGGCCTCCTCGTACGCCAGCAGAAAAGCCAGCGGATCGGCCGCGCCGTTGTAGCGCGGTGGCATCTCCGGCTTGAACTTGTTCGGCCACTGCACCTGCCGCAAGGCGGGGGCCAAGGCTCGGAGCCCCCTGGCCCCCGTGTTGGCGCTGGCAACCGGAGCGGGCGGCGCGTTGCCCACCATGAGGGCGAAGTGCAGTGTTGATGGAGAGCGGGTCAGTGGAAGGGAAAGCTCCGGCGCACCCCTAACTAGCGCGCCAAATGTCGGATTTCGGGTTCCGGCAGACCCTCGAGGCTCGAACTCTGGGGTGCGCGCAGAGATCACACCTCCTACCTAGTCACGTCTCGCCGCCTCGCAAGGATCTAAACTACACGAAGAACAACACAAGGGACATGAGGTTTATACTAGTTCGGGCCACCATTGTGGTGTAATATCCTACTCTAGTTTGTGGTGTGGTGGATTGCCTCAGGGGTTGATGATGAACAATACAAGGGAAGAACTGCCTCGCGAGGGGAGGAGTTCTTGTGTAGGTGATGCCTCTTGGGAAGGATAGAATCCGGATCCCTTTCTTTTGTGGTGCCTAGCCCTATTTATAGAGCGAGGCCTTGGTCCTCTTCCCAAATATTGAGCGGGAAGGGCGCCAACAATTGGCCATTTTGAAGGGGAACATCTAGTACACTTATCCTGGCTAAAGTTGGTGCTCGCCTGCCAAAGACTCTGATGGTGACGCCGGCTTGGGCTCCACGATGACCTCCATCATGTCGTTCTGCTGGTCTTGGTCTCGTTGCACCGAAATGGTTGCCTTTGCTTGATACTCTTGCCAGCGCTTGCCCCCTTTGCACCAAAGAGGAAACAAGGACTCTGCGTTGGCCGGTGCCCGCCTGGCGCCCGCTTGGCTTCGGTCATCATGGCTTGCGTCATGGGCACCTCGTGAGGTACCCTGCCTTGATCTCTCCGCCTCCTCGCGAGCCAGCATGACGAGGCTGTGCCTGAGGAAGCTTCCTGTCGTCCTCCCTGCGAGGCTTGGCCCCTCGCGAGGGTCTTGAGCATGTGTTGATGAAGATGGGCCGTACTGGGCCACTCCTTGAGCCACGCCGTAGGCCGCAGGCAGGCAAGTCTGGGTACCCCCGTTCCTAGAACGCCGACAGTATCACTTCATAACCTTTCCATTCACCCTTAAGGATATTGCTTTAGTGCAGCTTCTCCAGAGTAGCCGGATTGTCGGACTTACATAGGAGAGGAAACCCAGGAGGCAACAGGCTTTGGGCACAGCAGGAAACACCCAGGTGGAATCTGTTTATGATTGTTGTTCCTGCTTTATCTATCTGTACGTAACCTGCCCCTGGATAGGACATGTCAAATAATCCTATTTGTCTCCTCCTAATGCATACATGGTAAACAAACGCTTAAACATATTATTTATCAATGGGAGACCACATATAGCGTCAGCTTACTTATTTTTATTTGAGCATTTTTTATAAATGTCTATTTAATTTTACATCCGTACACTTTGGTACGCGTAGCTTGCCAGGGGCTTCTTATGGTACCCCATAATACGGCAAGTCAAGTCCGAACACTTTCAACATTGCGGCACCCCGAACTTGTAGCATTATATGCATCAGCTCCGAATCATGTCTTGGGTTACGGTTGCGATAGCCTGGCTCCCTTGCTTTGGTGCCTTACATTCCATTAATTCGGCTAAGGTACCGCAGGGAGAACTACTGCGATTGTGCCCTGGTGTTGGGGAACGTAGTAATTTAAAAAAAATCCTACGCACACGCAAGATCATGGTGAGGCATAGCAACTAGAGGGGAGAGTGTTGTCCACGTACCCTTGTAGACCGAAAGCGGAAGCGTTATAACAACGCGGTTGATGTAGTCGTACGTCTTCACGATCCGACCGATCCAAGTACCGAACGTACGGCACCTCTGAGTTCAGCACACGTTCAGCTCAATGACGATCCCAGGACTCCGATCTAGCAGGGTGTCGGGGAAGAGTTTCGTCAGCACGACGGCGTCGTGACGGTGATAATGTTGTACTGACACAGGGCTTCGCCTAAGCACTGCTACGATATTACTGAGGTGGAATATGGTGAAGGGGGGCACCGCACACGGCTAAGGAACGATCACGAAGATCAACTTGTGTATTATGAGGTGCCCCCCTGCCCCCGTATATAAAGGAGGGAGGAGGGAGGTGCGGCCGGCCCCTAGGGGTGCGCCTGGAGGAGTCCTACTCCCACCGGGAGTAGGACTCCCCCCTCTTGCCTTGTTGGAGAAGGAAGGGGGAAGGGGAAAAGAGGAAAGGGGGGC
>NC_041385.1:60578577-60615332 GCF_002162155.2 Triticum dicoccoides
ATCCCGATTTCACCCAGAACGATTCTGATATCCAAATATAGGCTTCCAATATATCAATCTTTATGTGTCGACTATTTCGAGACTCCTCGTCATGTCCGTGATCACATCCGGGACTCCGAACATCCTTCGGTACATCAAAAATTATAAACTCATAATATAACTGTCATCGTAACGTTAAGCGTGCGGACCCTACAGGTTCGAGAACTATGTAGACATGACCTAGAATAGTTTCCGGTCAATAACCAATAGCGGAACCTGGATGCTCATATTGGCTCCTACATATTCTACGAAGATCTTTATCGGTCAAACCACATATCAACATATGTTGTTCCCTTTGTCATCGGTATGTTACTTGCTCGAGATTCGATCATCGATGTCCAATACCTAGTTCAATCTCATTACCGACAAGTCTCTTTACTCGTTACGTAATGCATCATTCCATAACTAACTCATTAGCTACATTACTTGCAAGGCTTATAGTGATGTGCATTACCGAGAGGGCCCAGAGATACCTCTCTGACAATCGGAGTGACAAAACCTAATCTCGAAATACACCAACTCAGCATGTAACTTTGGAGACACCTGTAGAGCTCCTTTATAATCACCCAGTTACGTTGTGATGTTTGGTAGCACACAAAGTGTTCCTCCGGCAAATGGGAGCTGCATAATCTCATAGTTATAGGAAATTTGTATAAGTCATGAAGAAAGCAATAGCAACAAACTAAACAATCAAGTGCTAAGCTAACGGAATGGGTCAAGTCAATCACATCATTCTCCTAATGATGTGATCCCATTAATCAAATGACAACACATGTCTATGGTTAGGAAACATAACCATCTTTGATCAATGAGCTAGTCAAGTAGAGGCATACTAGTGACATTAAGTTTGTCTATGTATTCACACATGTATCATGTTTCCGATTAATAAAATTATAGCATGAATAATAAACATTTAACATGATATGAGGAAATAAATAATAACTTTATTATTGCCTCTAGGGCATATTTCCTTCAGTGTCCCACTTGCACTACAGTCAATAATCTAGATTACACAGGAATGGTTCTAACACCCATGGAGTCTTGGTGTTGATCATGTTTTTCTCGTGGAAGAGGCTTAGTCAACGGGTCTGCAACATTCAGATCCGTATGTATCTTGCAAATTTCTATGTCTCCCACCTGGACTAGATCCCAGATGGAATTGAAGTGTCTCTTGATGTGCTTGGTTCTCTTGTGAAATCTGGATTCCTTCGCTAAGGCAATTGCTCCAGTATTGTCACAAAAGATTTTCATTGGACCCGATGCACAGGTATGACACCTAGATCGGATATGAACTCCTTCATCCAAACTCCTTCATTTGCTGCTTCCGAAGCAGCTATGTACTCCGCTTCACAAGTAGATCCCGCCACGACGCTTTGTTTAGAATTGCACCAACTAACAGCTCCACCGTTCAATGTAAACACGTATCCGGTTTGTGATTTAGAATCGTCCGGATCAGTGTCAAAGCTTGCATCAATGTAACCATTTACGATGAGCTCTTTGTCACCTCCATATACGAGAAACATATCCTTAGTCCTTTTCAGGTATTTCAGGATGTTCTTGACCGCTGTCCAGTGATACACTCCTGGATTACTTTGGTGCCTCCCTGCTAGACTTATAGCAAGGCACACATCAGGTCTGGTACACAGCATTGCATACATGATAAAGCCTATGGTTGAAGCATAGGGAACATTTTTCATCTTCTCTCTATGTTCTGCAGTGGTCGGGCTTTGAGTCTTACTCAACTTCACACCTTGTAACACAGGCAAGAACCCTTTCTTTGCTTGATCCATTTGAAACTTTTTCAAAACTTTGTCAAGGTATGTGCTTTGTGGAAGTCCAATTAAGCGTCTTGATCTATCTCTATAAACATTAATGCCCAATATGTAAGCAGCTTCACCGAGGTCTTTCATTGAAAAAATCTTATTCAAGTATCCCTTTATGCTATCCAAAAATTCTATATCATTTCCGATCAGCATTATGTCATCCACATATAATATCAAAAATGCTACAGAGCTCCCACTCACTTTCTTGTAAATACAGGCTTCTCCAAAAGTCTGTAAAAACGAAATGCTTTGATCACACTATCAAAGTGATTATGTCACATCCCTAGCTGCTGGTAGTGCTCTAGGCTAGCTTCATGTGTGCATCATGTCTATATTTTCGAAACTTGAACTGAGGAATTTTTGGAAGCCTTAAAAACATAAATAAAAGAGGGGCAAAAACCCTAGAAATCTCATTCATTGCTCCAAAATGCTCTTCTGAAATGTTTGATAATTTTTGGTAAGGGTTCTGGTCCCAACCAAAATATTGAACATTTTTAAGGAATTATTTTTGGGACTTTGGATTTAATTCATTAGCTATTTGAATTTGAATTATATTCATATAATTAGAATATAATTTCAAATACCCCTGAAATATTTTATAAGCTTTTGGAAAAGTCCATTAAGCAGCATAAATATTTTCAGAGGAGTTTTTGGCATTGTTTGAATTATTTTTAAATTCAAAACAGTGGCAAAACAGATTAATAAAATAAAACAGAACAGAAAAATATAAAACAGAGCCTACCCGGCCTCACCCGTGCAGCCCACCAGAGCCGGCCCAGCTCCTGTGCTGGTCCAGCACTGTGTGGCCCAGCCCACCTCCTCCTCCCTGTCGCCTTCCTCCTCGCGCCTGTAGGCAGAGGAGGGACACGGCGCGCGCGCCCGAGCTCGCCACGCCACCACCCTGCTCGTCTGCATCGCCTGGCCACCGCGACGCCGCGCGTCATCTCCTCGGCGCCGCCCCGACCCCCTGGACCCCCTCGCTCTCTCCCTCTCCCTTGTTTCTCTCCTCTGCTTCCTCTCTCTCTCACTCGCCGAGCGCAGCCACAGCCGCGCCACCGTAACGCCGTGGCCACCGTCTCCCCCTCGACCCCTCGCTGTGCTTGCGAGCTCCGCCTCGACCCCCTCTTCCTCCCCACCGATCCACGGCCCTCCAGAAGCCCTGCATCTCCGCCCACGTCGCCGTTCCCCTCCTCGGCCACCGGAGATCGTCGCCGTCGATTCGCTGCACTCCGGCCGCCCTCGAGCCCACTGACCCTCCAAACGGACTCACGGTGAGCCCCCGAGTCGTCTTCCCCTTCTCCCCTGGTCTCTTTCGACCTCTAGGCCATAGCCCCGTCTTGGCCGAGAACTCCACGCCGCCGGCGATGTCGCCGCCGTAGCCACCGTTGCCTAGAGCTGCAACCGAGCACGCGGCCGTGCTCAGTGCAACCCCAGGAGGTCGTAACACCCCCCTTTGCCTCCTGCCGAGCTCCCTAACACCGACTCCGAGCTCGCCCGAGCTCCGGCCGCCGCCGAGGTCGACGCCGTGCTCAACTCCGGCCACCTCGCGGCCTCCTGTCCGTTCCTTTGGATGCGGAGAAGCAAGAGCTTCTCCCTAGTGCCCTCAGCGCGCCAAACCACCGCTCGTAGCGCCAAACCCGCCACCACCCGAACTCCGGCCGCCGCCGTCATCATGATTGCCGTCGCCTCCGGCCACCCTAGCTTCTTCCGTTGGCCCTGTTAGATGCGCGCGAGCCTGGGCAACCCGTAGAGCCCCTCCGCCGCTCTTTTGGTCGCCGGAGGAGGATTTCCAACCCCCTCCGCCGTCTCTGGCTCCGCCGGCGACGAGCCGCGGGTCAACTCCGGCGAGTTGACCCGGGGTTTGACCCCCTGACGTGTGGGCCCAGGCGCCTGCTAGATTAGTGTTAGATTAGTTAGTGCTAATTAACCTAGCTAATTAGGTAGGCCACTGACATGCGGGCCCCGCCCGGCTAACTAAGTTAGTTAGGGCTAACTAACTTGGTTAGTTGACTGGGTCACTGACCAGTGGACCCCACTGGTCAGGTTTGACCTGGTCGGCGCCTTTGACCTGCTGACGTCACCCCGGCGTCATGCTGACGCAATATTCCTTTTCTGGAATTTAGTTATTTTATAAATAATCAGGAAATTCCAGAAAATAGCTAAAACTTCAATAAATCATAAAAAAATTACCGTAACTCCAAATTAAATAAATTATATATGAAAAATTATCAGAAAAATTCAAGGAATCCATCTGTACCATTTTCATGCATGTTAGAACAACTTATAGCTGCTGTTTAGCACAAATCAATTAAAGGGCATTTAAATAATCACATATGGAGTTTGAATTTGAATCTTGTATTCAAACCAACTTCATTTAATCTGTTGCTAGTTGCATTGGCTCAAAACACATTCATTTTGCCATGTCATGATCATGCATCATATTGTGCATTGCATTGATTGTGTTCCCTTCTGTGTTGCCGGTATTTGTCCCCTCTCGATAGACGTGATACCGATGATGTGATCGTTGACACTGATGAAGACTCAATGTTATCTTCAGAAGTGCCAGGCAAGCAAAACCCCCTTGTTCATTCCGATAAAATCCCACTCTCTCGCCCCTGCTCTCTTTTACTGCATTAGGACAACATCGATTCATCTGTTACTTGCTGCGGTAGCTGAACCCCTTTATCCTCTGCATGACCTGTCATTGCCACAGTAAATAGATGAAACCCACTAGCATGAGTAGGAGTTGTTTGAGCCCTGATGTGCCTACTCGTTTATGTTTGTTGTCATGCCTGCTACTGCTTAGAGTTGAGTCGGGTCTGATTCATCGGGGATGAATCAGAGGCGTGTGAACCTGTCCTACTGTGTGTGAGCTAAGTGTGTGAACACGATTTGGTAAAGGTAGCAGTGAGAGGCCATGTAGGAGTACATGGTGGGTTGTCTCATTGCAGCCGTCCTCAGGAACTGAGTTCTGTGTTTGTGATCCATGATTCAGCTACTACCACGCATTGGGCTCGAAACCAATGGACCCTCTCGGCTTCTTGATCACCCTTGTCCTCTGTCCAGGAGTTGCAAGTAGTTTCTGGTGTTTGTAGTATGCTGGAGGCCGTGCGCAGCGCTGACCGTAGGGGTGGGCTGTGATACGGTAGGCACGTGGCCGGGTAAACTGGGCGCCCGTTTGGTGTCACGGAACCCTGTTCACATCATTTGGGGCTGTGAGCGAAACTCCGGCCGGATCTCCTCATGGATGGAACCCGAATAGGCGATAAACCTGGACTAGAGACTCGAGTGTTTAGGTAGGCCGTGGACGACACCCACGTTGGGCTTCCGCTTGAAGGTTGCCGAGTACATGTCGTGTAAACGGCGGTAAGTGGTGAGAGCGTGTGTGAAGAAGTACACCCCTGCAGGGTTAACATCATCTATTCGAATAGCCGTGTCCGCGGAAAAGGACTTCTGGGTTGCTTATATCAGTTCATAGACAAGTGAAAGTGGATACTCTAAAATACGCAAGATAAGCGTGAGTGCTATGGATGGCGTTCTCGTAGGGAGACGGGAGCGGATCCATAGTGGTGTATTGATATGGTGAATATGTGGACTCGTGTGCGCCACCTCAAAAGAGTTACTTGCAGTCGTAGTTCAGGATAGCCACCGAGTCAAAGCTGGCTTGCTGCAGTTAAACCCCACCATCCCTTTGCTGATAATGATGCATATGTAGATAGATCTGATGTAAGTCTTGCTGGGTACATTTGTACTCACGTTTGCCTATTTTATGTTTTTGCAGAGAGACTTCGGTCTCGCTAGTAGTTCCACGTGGACTTCGACGTTTAGCTTGTTACCTCAGCTACGATCTTGAGCCCTCGGCAGGATTTGGTAGATAGTCAGGCTTCTCAGCCTTTTTCATTTGTAGATGTCTGTACTCAGACATGATAGCTTCCGCTTGTGCTTTGATTTGTATGCTCTGAATGTTGGGTCGTGAGACCCATATTTGTAATATCTCGCTCCTCGGAGCCTATTGAATTTATTACTTGAGTCATAGAGTCATGTTGTATTTGCACATATCGAGCATATTGTGTGTATGTTATTGAAATGCTTGGTATGTGTGGGATCTGACCATCTAGTTGTTTGTCTTTAGTAGCCTCTCTTACGGGGAAATGTCTCCTAGTGTTTCCACCGAGCCATGGTAGCTTGCTACTGCTCCGGAACACTTAGGCTGGCCGGCATGTGTCCTTCTTCGTTCCTGTGTCTGTCCCTTCGGGGAATTGTCACGCGATGAATACCGGAGTCCTGTTAGCCTGCTACAGCCCGGTTCACCGGAGTCCTGCTAGCCCAGTGCTACAGCCTGGATTCACTCGCTGATGACCGACACGTTCGATGCTGGGTCATGGATGCCTGTCCCTGTAAGTCTGTGCCACTTTGGGTTTACGACTAGCCATGTCAGCCCGGGCTCCTTATCATATGGATGCTAGCGACACTGTCATATACGTGTGCCAAAAGGCGCAAACGGTCCCGGGCTAAGGTAAGGCGACACCCGTGGGAATACCGTGCGTGAGGCCGCAAAGTGATATGAGGTGTTACATGCTAGATCGATGTGGCATTGAGTCGGGGTCCTGACAGCGTTGGTATCAGAGCTTGACTGCCTGTAGGATTACCAAGCCAAACTGGTCGAAGTTGAGTCTAGATATTCTTTAGTTATGTAAGGGAATTGATTGTGGGATGGAACGTAAGGCTCTTTTGACTCCTTATACCTCATGGCCTTCTGATCTGAGTCATCATCTTCTCTTCTACGGGGATTAAGAACTAGGCTATCTCTTCTTTCTATCAGGATCACGTGTTACTAATCCGTAGACTTATAAGATTGTTGGAATTAAGCCTCAGTTCGGTTTCTACCTCTGTATGTTAATTATTGATCTCGAAACCTTGATATTATGCTTCTGAGTGGTTATGCCACCATTTTTTGTGATTGTCTCAAATCTTTTGAGCATTTACAGCCGTTATGCTGTCCGAGTCATCCCAGGTTTCTAAATAGTCTGAAGCATTTGCAAAATCCCTTCCTCCCGTTCTGATGTTCCTTTGGGCCAGATTAACCACACTAATCGGTGAGTTGAGGTACTTTGTTACCTCGGCGTATATGTTGGAGATATTATTATGACCCTAGGTGTCTTAGGGGATCATCTAGTAATTTAGCTATGTTTTGTGTTCCCAGTGTGATGATTCTGGCCTTTATTCTCGAAAGCATCCCGTGATGCTACTTAGTAATAGGTATTCTGTTCCTGGGTTTTGAACCCGAGATTCACTCTACTTACCCCATGTTGATAGTGTTTGCTAAGTTCCTTTAGGATATTAGTAACTTTGCGATAGTCCTCGAGGTTCGTGGTACATCCTTCTTCCAATTACCATGAACCATTCTTGGCAGGAGTTCTTCTGAACCAAAAGATGACAACAAGAGTGCTCTTGATGAGTTCTCCATTATATATTGTGACTCTGCCTGTTCTACCTTTCTGCGTGGGTTATCCGGAAGAAATATGTCGAACTCGTTCGACATGCTAATCCATGCATCCACAACTCAGAAAATTGTATGTTCCTTTGAGTTGTTCTCTTTAGTTGCATTCTGACCCTCGTCTATCAATTGATAGTCAAGAGTATGCGTGCGTTCGTTCATCGATGCCTATGACTCTTGTGGTCTGTCAAGCCATTCTATTCCGGAATGACTAGGAGAAACAAACTCCAGTACCTCTTCCATATCCAGGATTGGGTCAAAGAAGTTGTGCTCCACAGATCAAAATGCCAATTCAGCTTTTGCTCTGTTCTACCTTGGAGTATTACCATCTTTATATCGGGATTGTTATAGGAATTGCACACCATCCTATGAACTCTTGGTACAGTGATACTTCTTGCCATCATTGTTCATTCCTCGGTTCCTGTGTTATTGTAACCAGAATGCCGACAAGTGAATCGTGGTGTGTGAAATCAATACTGCTAGCAACTCTGTTGCTTGGTAGTTAATGGACGATAACCTCATTCTCAGCGTATTGATTATTGAATCATCACCCTAAGACTGATCGTGCTATCTAGTCCTTATTTCGGTGCACCCTTCGATTGATGAGTTAGGATCCTTTCGAGTCCTCACTCATTTGATCATATCGTCTTGCCCTCAAAAGCAAGATTGTTCTCGAACTTAGTAACATATCGGTGGTTCGTCACTTTCCAAATATCTTCTTGGAAGTGTTACCGGGTTGTCACCTGACTGTTATGTTGAGCTCGTGATCAAGTTGGTTTATCCTGTAAACCACCCTTTCTCCAAGAATCCGTGTTGGATACCCCTGAGCTAGTTGGTTAAGCTAGGCAACAACCTGGAGAGTTGGAAGATAAAAGCTTGCCTGACTTAGTTCGTTCCAAAGGGATATTCTCGTGTAGTGTGTGTTGAAGAAAGATGATATCTTCATCGATTGGTCCTTGTGATCAGTTGCTGGACCTATTGTCTTATCAATCCATTGATTTGAGTGTGGGCTATCGTCAAATCAAATCAGTACCAACGATGCTCGTAATGTTGTCTTACTCGTGGTTGATCCCTCGAGCATACACCATTACATCTTTGGTATGACCAATGCTATCACCGTGAGCACATGATGGTGGAAGTCCAGTGATATGGAAATTCCGATGAGTTGCTGTTGAGCCCATTGACAACATCCTTATCTCCTCCATGATTTTGTTGAACATTAAGCTAGTGTTGGAAACTTTTGAAAGCATTTGTTCATGCTAGTTCATGAAGCATATGTTCGGATGTAAGAAGTGACCTCCTCTAGTTCATGTGCATTTGATGCAAGTTGCCGCCGTGGACTCGAAAAAGTCAATGTTGCTTCCTCTGGAATCATCGCAAGTCAGTCATGCACACATGCGAAGTATTCTGTGGTCTGGAGACTTGCAACCTTCATTCCATATGTGTATCCTAGCACACCAAGCCACTGACTGATTTGTTCAAGGAGAAGGTGTATCTTCATAAGAGCTAATCCGGACTTATGAAAGAACTTCGATATCCTCGCTGATGGTTCCCAACCAGAACTCGGTAGTGTTTTATTGTAAGACTACCATGTGGGCATGCTTGTCTGGGACAACGTGTTCACATGTTTGTAGCAGAACCAGCTCATGTTTTGGAGCTTGCTATCGTAGTTCATCTCCCGAGAATCCCGCAATGTCATCTTGTCGATTTGTGTTGCAACCTTTCGTTTTTCTTCCTAGACTCGATGAGTCTGGAATATCCTGACACCAACCAGATCTGAATCTCAGGCAGATATAATGGTTGGAACATTTCCCAAGAACTATAATACTGGTCCCTCGATAACCGGTAAAGTGGATGTCATGGCCAACACGCCCAGCCGGAAGACCTATTATTGTAGTATCCTGATTGAATAAGTTGGCCACCTCCGCATAAGGACTTCGTAGGATTAACTCCTTAGATGTTCCTTATGGATTTCTTTTGTGTTCCCGAAGTCCGACCTTTACTTGATGTTCTAGATACCAAACCATATCTATGAATGGGTTACACTAGCACATCAAGGAGAACATTAGAAGCGGAGTGCTAAATGTCTCTCGGTCGATCATCCAGATTTTATTTCCTTGGCCCCGCCAAGGGTGAAATCTGAGAGGGTGTTATCTTCCTTTGCATCTGCATCATCCATCATCATTCATCATGGTAGCAAGTTGTGTTGCCAGGATCCTTGACACGGATATTGGTAGAATCTTGATGATTGTGGAAATGCTCAAGTTCTTGAGAGCACGCACAAGCGCTACGTGTTATCATCGGCACTAACTGGGTTTGCTCTCAGTTTCCTCGGCAATGCTATGACCTATTCAAACAGTGAATTCACTCTCTATTGTTGGGTTCTTCCCCAGTTACTAGAATCATTCCCAGCATTTGCATTTTGTTCCCAGCTCGCACCGCCAATGTGCCATTCTACCACGGGTCTCTTCCATCTCCGGTGATAAGGAAATTCATCCATTACGTTGTCTTCAACAAGGTAATCCACATCATCCAAGTCCGAGTATGCCATTCTACCGACCCCCTCCAAATGATCGTTGTGAATTGCCTTAGGCTGGTATGAAGAGTTTCAATGATCTCTGAATCAAAAGTAATTCTTTTTGCCACTTAAGGTAATAATCTACGAATCACCCTCCTCCAGGATGTTTCGTCGTGGTATCATGGCAACTCAACTCCTCGCTACGTTGACAATCGTTTACCACCTTCTTAAGTCTAGAATTGTTGTCTACCTAGTGAACCTCGTCACCTGCTCCACTCCATCCCTCTAGAGGTATGCTTCGTCTCTCAGCCTGAGAGATGGTCCTATGTCTCTTTCTGTGAGTTGTTCGATCTTCGAGAAGATCGACCCCTCTAGAGTCTCCTTCTTCCCTCCATGTCATGTTGACAGGATTTCTTAGAGCAAGACTTCAAGACGATGATGGTGATCGAATCGACGTTCCTATGTAGTGCAACCTGGATCGTGAAGATTGTACTAGTTGCATTCCCCCTTCACCTTACCCTACGCTTGAATCTTGGGACGAGATTTTTGTTTAGTGGGGGTGAGTTGTCACATCCCTAGCTGCTGGTAGTGCTCTAGGCTAGCTTCATGTGTGCATCATGTCTATATTTTCGAAACTTGAACTGAGGAATTTTTGGAAGCCTGAAAAACTTAAATAAAAGAGGGGCAAAAACCCTAGAAATCTCATTCATTGCTCCAAAATGCTCTTCTTAAATGTTTGATAATTTTTGGTAAGGGTTCTGGTCCCAACCAAAATATTGAACATTTTTAAGGAATTATTTTTGGGACTTTGGATTTAATTCATTAGCTATCTGAATTTGAATTATATTCATATAATTAGAATATAATTTCAAATACCCCTGAAATATTTTATAAGCTTTTGGAAAAGTCCATTAAGCAGCATAAATATTTTCAGAGGAGTTTTTGGCATTGTTTGAATTATTTTTAAATTCAAAACAGTGGCAAAACAGATTAATAAAATAAAACAGAACAGAAAAATATAAAACAGAGCCTACCCGGCCTCACCCGTGCAGCCCACCAGAGCCGGCCCAGCTCCTGTGCTGGTCCAGCACTGTGTGGCCCAGCCCACCTCCTCCTCCATGTCGCCTTCCTCCTCGCGCCAGTAGGCAGAGGAGGGACACGGCGCGCGCGCCCGAGCTCGCCACGCCACCACCCTGCTCGTCTGCATCGCCTGGCCACCGCGACGCCGCGCGTCATCTCCTCGGCGCCGCCCCGACCCCCTGGACCCCCTCGCTCTCTCCCTCTCCCTTGTTTCTCTCCTCTGCTTCCTCTCTCTCTCACTCGCCGAGCGCAGCCGCAGCCGCGCCACCGTAACGCCGCGGCCACCGTCTCCCCCTCGACCCCTCGCTGTGCTTGCGAGCTCCGCCTCGACCCCCTCTTCCTCCCCACCGATCCACGGCCCTCCGGAAGCCCTGCATCGCCGCCCACGTCGTCGTTCCCCTCCTCGGCCACCGGAGATCGTCGCCGTCGATTCGCTGCACTCCGGCCGCCCTCGAGCCCACTGACCCTCCAAACGGACTCACGGTGAGCCCCCGAGTCGTCTTCCCCTTCTCCCCTGGTCTCTTTCGACCTCTAGGCCATAGCCCCGTCTTGGCCGAGAACTCCACGCCGCCGGCGATGTCGCCGTCGTAGCCACCGTTGTCTAGAGCTGCAACCGAGCACGCGGCCGTGCTCAGTGCAACCCCAGGAGGTCGTAACACCCCCCTTTGCCTCCTGCCGAGCTCCCTAACACCGACTCCGAGCTCGCCCGAGCTCCGGCCGCCACCGAGGTCGACGCCGTGCTCAACTCCGGCCACCTCGCGGCCTCCCGTCCGTTCCTTTGGATGCGGAGAAGCAAGAGCTTCTCCCTAGTGCCCTCAGCGCGCCAAACCACCGCTCGTAGCGCCAAACCCGCCACCACCCGAACTCCGGCCGCCGCCGTCGTCATGATTGCCGTCGCCTCCGGCCAGCCTAGCTTCTTATGTTGACCCTGTTAGATGCGCGCGAGCCTGGGCAACCCGTAGAGCCCCTCTGCCGCTCTTTTGGTCGCCGGAGGAGGATTTCCGACCCCCTCCGCCGTCTCTGGCTCCGCCGGCGACGAGCCGCGGGTCAACTCCGGCGAGTTGACCCGGGGTTTGACCCCCTGACGTGTGGGCCCAGGCGCCTGCTACATTAGTGTTAGATTAGTTAGCGCTAATTAACCTAGCTAATTAGGTAGGCCACTGACATGCGGGCCCTGCCCGGCTAACTAAGTTAGTTAGGGCTAACTAACTTGGTTAGTTGACTGGGTCACTGACCAGTGGACCCCACTGGTCAGGTTTGACCTGGTCGGCGCCTTTGACCTGTTGACGTCACCCCGGCGTCATGCTAACGCAATATTCCTTTTCTGGAATTTAGTTATTTTATAAATAATCAGGAAATTCCAGAAAATAGCTAAAACTTCAATAAATCATAAAAAATTTACCGTAACTCCAAATTAAATAAATTATATATCAAAAATTATCAGAAAAATTCAAGGAATCCATCTGTACCATTTTCATGCATGTTAGAACAACTTATAGCTGCTGTTTAGCACAAATCAATTAAAGGGCATTTAAATAATCACATATGGAGTTTGAATTTGAATCTTGTATTCAAACCAACTTCATTTAATCTGTTGCTAGTTGCATTGGCTCAAAACACATTCATTTTGCCATGTCATGATCATGCATCATATTGTGCATTGCATTGATTGTGTTCCCTTCTGTGTTGCCGGTATTTGTCCCCTCTCGATAGACGTGATACCGATGATGTGATCGTTGACACTGATGAAGACTCAATGTTATCTTCAGAAGTGCCAGGCAAGCAAAACCCCCTTGTTCATTCCGATAAAATCCCACTCTCTCACCCCTGCTCTCTTTTACTGCATTAGGACAACATCGATTCATCTGTTACTTGCTGCGGTAGCTGAACCCCTTTATCCTCTGCATGACCTGTCATTGCCACAGTAAATAGATGAAACCCACTAGCATGAGTAGGAGTTGTTTGAGCCCTGATGTGCCTACTCATTTATGTTTGTTGTCATGCCTGCTACTGCTTAGAGTTGAGTCGGGTCTGATTCATCGGGGATGAATCAGAGGCGTGTGAACCTGTCCTACTGTGTGTGAGCTAAGTGTGTGAACACGATTTGGTAAAGGTAGCGGTGAGAGGCCATGTAGGAGTACATGGTGGGTTGTCTCATTGCAGCCGTCCTCAGGAACTGAGTTCTGTGTTTGTGATCCATGATTCAGCTACTACCACGCATTGGTCCCGAAACCAATGGACCCTCTCGGCTTCTTGATCACCCTTGTCCTCTGTCCAGGAGTTGCAAGAAGTTTCTGGTGTTTGTAGTATGTTGGAGGCCGTGCGCAGCGCTGACCGTAGGGGTGGGCTGTGATACGGTAGGCACGTGGCCGGGTAAACCGGGCGCCCGTTTGGTGTCACGGAACCCTGTTCACATCGTTTGGGGCTGTGAGCGAAACTCCGGCCGGATCTCCTCATGGATGGAACCCGAATAGGCGATAAACCTGGACTAGAGACTCGAATGTTTAGGTAGGCCGTGGCCGACACCCACGTTGGGCTTCTGCTTGAAGGTTGCCGAGTACATGTCGTGTAAACGGCGGTAAGTGGTGAGAGCGTGTGTGAAGAAGTACACCCCTGCAGGGTTAACATCATCTATTCGAATAGCCGTGTCCGCGGAAAAGGACTTCTGGGTTGCTTATATCAGTTCATAGACAAGTGAAAGTGGATACTCTAAAATACGCAAGATAAGCGTGAGTGCTATGGATGGCGTTCTCGTAGGGAGACGGCAGCGGATCCATAGTGTTGTATTGATATGGTGAATATGTGGACTCGTGTGCGCCACCTCAAAAGAGTTACTTGCAGTCGTAGTTCAGGATAGCCACCGAGTCAAAGCTGGCTTGCTGCAGTTAAACCCCACCATCCCTTTGCTGATAATGATGCATATGTAGATAGATCTGATGTAAGTCTTGCTGGGTACATTTGTACTCACGTTTGCCTATTTTATGTTTTTGCAGAGAGACTTCGGTCTCGCTAGTAGTTCCACGTGGACTTCGACGTTTAGCTTGTTACCTCAGCTACGATCTTGAGCCCTCGGCAGGATTTGGTAGATAGTCAGGCTTCTCAGCCTTTTTCATTTGTAGATGTCTGTACTCAGACATGATAGCTTCCGCTTGTGCTTTGATTTGTATGCTCTGAATGTTGGGTCGTGAGACCCATATTTGTAATATCTCGCTCCTCGGAGCCTATTGAATTTATTACTTGAGTCATAGAGTCATGTTGTGATGCCATGTTGTATTTGCACATATCGAGCATATTGTGTGTATGTTATTGAAATGCTTGGTATGTGTGGGATCTGACCATCTAGTTGTTTGTCTTTAGTAGCCTCTCTTACGGGGAAATGTCTCCTAGTGTTTCCACCGAGCCATGGTAGCTTGCTACTGCTCCGGAACACTTAGGCTGGCCGGCATGTGTCCTTCTTCGTTCCTGTGTCTGTCCCTTCGGGGAATTGTCACGCGATGAATACCGGAGTCCTGTTAGCCTGCTACAGCCCGGTTCACCGGAGTCCTGCTAGCCCAGTGCTACAACCTAGATTCACTCGCTGATGACCGACACGTTCGATGCTGGGTCATGGATGCCTGTCCCTGTAAGTCTGTGCCACTTTGGGTTTACGACTAGCCATGTCAGCCCGGGCTCCTTATCATATGGATGCTAGCGACACTATCATATACGTGTGCCAAAAGGCGCAAACGGTCCCGGGCTAAGGTAAGGCGACACCCGTGGGAATACCGTGCGTGAGGCCGCAAAGTGATATGAGGTGTTACATGCTAGATCGATGTGGCATTGAGTCGGGGTCCTGACAGATTATTCCAACTCCGAGAGGCTTGCACCAGTCCATAAATGGATCACTGGAGCTTGCACACTTTGTTAGCTCCCTTTGGATCAACAAAACCTGCTGGCTGCATCATATACAACTCTTCTTCCAGAAACCCGTTCAGGAATGCAGTTTTGACATCCATCTGCCATATTTCATAATCATAAAATGCGCCAATCGCTAACATGATTCAGACAGACTTAAGCATCGCTACGGGTGAGAAAGTCTCATCGTAGTCAATCCCTTGAACTTGTCGAAATCCTTTTGTGACAAGTCGAGCTTTGTAGATAGTAATATTACCGTCAGCGTCTGTCTTCTTCTTGAAGATCCATTTATTTTTAATTGCTTGCCGATCATTGGGCAAGTCAACCAAAGTCCATACTTTGTTCTCATACATGGATCCCATCTCAGATTTCATGGCCTCAAGCCATTTTGCGGAATCTGGGCTCACCATCGCTTCTTCATAGTTCGTAGGTTCATCATGGTCTAGTAACATGACTTCCAGAACAGGATTACCGTACCACTCTGGTGCGGATCTTACTCTGGTTGATCTGCGAAGTTCAGTAATAACTTGATCCGAAGTTCCATGATCATCATCATTAACTTCCTCACTAATTGGTGCAGGTGTCACAGGAACAGATTTCTGTGATGAGCTACTTTCCAATAAGGGAGCAGGTACAGTTTCCTCATAAAGTTCTACTTTCCTCCCACTCACTTCTTTCGAGAGAAACTCCTTCTCTAGAAAGTATCCATTCATAGCAACGCATGTCTTGCCTTCGGATCTGTGATAGAAGGTGTACCCAACAGTTTCCTTTGGGTATCCTATGAAGACACATTTCTCCGATTTGGGTTCGAGCTTATCAGGTTGAAGCTTTTTCACATCAGCATCGCAGCCCCAAACTTTTAGAAACGACAACTTTGGTTTCTTGCCAAACCACAGTTCGTAAGGTGTCGTCTCAACCAATTTTGATGGTGCCCTATTTAACGTGAATGCGGCCGTCTCTAAAGCATAACCCCAAAATGATAGCGGTAAATCAGTAAGAGACATCATAGATCGCACCATATCAAGTAAAGTACGATTACGACATTCAGACATACCATTACACTGTGGTGTCCCGAGTGGCGTGAGTTGCGAAACTATTCCGCTTTGTTTCAAATGTAGACCAAACTCGTAACTCGAATATTCTCCTCCACGGTCAGATCCTAGAAACTTTATTTTCTTGTTACGATGATTTTCAACTTCACTCTGAAATTCCTTGAACTTTTCAAATGTTTCAGACTTATGTTTCATTAAGTAGATATATCCATATCTTCTCAAATCATCTGTGAAGGTGAGAAAATAACGATATCCGCCACGAGCCTCAACATTCATTGGACCACATACATCTGTATGTATGATTTCCAATAAATCTGTTGCTCTCTCCATTGTATCGGAGAACGGCGTTTTAGTCATCTTGCCCATAAGGCAAGATTCGCAAGTACCAAGTGATTCATAATCAAGTGGTTCCAAAAGTCCATCAGTATGGAGTTTCTTCATGCGCTTTACACCAATATGACCCAAACGGCAGTGCCACAAGTAAGTTGCACTATTATGAATATGTGTATCACTACTACTGAGATTCATCAAAAATAGACCACTCTTCAAGGGTGCATGACCATAAAAGATATTACTCATATAAATAGAACAACCATTATTATCCGATTTAAATGAATAACTGTCTCGCATCAAACAAGATCAAGATATAATGTTCATGCTCAACGCTGACACCAAATAACAATTATTTAGGTCTAATACTAATCCCGAAGGTAGATGTAGAGGTAGCGTGCCGACCACGATCACATCGACTTTGGAACCATTTCCCACGCGCATCGTCACCTCGTCCTTGGCCAGTGTTCACTTAATCCGTAGTCCCTGTTTCGAGTTGAAAATATTAGCAACGGAACCGGTATCAAATCCCCAGGTGCTACTGCGAGCTCTAGTAAGGTACACATCAATAACATGTATATCACATATACCTTTGTTCACCTTGCCGTCCTTCTTATCCGCCAAATACTTGGGGCAGTTCCGCTTCCAGTGACCAGTCTGCTTGCAGTAGAAGCACTCAGTTTCAGGCTTAGGTCCAGACTTGGTTTCTTCTCCTGAGCAGCAACTTGCTTGCTGTTCTTCTTGAAGTTCCCCTTCTTCTTCCCTTTGCCCTTTATCTTGAAACTAGTGGTCTTGTTGACCATCAACACTTGATGCTCCTTCTTGATTTCTACCTCCGCTGCCTTTAGCATTGCGAAGAGCTCGGGAATTGTCTTTTCCATCCCTTGCATATTATAGTTCATCACAAAGCTTTTGTAGCTTGGTGGTAATGATTGGAGAATTCTGTCAATGATGCTATCATCCGGAAGATTAACTCCTAGTTGAATCAAGTGATTATTATACCCATACATCTTGAGTATATGCTCACTGACAGAACTATTCTCCTCCATCTTGCAGCTATAGAACTTATTGGAGACTTCTATCTCTCAATCCGGGCATTTGCTTGAAATATTAACTTCAACTCCTGGAACATCTCATATGCTCCATGACGTTCAAAACATTGTTGAAGTCCCGGTTCTGAGCCGTAAAGCATGGCACACTGAACTATCGAGTAGTCATCAGCTTTGCTCTGCCAGACGTTCACAACATCTAGTGTTGCTCCTGCTGCAGGCCTGGCACCCAGCGGTTCTTCCAGGACGTAATTCTTCTGTGCAGCAATGAGGATAATCCTCAAGTTACGGACCCAGTCCGTGTAATTGCTACCATCATCTTTCAACTTTGCTTTCTCAAGTAATGCATTAAAATTCAACGGAACAACAGCACGGGCACTACTAGAAAAACCCCTACTAATGGCGCACCTAATTTGGCCATTAATGGCGCATCGGTGGTGCGCCATTACTAGCACACCATTAGTAATTTTCACTAATGGCGCACCACTGGTGCGCCATTAGTATCTGGTATACTAATGGCGCACCACTGGTGCGCCATTAGTATAGGCCAGGGTGCGCCATTAGTATGCCTCCCAGGGGCCATGTATACCCAGGTGCTTTGGCATACTAATGGCGCACTACAATGGGATGCGCCATTAGTGACCGCGGCATACTAATGGCGCACTGTCCAGTGATGCACCATTAGTATGCTTTGTCATACTAATGGCGCACTGTCATGTGATGCGCCATTAGTATGAATATTACGTTTTTTTTTTATTTTCTGTTTTTTGCACAGGTTACACATTTGCCAAAGTCAGAAAGCTGGTAGGAGCATTAGGAGATGTTAACACACACACACACACACACCAGGATATGTTTGCTTCACTCAACTTGACATAATATAGCAGCATGCAAATACAATGGATCTACAATGGAGAAGGATGCCATGTTGTGGCTCCCATATTAGCCCACTAGCCAGACGGCACAACTACAGTAACAAAAATGACCCCAGTTATGTAGTTATGGTATCTTGTATCCTATAATTGCCAGTTTTATTAGATAAGCTGAGATCACAAAACATAAGCAAGACAAGAACTGCTAGTCTTGGTATCTTGTATCCTATGATGCCAAAGAGGATTGATGGAGGCACACACATATCATAAACAAGTATGCACAGATTATGATTGAAATCTTGCTAGAAGGCACTGCCGAGGTTGTCTTTCACCGTGATGGTGTTGATCTTCCCCTGGACAAGGGCCGACCTCCCTGCATATCCTGCACAGTGTGGTCGCACAGTGGATCAGAGATTGACCGAAATTCCGACGATAGAGGACTATCACATCGCTCTGTGGTAGATCACCTGATTTGGGCCTGCCACGTTGAGCACTTCTTTTCCTTTGCGGAGTAAGGACGACCAATGCATCACAGAATAGTTCTACATCACGTACACATCATGCTTGGAAGTAGCCCACATGATGTTCCTCAGCTGCACATGTACAAGTATACGGTCAGTGCGTTCGTACCAGAATTCTTCTTAAAACTCTGCAGAAATACAATGATGCAAATGAGCGCCATTTTATTCAAGCACACCAAATTCTACTGTGATAACAAACAAGATCGCCCGATGGAGGACATAACAGTGAGCTTCTGTTAAAATTTCTCGGGTAATTACAACTATGTGATTCTACTGTTAATCTAGATCTCCTTCAGGTTTTGATTCATTTAATCAAACAATAGAACACAACTGCTGGAAACTGTTAAGACATACATATTATGTGCACGCCAAAAAATAGCAGATCTATGAAGGGGGGTGTCTATTAGCAAATTTTGGTCTAAATACAACTTAGGCAGGCAAATGCTTAGTGTAACTAATGAACTGATGTTGTTTGCGTTTCCGAACTTTGCTAAATGAACTCTAGACGAATACACCAAAAACTAATGAACTCTATCTCAACACACTCCATCTCTAGACAAATGATACATTCTCATTCACATTCACTGGAGAATAATCAACATCATTATTGGCAGTTTGTGGCACCTTCAAGATTTTTATATATATAAACAAAATTTTCAACAGCGGGCAATCAGTCAATTAGGCACCCAAACACAATAGTAGTATAATCGTCGCTAGCCGTTGTTGTGGGGAGTTTGGAAGGGGAGGGGCGAGAGGAGGAAGGCGTGGGGAACGGCGGCGAGCTCCTCATGCCCAGGCTCAACTCCGGCGCCATGTGCCGCTAGACCATCGTCCTGAGAAAAGAAGCACAAGCAGAAGGCGGCCGTGAGTGGGTACCAAGGGAAAAAACATAAGCCGCAACCAAGAATTGCAAGATTTAGTATAAAGGAAATAGCCTCAGTATTCAGATGTTTCTAATAAGATTGCGCACTAATCTAACACAATATACATAAGGTGTCCTCATAGTTTTACTAATACCTGGGGGTATGGATAGTGGGGTATATAAAGAAAAGCAATCCATTATCATGTTCTAGGAACTAACTATTAGAGTACATGCTCAGGATATAAGTGGAAGCAGAGAATATAATGAGATGTCAATAGTCCCCGAGAGGTTTATGCAAGCAGGTCTTTTTATACTACCACTTGCATGATTTATTTATTTGAATAACAACAGGAGAACTGCTATATTCACTGATTATAGAAAGCTCAAATTGGCAGTCGCACATAGCATGGAGTATTCATAAGATTTACAGGAAAAATAGGTATTATATGCAACGATTTGTGCCATATTGGGAACAAAGATTTACAGAATGTCATTCAAAGTTGGAAATAGGTATGCACTTTTTTGTGGTTTCCCCATATTGGAAACAGATATTTGTACCAGCTTCCGACATGGCATCCAGTGCAGGCAGTACAATATACAGCGGGCCGTCAGATAATGGCATCCTTGAGTGTTGTGCATTCAGTTTAAAATAGCATGTTGCTTGGAGCAGGTTATGGGGTCTAATTAACCGGCCATTGCATTGCAAACAAGCAAAATCAGAGACTGAACTACACATCTTCACCTGAAGCCTGGTCTTGATGGCATCGATGGGGTAGAGCGTCGTCTCCACCACGACTCCGGCGGCTCCTCTCGGCTATGACTCCCTCTGCAAGCGAGCGGGCAAAAAAAACAGCACACGTAATCAGTCCCCTTCACCCGTGACTGGCTGTAAGGTTGCAGAAGGCGAAGCGAGCTTGTACTGAACCACTAATAATCCACGGATGGAGATGGGAACCAAAGAATGAGAGAGATGGGGAAGGAGGAGAGGACGCACAGTAGAGGATCTGGAGGAAATTGAAGGGCTTCTCTTCCCCTTCCTCGTCGCCCATGTCTGCCCGTCGACCGCCGAGAAACCTGCGCCGAGGTATGGAGGAAAATAGAAGGCAGCTGAAGTTATTTGCCTGGTTGCTGCGGAAATTTGCTGGGGAGAGAGGAGAGGAGAGTATTCACACCTCACTGAGGGGAGGGGGAGAAGGAGCCGCTGGGGAGGTCCGCCGTCAGCTCCGTCGCCATCTGGATCTCACTCTGCACGTGTGGTAGGTTTGTTGTGAGTGAGGCTGTGGGTGCGGTGGGGGTGAGGGAGGGCGGAGAAGAACTAGGAGGTTGAGCCCCGTGTGGCGGCGCAGTAGATGTCGGAGAGGGGTCACCGGAGCCGTGCCGGCGATGGAGGCGTCGTCGCCCCCGAATCCCGCAAGGGGGAAGATCCAACGGAGCGAGGCGAGCTTGGGACGATGCTGCGGGGTGGCGGGAGTCGCTGGAGAACGCCGGAATCGGCCGGCACCTGTGGCGGCGGAGATGTGTCCCGGGAGAGAGAGAGGGTTGTGGGAGAGAGAGGTGGAAGGGTGGGGAGGCTCCTGAGGTGGGAGTGAAGCAGATAGGAGGGAGGAGGCCGCCGGCGTGAGCTATGGGAGGGACGAGGCGGTGTGTGGGTCGCGGCGGCGGCGATGTGGGAGGGAGGGGATGGATCGGGGTGGGTGGGACGAGGAGTGGGTCGGGGTAGGGGATGGATCCAGGTTACTAATGGCGCACCCCCTAGTGGTGCGCCATTAGTAGTTTTGCAAAAAAAACATACTAATGGCGCACTCTGCAACGGTTCGCCATTACTAGTTTAAACTAGTAATGGCGCACCGCGCGTGAGTGCGCCATTAGTACTTTTGCAAAAAAAGGAATAAAAAAATAAAAAAAAAATAACATTAGTGGCGCACTTTCTGGCTGGTGCGCCATTACTAGTTACAACTAGTAATGGCGCACTTACTAAGGATGCGCCATTAGTATGTTTGGACAGGCACACTAGTTCAAAAAAAAATTGATACTAATGGCGCACCGTGGACATGGTGCGCCATTAGTAGTTTCAACTCTAATGGCGCATCAGAAGGTGGTGCGCCATTAGTATATACTAATGGCGCACCACTTGTCTGGTGCGCCATTAGTGTCAATCCCATCTATAGCCCTTTTTCTAGTAGATAGTGGGGTTTATAAAGAAAAGCATCAGAAGGTGGTGCGCCATTAGTATATACTAATGGCGCACCACTATGCAGATATGGCCCCCATCTATCTACAATCAACATAGACAAGCAAGATACTATCAGGTACTAAGTTCATGATAAATTTAAGTTCAATTAATCATATTACTTAAGAACTCCCACTTAGAAAGACATCTCTCTAATCCTCTAAGTGATCACGTGACCCAAATCAACTAAACCATAACTGATCATCACGTGAAATGGAGTAGTTTTCAATGGTGAACATCACTATGTTGATCATATCCACTATATGATTCATGCTCGACCTTTCGGTCTCAGTGTTCCGAGGCCATATCTGCATATGCTAGGCTCGTCAAGTTTAACCTGAGTATTCTGCGTGTGCAGAACTGGCTTACACCCGTTGTAGATGGACGTAGAGCTTATCACACCCGATCATCATGTGGTGTCTAGGCACGATGAACTTTGGCAACGGTGCATACTTAGGGAGAACACTTTTATCTTGAAATTTAGTGAGAGATCATCTGATAATGCTATCGTCAATCAAAGCAAGATAAGACGCATAAAAGATAAACATCACATGCAATCAATATAAGTGATATGATACGGACATCATCATCATGTGCTTGTGATCTCCATCTCTGAAGCACCTCCATGATCACCATCCTCACCCGTGCGACACCTTGATCTCCATCGTAGCATCGTTGTTGTTTTTATGCCATCTATTGCTTCTACGACTATCGCTACCGCTTAGTGATAAAGTAAAGCAATTACAGGGCGTTTGCATTTCATACAATAAAGCGACAACCATATGGCTCCTGCCAGTTGCCGATAACTTCGGTTACAAAACATGATCATCTCATACAATAAAATATAGCATCACATCTTGACCATATCACATCACAACATGCCCTGCAAAAACAAGGTAGACGTCCTCTACTTAGTTGTTGCAAGTTTTACGTGGCTGCTACGGGCTGAGCAAGAACTGTTCTTACCTACGCATCAAAACCACAACGATAGTTCGTCAAGTTAGTGATGTTTTAACCTTCTCAAGGACCGGGCGTAGCCACACTCGGTTCAACTAAAGTTGGAGAAACTGACACCCGCCAGCCACCTATGTGCAAAGCACGTTGGTAGAACTAGTCTCGCGTAAGCGTACGCGTAATGTCGGTCCGGGCCGCTTCATCCAACAATACCGCTGAACCAAAGTATGACATGCTGGTAAGCAGTATGACTTGTATCGCCCACAACTCACTTGTGCTCTACTCGTGCATATAACATCAACGGATAAAACCTAGGCTCGGATGCCACTGTAGGGGAACATAGTAATTTCAAATAAAAATCCTACGCACATGCAAGATCATGGTGATGCATAGCAACGAGAGGGGAAAATGTTGTCCACGTACCCTTGTAGACCGAAAGCGGAGGCGTAGTAACAATGCGGTTGATGTAGTCGTATGTCTTCACGATCCGACCGATCCAAGTACCGAACGTACGGCACTTCCTAGTTCAGCACACGTTCAACTCGATGACGATCCCCGGACTCCGGTCCAGCAGGGTGTCGGGGAAGAGTTTCGTCAGCACGACGGCATGGTAACGGTGATGATGTTCTATCGACGCAGGGCTTCGCCTAAGCACCGCTACGATATTACCGAGGTGGAATATGGTGGAGGGGGGCACCGCACACGGCTAAGGAACGATCACGAAGATCAACTTGTGTATTATGAGGTGCCCTCCTGCCCTCGTATATAAAGCAGGGAGGGGGAGGTGCGGCTGGCCCCTAGGGGTGCGGCTGGAGGAGTCCTACTCCCACCGGGAGTAGGACTCCCCCCTCTTGCCTTGTTGGAGAAGGAAGGGGAAAGGGAAAAGAGGAAAGGGGGCACCGCCCCCGTTCCTTGTCCTATTCGGACTAGGGGGGAGTGGGCGCGCGGCCTGCCCTGGCCGGCCCTCCTCTTCTCCCTTAGAGCCCATGTAGGCCCATTAACCCCCAGGGGGTTCCGATAACCCCCCGGAACTCCGGTAAAATACCGATTTCACCCGGAACGATTCCGATATCCAAATATAGGCTTCCAATATATCAATCTTTATGTATCGACCATTTCGAGACTCCTCGTCATGTCCATGATCACATCCGGGACTCCGAACACCCTTCGGTACATCAAAAACTATAAACTCATAATATAACTATCATCATAACGTTAAGCGTGCGGACCCTACGGGTTCGAGAACTATGTAGACATGACCTAGAACAGTTTCCGGTCAATAACCAATAGCGGAACCTGGATGCTCATATTGGCTCCTACATATTGTATGAAGATCTTTATCGGTCAAACCGCATAACAACATACGTTGTTCCCTTTGTCATCGGTATGTTACTTGCTCGAGATTCGATCGTCGGTATCCAATACTTAGTTCAATCTCGTTACCGGCAAGTCTCTTTACTCGTTAAGTAATGCATCATTCCGTGACTAACTCATTAGCTACATTGCTTGCAAGGCTTATAGTGATGTGCATTACCGAGAGGGCCCAGAGATACCTCTCCGACAATCGGAGTGACAAAACCTAATCTTGAAATACGCCAACTCAACATGAACCTTTGGAGACACTTGTAGATCTCCTTTATAATCACCTAGTTAAGTTGTGACGTTTGGTAGCACACAAAGTGTTCCTCCGGCAAACGGGAGTTGCATAATCTCATAGTTATAGGAACTTTGTATAAGTCATGCAAAAGCAATAGCAACAAGCTAAACGGTCAAGTGCTAAGCTAACGAAATGGGTCAAGTCAATCACATCATTCTCCTAATGATGTGATCCCATTAATCAAATGACAACACATGTCTATGGTTAGGAAACATAACCATCTTTGATCAATGAGCTAGTCAAGTAGAGGCATACTAGTGACATTAAGTTTGTCTATGTATGCACACATGTATCATGTTTCCGGTTAATCCAATTATAGCATGAATAATAAACCTTTATCATGATATCAGGAAATAAATAATAAATTTATTATTGCCTCTAGGGCATATTTCCTTCACCGGGTGCTTCCGGAGGAGCACCTCAGTAGAGAAAGCACAAAACTGTCCGACATGATGTGCCGAGAGACTGGTCGCTGTTCGAGAGGTCTTAAAATCCTTAAAGATTTTTCCGCTTTAGGCATTAATTCGGCTTTGTCCGATATAGGCGTGTATAGCGCCCCAATTCGACCTTCTGGATTCTAGCGGATTCACCGAAATTTAAAATCATAGACTTCTATGGCTAAGTGAAGGTTATAAAGTCGTATAGTCTGATTGCCTGGTTCGGTTGCGCTGGACACCTCCTTAAGGGACCAAACATTTGGATAAAGAGTGTACGGGTTTTCCACGAACACCCCAGTACTAGTTACATGGGGGCGGAAACCGACCACTGGCCTACTTTCAGAATTTGATAAATAGCCGCATAGAAGGTAATATTTTAAATCACAAAAAGCGCTACATAGCGCAAGTATGTTCGTCTCTAAATTACAAACATGACAGAAGTGAATTCATTCAAAAATTATGTCTTTGGTACATTCATCGGCCATGAGGCAAGCACCCTTCATAACGCCATCATAATACTTCTTGGGGATGCGATGCGGCTTGCCCTTCGGCAGCCCGTCCTTCACCAGCTTCTAGTCGCGGACGGATCGCTTGATGACTTCCAGTCACGGACAGGAATCCACCATCTACTTGATCAGGCCGAAGTAGCTGGTGGGCAGAAGCTCGCCAGGCCATATCTGGACTATGAGATCTTTCATAGCCACTTCGGCCGCCTTGTGGAGTTCGACCAACTGCTTCAGTTGGTCACTCACAGGCGTTGCATGTTCGGCCCCAGCATACTGGGACCAGAACAACTTCTCCGTTGAGCTCCCCTCCTGGGCACGGTAGAACTCCGCGGCATCTGATACGCTTCGTGGCAGGTCCGCGAATGCCCCTGGAGAGCTCCGGATTCGAGTAAGTAAAAGAAACGCATCCTCCACATGTTTGATTTGCATAAAAAATTTCTTACCCGCCGCTATTTTGTTGGCCTCCTGGATCTCTTGCTGAGCCCTCTCGGCTTCAGCCTTGGCGTCTTTTGTATTTGTAAGGGCCTTCACAAGCTCGGCCTCCTTTGCTTTAAGCTCCCGCTCTACAGACTCGAGCTTCCTGCCGAGCTCCTGGAGCTCTTCTTGTACCTCTCCCACTCGGGCCTCTTGCTTTTTGGGCTCCTTGAGTTCCAAGGCCACTTTGTGTTCGCCCTCGGACAGCACCTTCTTTAGAGATGCCACTTCGGTGGTGGCCTCTGTTACCATATCATGATGTCTCGTCGTTAGCATAATCAAATCTTATTTACTATTCATTATATGAGAGAGGGGAATCATTCACCTTTGCTCTCCTCAAGCTGCCTCCTCGTGAGGCCGAGTTCTCCCTGCGCCCGCTCTAGGTCCTGCATTAGGCCGGCGATTTTGGCCGTGCGAGCAGCAGTGGCCAGCAGCATAGCCTATTTATTTCAAATCAAACTTATTGTCGGACTCCTGCGGATTATAATTGACCCTTCGTTTGGTTTTTCTTTCTGAACACCAAACAGAGTATCAGGGGCTACTACCTATCGGGTGGCAACTTGAACCTCCGCGGGGACCTTGAACCTCCGCGTCGTCCGCAGGACGAGGAGACGTGGCCGTCGGGAGTGAGTTCATTGATGACTCACTCAAGGACCCGTCCGAAGACGACACTCCCGGATGGGCCCTGGCTGGACTGCATACAAGTTCGGCATTATAAACAAAATTATGAAGCAAAAATTACGATTGAGTGCGGATACTTATGATCGCACAAGGGGCTTCTTCCTGGGCAGCCACCCTTCCTCGCTATCGGCAGCGGTGGCGGAGTAGTCCGGAAGGGATGCCTTTCCCTTCTTGGACGTCCCAGTCCCCCCACCGGGGCGGCCTTCCTCTTCTTCCCTCCCCCGACACGGGGAAGTGGTGTTTCTCCTTGTTCATCCCCGCCTTCGCGGGAGGAATCTGCCTCATCGTCATCAAACGATAAGGGTATGACGGCCTTATGCCGGGGGCCTCTCCTGGCCCCCTGGTTCGCCGTCTCAGGCCCCCCATCCTTTCTGGACGGGGCGGCCTCTTCTTCTTCTTCCCCTTCGGGGGAGGAGTGCGCCTCGTCATCTTTGGACGAGGCTTGCGCAACCTTACTTCGGAGACCCTTTCGGGTCCCCGGCGCCTTCTTATCGGCCTTCTTCTCCGGCCCCTTATAGGGCAACGGGACCAGCATCTTCGTCAGAAGATCATTGGTTGGGCTTTCCGGCAATGGAGCCGGATTGGCGATCCGCTCCGCTGTCTGCACATACTCCTAAAACAAATATACACAATCACTTAGGAATTCCCCATGAGTACATTGGGAAGAACCGGACCCGGTGGCGGCCTGAGAACTCACCTGGGTAGGTTGACGTGAGGCGTGGAGCCCGCGGTCCTCGGTTATGAGAGGAGGCACTTCGGTGGCCTTGAACAATGCCTTCCACGCTTTCTTGTGCTTCATGCCGTAGAGCCTCTGGAGCGTCCGGTGTTCGGCCGGGACGAATCCCCATAGAATTAATGCCCGCCTTTGGCAAGGCAGAATCAGGCGAATGAGCATGACTTGGATCATGTTGACGAGCTTGATGTTCTTGTCCTTCATGCCCTTGACGCAGCTGATGAGTCCGGTCAGCTCTGCAGATTCGCCCCATAACAAGCCCTTCTATTCCCATGAGGTGAGCAGCATAGGGTTTCCAGATCGGAACTCGGGGGCCGACGCCTAGTTGGCGTCACGTGGCTCGGTGATGTAGAACCACCCCAATTGCCACCCCTTCACGGTTTCCGCAAAGGAGCCGTAAGGCCAGGTGACATTAGGCATTTTGCCCACCATGGCTCCTCCGCACTCCGCTTGCTGGCCGCTCACAATCTTCGGCTTCGCGCAGAAGGTTTGGAGCCACAAGCCGAAATGAGCCTTGACGCGGAGGAAAGCCTCGCACACGACGATGAACGCCGAGATGTTGAGGGCGAAGTTCGGAGCTAGATCATGAAAGTCTAGCCCGTAGTAGAACATAAGCCCGCAGACGAAGGGGTGGAGTGGAAACCCCAGTCCACAGACGAAGTGGGTGGGGAACACGACCCTCTCATGGGGTCCTGGAGTTGGAATGACGTGCCCCTCGTCTAGTACCCAGTGTGCTATGTCTGCAGCCAAATATCCGGCCGCCCGGAGATTCGCTATCTTCTTCTCCGTCGCGGTGGAAGCCACCCACTTGCCTCCTGCTCCGGACATGACTAACTGTGTGGAGAAGACCTGGACTAGGGTGCTGGAGCTCGAGGGGGGAAGAAGGTGTGGGTAAAAATGAGGAACTCTTATCCCTTTATAGAGGCGACAAAAGCGGTGCGCCTCCCCACTAGCCTATTGAGAATCGCTCACTTCCCAAGAGCCACGATTGATGGCACGGGGGGATTACCCATACCAGTATTGATGAGAATACCGTGATAAGGGGACATGATCTCTGCTTTGACAAGATGTGTCAAGGAAACTGCCTCGCAATGGCCTGACTCTAATGGCATGTCACGTCATCTAAAAGTTGTCAACTGAAGCATCATTCTCTCTACGGTGGTATGTGAAGATCATTTTGCAGATCCAGACACGACCTACGTGTTCGATGATAACCTTGGAGTATTTGGAGGTGGAACCCGCCTTGCAATGCCAAAAACAAGACTGTGCGCTGGACTCATCGTTATTGAAGCCTGGTTCAGGGGCTACTGAGGGAGTCCTGGATAAGGGGGTATCCGGACAGCTGGACTATATTCATCGTCCGGACTATAGAAGCGTCAAGATACAAGACTCAAGACTTCGGCTCGTGTCCGGATGGTACTCTCCTTTGCGTGGAAGACAAGCTTGGTGATCTAGATATTATGTATCCTTCCTTGTAACCGACTCCATGTAAACCCTAGCTCTCCGGTGTCTATATAAACCGGAGAGCATGGTCTTTAGAAGGCCGATCACAATTACAATCATACCATCATAGGCTAGCTCTTAGGGTTTAGCCTCTACGATCTCGTGGTAGATCTACTCTTGTATTCCACATAAGATCAATATTAATCCAGCAGGAAGTAGGGTTTTACCTCCATCGAGAGGGCCCGAACCTGGGTAAACATTGTATCTCGTGCTTCCTATTACCATCAGCCTAAGACACACAGATCGGGACCCACTACCCGAGATCCGCCGGTTTTGACACCGATAGCTTCCCTTTGAACTTTCCTTGATTCAACACTGCTGCCTCGGCAGGACCTGCTGCCTCAGCCTTTCGCTTATGCTTCTAACTGGAATTTCCTCCTCCAGTGTCTTGGGCGATTGTTTTGTGCTTACCACTTCGGAGTCGGTCCTCCTCTTCGCCTTTAGCGTATTTGGTGGCAATCTCCATCATACGAGTCAAGGACATATCTCCGGTCCAACCGAACTTCAGATTGAGCACTCTGTAGCGAACGCCTTCCTTAAAGGCACAGACTGCTTGGTGAGCTGACACATTCTCCACTGTGGTGCAGAGTGATCCATCTCTGGATATAGTGTCTCAAGATTTCATTCGGTTTTTGCACACAATCCTGCAACTCCGGTAGACCAGCAGGTCTCTTGCAGGTGCCCTCAAAAGTTCTGGTAAACACTCGGGCTAACTCATCCCAACTCAAAATGCTCCCAGGGGCCAACTGATCCAGCCAAGCCCTAGTAGAACCTTCAAGCATCAGAGGGAGGTGCTTCATGGCCACCTCATCGCTGCCGCCACCAATGTGCACACCCACTAGGTAGTCCTCAAGCCAAGTGTCGGGCTTCGACTCTCCCGTGAACTTACTAACGCCAGTCGCCAATCTGAAGTTATGAGGGATCTCAGCGTCTCTGATGGCTCTTCCGAAACACTCTAGGCCAGAAATGTGGACCCTGCTTCCACTAGGCCTGTCTCTATCCAACTCTTCTCTGTATGCTTTGTTCTGGTCGACCAAACCCTGCACAAGGACGTACCTTGCATCGAAGCCAGGCTCTCTGGGGTCGACTAGAACTCTGAGGTTGTTTCCATATAGATGCCTGTCATCATATCGCCGGGGTGCGTATGACCCGTCCCTCGGAAGGGGCGAAGGCGCTCGACGGTGGTTTTCGCGGGCGTACTCACAATCATACTCTCCATGAGCTCTTCCCAGGTGCCGATCCTGGCAGTGATCACGATCTTCACGCACAAAGGCGACCAAGGACCATGTGCCGACTGAACGGTGTCTGATCTTACTGATCTGCTGTGGATTCTGTTCCGCGACTGGGACATGATAAACCACAAGTATAGGGGATCGCAACAGTTTTTGAGGGTAAAGTATTCAACCCAAATTTATTGATTCGACACAAGGGGAGCCAAAGAATATTCTCAAGTATTAGCAGTTGAGTTGTCAATTCAACCACACCTGGATAACTTAATATCTGCAGCAAAGTATTTAGTAGCAAAGTAGTATGGAAGTAACGGTACAAATGGCAAAAGTAACAGTAGCAGTTTTGTAGTAATTGTAACAATGGCAACGGTAAAGTAACTAAGCAAAGATCAATGTGTGAAAAGCTCGTAGGCATTGGATCAGTTATGGATAATTATGTCGGATGCGATTCCTCATGCAATAGTTATAAAATAGGGTGACACGGAACTAGATCCAATTCATCAATGTAATGTAGGCATGTATTCAGAATATAGTCATACGTGCTTATGGAAAAGAACTTGCATGACATCTTTTGTCCTACTCTCCCATGGCAGCTGGGTCCTATTGGAAACTAAGGGATATTAAGGCCTCCTTTTAATAGAGTACCGAACCAAAGCATTAATACTTAGTGAATACATGAACTCCTCAAACTACGATCATCATCGGGAGTGGTCCCGATTATTGTCACTTCGGGGTTGCCAGATCATAACACATAGTAGGTGACCAACCCATCACCGTCCAGCAAGCCTACGATGGAATTACTCACGCACGGCGGTGAGCATCATGAAATTGGTGATGGAGGATGGTTGATGATGACAACGGCGATGGATCCCCCTCTCCGGAGCCCCGAACGGACTCCAGATCAGCCCTCCCGAGAGAGTTTAGGGCCTGGCGGCGGCTCCGTATGGTAAAACGTGATGAATCCTTCTCTCTGATTCTTTTCTCCCAGAAGGTGAATATATAGAGTTGGAGTTGAGGTCGGTGGAGCTCCAGGGGGGCCACGAGGCAGGGGGGGCGCCCAGGGGGGCAGGGCGCGCCCCCCACCCTTGTGGACAGGGTGTGGACCCCCTGGTCTTGATTCTTTCGCCAATATTTTTTATTAATTCCAAAAATAATCTTCGTGGAGTTTCAGGTCATTCCGAGAACTTTTATTTTTTCACAAAAATAACACCATGTCAATTCTGCTGAAAATAGCGTCGGTTCGGGTTAGTTCCATTCAAATCATGCAAGTTAGAGTCCAAAACAAGGGAAAAACTGTTTGGAAAAGTATTTACAATGGAGACGTATCAACTCCCCCAAGCTTAAACCTTTGCTTGTCCTCAAGCAATTCAGTTGACAAACTGAAAGTGATAAAGAAAAACTTTTACAAACTCTATTTGCTCTTGTTGTTGTAAATATGTAGAGCCAGCATTCAAGTTTTCAGCAAATATTATGAACTAACCACATTCACAATAACATTTAGGTCTCATGTTTACTCATATCAATTGCATAATCAACTAACGAGCAATAATAATAAAGCTCGGATCACAACACTTTCTCAAAACAATCATAATATGATATAACAAGATGGTATCTCGCTAGCCCTTTTTGAGACTGCAAAACATAAATGCAGAGCACCCCTGAAGAGCAAGGACTACCTAAACATTGTAATTCATCGTAAAAGAGATCCAGTCATAGTCATAATCAATATAAATTAACAATAATGCATGCAAATGACAGTGGTGCTCTCCAAATGGTGATTTTTAATAATAGGATGACTCAACATAAAAGTAAATAGATCGGCCCTTTGCAGAGGGAAGCTGGGATTTGTAGAGGTGCCAGAGCTCGATTTTGAAATAGAAATAAATAATATTTTGAGCGGCATACTTTCATTGTCAACATAACAACCAAGGGATCTTGATATCTTCCATGCTACACACATTATAGGCGGTTCCCAAAAAGAATGGTAATGTTTATACTCCCCCACCTCCAACAATCATCAATCCATGGCCTGCCCGAAACAACGGGTGCCTCCAACTAACTACGATCCAGGGGAGTTTTGTTTGCAATTATTTTGATTTGATTTGAGCATGGGACTGGGCATCCCGGTGACCAGCCATTTTCTCGTGAGTGAGGAGCGGAGTCCACTCCTCTTGAGAATAACCCGCCTAGAATGGAAGATATACACAACCCTAGTTGATACATGAGCTATTCAAGCATACAAAATAGAATTTCATTTTAAGGTTTAGAGTTTGACACATACAAATTTACTTGGAACGGCGGCTAGATACCACATATAGGAAGGTATGGTGGACTCATATGGAATAACTTTGGGGTTTATTGATTTTGGATGCACAAGCAGTATTCCCGCTTAGTATAAGTGAAGGATAGAAAGAGACTGGGAAGCGACCAGCTAGAGAGCGACAACAGTCATGAACATGCATTAAAATTAATAGACATTGAGTGCAAGCATGAGTAGGATATAGTCCACCATGAACATAAATATCATGGAGGCTATGTTGATTTTGTTTCAACTACATGTGTGAACATGTGCCAAGTCAAGTCACTCGAATCGTTCAAAGGAGAATATCACCCTATCATACCACATCACAACCATTTTAATAACATGTTGGCACGCAAGGTAAACCATTATAAACTCCTAGCTAATTAAGCATGGCATAAGCAACTATAATCTCTAGTTGTCATTGCAAACATGTTTATTCATAATAGGCTGAATTAGGAACGATGAACTATTCATATTTACAAAAACAAGTAGGTCGAGTTCATACAAGCTTCTCTCATCTCAATCAGTCCATCATATATCGTCATTATTGCCTTTCACTTGCACGACCGAACGATGTGGATAATAATAATAGTGCACGTGCATTGGACTAAGTTGGAATCTGTGAGCATTGAATTCATGGGAGAAGACAAGGTAATATGGGCTCTTGGTTAAATCAGGAATAATGCATATGATAGCCACTCAACATTTTCATCATGGTCTTCTCCTCTCGACCCCCAAAGAAAAGAAAAGAAATAAAACTATTTACATGGGAAAGCTCCCAACAAGCAAAAGAAGAACGAAAAATCTTTTTGGGTTTTCTTTTAATCACTACTACTATAGGCATGGAAAGTAAACTAGCTAAAAGCTACAACTTATTTTTTTTGGTTTTTCTCGAGGTTATTCAAACACACAAGAAAAAGACTTAGAAAATAAAATAAACTAGCATGGATAGTACAATGAAAAAGTGTGAGCACAGAAAACTGGAATGAGTGTGTGAATATGAATGTAATGTTGGTGAGAAATACGTACTCCCCCAAGCTTAGGCTTTTAGCCTCAGTTGGTCTATGCCCATGGATTAAAGCTATTCTCTCTGGTATACTGAGGAGTGTCATCTGAGTGCCATTGGTTGGCGATCTCCTCCGGATCCCACTGTTAAACGGACTGTCGAGGATCAAGTGATGGTTCCGGCTCAGGATCTGGTGCTGGTGTCAAGCCTCGGTATGCGTAAATGGCCTCCAGCAATATGAGGTATGTGCCTGAAAACATGTTAAACAAAGAGGGTGCAAGCAAGATAATAGTCTCACTGTGATTTTTATTAAATCTAAAATTATACTTAAGCATCATCTCATTATTTTTAATGATAAATTCATGTGCTACCATACTCTTATAATCTAGGAAAATAGGGGGCAGCAATTTTTCCTCTTTCTCATAATGCCTAATAGGTATCCTAAAGTGTTTATCAAGGCATGAAGCAAAGATGCCTCCAAAGATGGGGCCCTTTGTATAGTTCAGACTTAATCGTTTAGCAATAATAGCGCCTAAACTAAAGGTGTTATCACGAAACAAAGCATGGCATAAAATAACAATATCAGGGGCACTAAGGTTTCCACAGTTCCCGCGACCAATTAATCATCTACTAGCAAATATTGCAAAGTAACGTAGAACAGGATAGTGTATGCTAGTAATTCTTGCATTGTTCCTTGTCTCCCCTACAACGATCATATCAATAAATCCATCCACATCACTATGATGTGGTTCCTCTATGCTGCCCCTAAAGAGTATCTTGCATACCCTACAAAAATCATATAGTGACATCTCCTTAACCTCACCATATAAAGGCAACTCCACTGAAGGTGGTGATTTCCTAGCATGAAAGTAAAAATTTTGCACGAAAGTATTAGTGAGTAGGAGGTACTGATCGAGTTGGTCATGGTGGACGAAGTCGGTAAGGCCTTCATTTTCAGCCAAATAATAAAAATCATCATGAATCCCGGCTGCTCTCAAGAACTCATCACAAGGCCGTTCACACGACCGAACCTCTGCAGTGCGAGGGAGATTATATTTGGGATTTTTATTCTCTACACTTTGCTTATCCTTTGAGCTTCGGCTCTAAGAGCCCCTCAAAAATCTCTTCACCATTTTCTGAAAATTTCTGAAATTTTTAGTAACTCAAAATAAAAGTGAACCAAACTCAGCAAAATTGATAGCAACTAGTCTAACAAGTGCCTAGAGACTATATCATGCATTAGAAATACTTGGGACCATATAAATTTGACATGCAAGCTCAAGAACAGGGCCACCTTAGCAACAAAAAATTGCAATGAATAAAGTATTAAAACAAAAATTAATTGGACCATTGGAGGAGTCACATACCGAAGAACAATCCCCCAAAGCAGTTTTTTGAGTGGGGCTTTGAGCAAGGAGATCGAAAACGGCAGCAAGATGAGCAAGAACTCGTGCTTGAGCTGGTTGGTGATTTTTTTGGGAGGAAGGAGTGTGTGGGTGCAGGAATAAGTGGAGGGGGGCACCAGGGGCCCACGAGGCAGGGGGGCGCCCCAGGGGGGTGGGCGCGCCCTGGACCCTCGTGGCCAGGTGGTTGTCCCCTCTGGTGTGTTCTCAGTGCCAATAATTCTTAAATATTCTAGCAAAAAATCATATTTCATTTTCAGGACATTTGGAGAACTTTTATTTTTGGGGTATTTTTTATTGCAAGGATAATTCAGAAAACAGAGAGAAAATACTATTTTTGCTTTATTTAATCTAAATAATAGAAAGTAAAAGGAGGGTATAGAGAGTTGTGCTTTCTAACTTCATCCATCTCATGTTCATCAAAAGGAATCCACTAACAAGGTTGATCAAGTCTTGTTAACAAACTCATTCCGAATCACATGCAACCGGAGAATTCTCGAATAGCACTAGGTTACCTCAAAGGGGATATGTACATCCCCAATTATAAGAATATCATAGTTCTTCTAGATAGTAGGAAGAGGAAATTCAAAACCTCCAATAGTAATAGTTGGATTGTTTTTAATAGAATTGATAATGTGAACTTGAGGTTATTTCCTCAGAAAGTGTACCGTATGCTCATTAACGTTAACATGAAAAGTGACATTGCCTTTATTGCAATCAATAACTGCCCCTGGAGTATTCAAAAAGGGTCTTCCAAGGATAATTGACATACTATCATCCTCGGGAATATCAAGAATAACAAAGTCTGTTACGATAGTAACGTTTGCAACCACAACAGGCACATCCTCACAAATACCGACAGGTATAGCAGTTGATTTATCGGCCATTTGCAAAGATATTCCAGTAGATGTCAGCTTATTCAATTCAAGTCTACGATATAAAGAGAGAGGCATACCACTAACACCGACTCCAAGATCACATAAAGCAGTTTTAACATAATTTCTTTTAATGGAGCATGGTATAGTTGGTACTCTTGGATCTCCAAGTTTCTTAGGTATTCCACTCTTAAAAGTATAATTAGCCAGCATGGTGGAAATTTCAGCTTCCAGTATCTTTCTTTTATTTGTAACAATATCTTTCATGTACTTAGCATAAGGATTCATTTTAAGCATATCAGTAAAACGCATACGCAAAAAGATAGGTCTAATCATTTCAGCAAAGTGCTCAAAATCCACATCATCCTTTTCTTGGATTGTTTAGGAGGAAAAGGCATGGGTTTCTGGACCCATGGTTCGCTTTCTTTACTGTGCTTCCTAGCAATGAAGTCTCTTCTATTATGACGTTGATTCTTTGATTGTGGGTTATCAAGATCAACATCAGGTTCAATCTCTACATCATTGTTATTGCTAGGTTGAGCATCTATTGGGGAACATAGTAATTTAAAAAAAAATCCTATGCACACGCAAGATCATGGTGATGCATAGCAACGAGAGGGGAGAGTATGTCCACGTACCCTCGTAGACCGTAAGCGGAAGCGTTAGCACAACGCGGTTGATGTAGTCGTACGTCTTCATGATCCGACCGATCCAAGTACCGAACGTACGGCACCACCGAGTTGAGCACACGTTCAGCTTAATGACGTCCCTCGAGCTCCGATCCAGCCGAGCTTCGAGGGAGAGTTCCGTCAGCATGACGGCATGGTGACGATGATGATGTTCTACCGACGCAGGCCTTCGCCTAAGCACCGCTACGATATTATCGAGGTGGATTATGGTGGAGGGGGGCACCGCACATGGCTAAGAGATCCAAGGGATCAATTGTTCTCTAGAGGTGCCCCCTTCCCCCGTATATAAAGGATCAAGGGGGAGGGGGCGGCCGGCCAGGACGAGGCGCGCCAGGGAGGAGTCCTACTCCCACCGGGAGTAGGACTCCCTCCTTTCCTAGTCCAAGTAGGACAGGGGAAGGAAGGGAGAGAGGAGAGGAAGGAAGGGGGGCGCCGCCCCCTTCTCCTTGTCCTATTCGGACTAGGGGGGAGGGGGCACGCGGCCAGCCCTGGCCGCCCCTCCTCTTCTCCACTTAGGTCCCATGAGGCCCATTACCCCC
>NC_041385.1:60615634-60669087 GCF_002162155.2 Triticum dicoccoides
GGGGGGGGTCCAGTAACCCCCCGGTACTCCGGTATACATCTGATAACCCCCAGAACTATTCCGGTGTCCGAATATAGTCGTCCAATATATCAATCTTCATGTCTCGACCATTTCGAGAGTCATCATCATGTCTGTGATCACATCCGGGACTCCGAACTATCTTCAGTACATCCAAATACATAAAGTCATAATATAACCGTCATCTAACTTTAAGCGTGCGGACCCTACGGGTTCGAGAACTATGTAGACATGACGGAGACATGTTTCCGGTTAATAACTAATAGTGGAACCTGGATGCTCATATTGGCTCCTACATATTCTACGAAGATCTTTATCGGTCAAACCGCATAACAACATACGTTGTTCCCTTTGTCATCGGTATCTTACTTGCCTGAGATTTGATCGTCGGTATCTCAATACCTAGTTCAATCTCGGTACCGGCAAGTCCCTTTATTCGATATGTAATGCATCATCCTGCAACTAACTCATTAGTCACATTGCTTGCTAGGCTTATAGTGATGTGCATTACCGAGAGGACCCAGAGATACCTCTCCGACAATCGGAGTGACAAATTGTAATCTCGAAATACGCCAACTCAACATGTACCTTTGGAGACACCTGTAGAGCTCCTTTATAATCACCCAGATACGTTGTGACGTTTGGTAGCACACAAAGTGTTCCTCCGGTAAACGGGAGTTGCATAATCTCATAGTTATAGGTACATGTATAAGTCATGAAGAAAGCTATAGAAACACATTAAATGATCAAGTGCTAAGCTAACAGAATGGGTCAAGTCAATCACATCATTCTTCTAATGATGTGATCCCATTAATCAAATGACAACTTATGTCTATGGTTAGGAAACATAACCATCTTTGATTAACGAGCTAGTCAAGTAGAGGCATACTAGTGACACTATGTTTGTCTATATATTCACACATGTATTATGTTTCCGGTTAATACAATTCTAGAATGAATAACAAACATTTATCATGATATAAGGAAATAAATAATAACTTTATTATTGCCTCTAGGGCATATTTCCTCCAGTCTCCCACTTGCACTAGAGTCAATAATCTAGTTCACATCACCATGTGATTTATCACTAATATTCACATTTGCATGTGATTAACACCCATAGTTCACATTGTCATGTGATCAACACCCAAAGGGTTTACTAGAGTCAGTAATATAGTTCACATCGATATGTGATTAACACCCAAAGAGTACTAATGGTGTGATCATGTTTTGCTCGTGAGAGAAGTTTAGTCAACGGGTATGTCACATTCAGAGCCGTGTGTATTTTGCAAATATTCTACGTCTACAATGCTCTGCACGGAGCTACTTTAGCTAATTGCTCCCACTTTCAATATGTATCCAGATTGAGATTTAGAGTCATCTGGATCAGTGCTAAAACTTGCATCGACGTAACCTTTTACGACGAACCTCTTTTATCACCTCCATAATCGAGAAATATTTCATTAGTCCTCACTAAGGATATTCTTGACCGTTGTCCAGTGATCTACTCCTAGATCAAAAAAATTGTACTCCCTTGCCCAACTCAGAGCAAGGTATGCAATAGGTCTGGTAAACAGCATAGCATACTTTATAGAACCTATGACTGAGGCATAGGGAATGACTTTTCATTCTCTTTATTTTCTGCCATGGTTGGGTTTTGAGTCTTACTCAACTTCACACCTTGCAACACAGGAAAGAGCTCCTTCTTTGACTGTTCTATTTTGAATTACTTCAAAATCTTATCAAGGTATGTACTCATTGAAAAATCTTATCAAGCATCTTGATCTATCTCTATAGATCTTGATGCTCAATGTGTAAGCAGCTTCACTGAGGTCTTTCTTTGAAAAACTACTTTCAAACACTCCTTTATGCTTTCCAGAAAATTCTACATCATTTACGATCAATAATATGTCATTCAGATATACTTATCAGAAAGGCTATAGTGCTCCCACTCACTTTCTTGTATATGCAGGCCTTTCCAAAAGTCTGTATAAAACCATATGCTTTGATCAACTCATAAAAGCGTATATTCCAACTCCGAGATGCTTGCACCAGTCCATTGATGGATCGCTGGAGCTTGCACATTTTGTTAGCACCCTTAGGATTCACAAAACCTTCTGGTTGCATCATATACAACTCTTCTTTAAAAATTCCATTAAGGAATGCAGTTTTGACATCCATTTGCCAGATTTCATAAAATGTGGCAATTGCTAACATGATTCAGACAGACTTAAGCATCGATACGAGTGAGAAAATCTCATCGTATTTAACACCTTGAACTTGTCGAAAACCTTTCGCAACAAGTCGAGCTTAGTAGATAGTAACACTACTATCAGTGTCCGTCTTCCTCTTGAAGATCCATTTATTTAACAGGGCTTGCTGAACATCGAGTAAGTCAAACCAAAGTCCATACTTTGTTCTCATACATGGATCATATCTCAGATTTTATGGCCTCAAGCCATTTGTGGAATCTGGGCTCATCATCGCTTCCTCATAGTTCGTAGGCTCATCATGGTCTAGTAACATGACTTCCAAAATAGGATTACTGTACCACTTTGGTGCGAGCCATACTCTGGAAGACCTATGAGGTTCTGTAGTAACTTGATCTGAAGTTTCATGATCATCATCATTAGCTTCCTCACTAAATGGTGTAGGAATCAATGGAATTGGTTTATGTGATTAACTACTTTCCAATTCGGGAGAAGGTACAATTACCTTATCAAGCTCTACTTTCCTCCCACTCACTTCTTTCCAGAGAAACTCCTTCTCTAGAAAGGATCCATCTTAGCAGTGAATAACTTGCCTTCGGATCTGTGATAGAAGCTGTACCCAATAGTTACCTTTGGGTATTTTATGAAGACGCACTTCTCCGATTTGGGTTCGAGCTTATCAGGTTGACACTTTTTCACATAATCATCGCAGCCCCAAACTTTAAGAAACGACGACTTTGGTTTCTTCCCAAACCACAGTTCATAAGTCGTCGTCTCAACGGATTTTGATGCTGCCCTATTTAAAGTGAATGGTGTTGTCTCTAATGCATAACCCCAAAATGATAGTGATAAATCGGTAAGATACATCATAGATCGCACTATTTCCAATAAAGTGTGGTTACGATGTTCGGACACACCATTACGCTGTGGTGTTCCATGTGGCGTGAACTGTGAAACTATTCCACATTGTTTTAAATGAAGGCCAAACTCGTAACTCAAATATTCTCCTCTACGATCAGATTGTAGAAACTTTACTTACTTGTTATGATGATTCTCCACTTCACTCTGAAATTCTTTGAACTTTTCAAATGTTTCAGACTTGTGCTTCATTAAGTAGATATACTCATATATGCTCAAAACATCTGTGAAGGTCAGAAAATAATGATACTCGCCACAAGCATCAACACTCATTGGATCGCATACATCAGTATGTATTATTTCCAACAAGTCAGTAGCTCGTTCCATTGTTCTGAAGAACGAAGTTTTAGTCATCTTGCCCATAAGGCACGGTTCGCAAGCATCAAATGATTCATAATCAAGTGATTCCAAAAGTCCTTCTTTATGGAGTTTCTTCATGCGCTTTACACCGATATGACCCAAACGGTAGTGCCACAAATAAGATGCACTATCATTATCAACTTTGCATCTTTTGGCATCAATATTATGAATATGTGTATCACTACGATCGAGATCCAACAAACTATTTTCATTGGGTGTATGACCATCGAAGGTTTTATTCATGTAAACAGAACAACAATTATTCTCTGATTTTAAATGAATAACATATTGCAATAAACATGATCAAATCATATTCATGCTCAACACAAACGCCAAATAACATTTATTTAGGTTCAACACTAATCCCGAAAGTATAGGGAGTGTGCGATGATGAGCATATCAATCTTGGAACCACTTCCAACACACATCATCACTTCACCCTCAACTAGTTTCTGTTTATTCTTTAACTCCTGTTTCGAGTTACTAATCTTAGCAGCCGAACAAGTATCAAATACTCAGGAGGTACTATAAACACTAGTAAGGTACACATCAATAACTTGTATATCAAATATACCCTTGTTCACTCTGCCATCCTTCTTATCCACCAAATATTCAGGGCATTTCCGCTTCCAGTGACCATTTCATTTGCAATAGAAGCACTTAGTTTCAGGCTTTGGTCCAGCTTTGGACTTCTTCACAGGAGTGACAACTTGCTTGCCATTCTACTTGAAGTTCCCTTTCTTCTCATTTGCCCTTTTTCTTGAAACTAGTGATCTTGTTTACTCATCAACACTTTATGCTTTTTCTTGATTTCTACCTTCGTTGATTTCAGCATCATGAAGAGCTCGGGAATCATTTACGTCATCCCTTGCATACTATATTCATCACGAAGTTCCAGTAATTTGGTGATGGTGACTAGAGAACTCTGTCAATCACTATCTTATCTGGAAGATTAACTCCCACTTGATTCAAGTGATTGTAGTACTCAGACAATCTAAGCACTTGCTCACTAGTTGAGCAATTCTCCTCCATCTTTTAGGAGAAGTATTTGTCAAAGGTCTCATACCTCTTGACACGGGCATGAGTCTGAAATATCAATTTCATCTCATGGAACATCTCATATGTTCTGTGACGTTTCAAAAATGTTTTTGTAGTCCCGGTTCTAAGCCATAAAGCATGGTGCACAAAACTATCAAGTAGTCATCATATTGAGCTAGCCAAACATTCATAACGTTTCCATCTGCTCCTGCAATAGGTCTATCACCTAGCGGTGCATCAAGGACATAATTCTTCTGTGCAGATATGAGGATAAACCTCATATCACGGACCAAGTCCGCATCATTGCTACTAACATCTTTCAACTTAGTTTTCTCTAGGAACACATATAAAAACATAGGGAAGCAACAACGCAAGCTATTGATCTACAACATAATTTACAAAATACTACCAGGACTAAGTTCATGATAAATTAAAGTTCAATTAATCATATTACTTAAGAACTCCCACTTAGATAGACATCACTCTAATCATCTAAGTGATTATGTGATCCAAATCAACTAAACCCTGTCCGATCATCACGTGAGATGGAGTAGTTTCCAATGGTGAACATCACTATGTTGATCATATCTACTATATGATTCACGCTCAACCTTTCGGTGTCAGTGTTCTGAGGCCATATCTGTATATGCTAGGCTCGTCAAGTTTAACTTGAGTATTTCGCGTGTGCAACTATTTTGCACCCGTTGTATTTGAACGTAGAGCCTATCACATCCGATCATCACGTGGTGTCTCAGCATGAAGAACTTTCGCAACGGTGCATACTCAGGGAGAACACTTATACCTTGAAATTTAGTGATATATCATCTTATAATGCTACCGTCAAACAAAGCAAAATAAGATGCATAAAGGATAAACATCACATGCAATCAATATAAGTGATATGATATGGCCATCATCATCTTGTGCTTGTGATCTTCATCTCCGAAGCACCGTCATGATCACCATCGTCACCGGTGCGACACCTTGATCTCCATCGTAGCATCATTGTCGCTTTGCCACCTATTTCTTCTATGACTATCGCTACCGCTTAGTGATAAAGTAAATCAATTACAGGGCGATTGCATTGCATACAATAAAGCGACAACCATATGGCTCTTGCTAGTTGAGGATAATTTGGTTACAAAACATGATCATCTCATAAAATAAAATATAGCATCACGTCTTGACCATATCACATCACAACATGCCCTGCAAAAACAAGTTAGACATCCTCTACTTTGTTGTTGCATGTTTTACGTTGCTGCTATGGGCTGAGCAAGAACTGTTCTTACCTACACATCAAAACCATGACGATAGTTTGTCAAGTTAGTGATGTTTTAACCTTATCTAGGACCGGGCGTAGCCACACTCGGTTCAACTAAAGTTGGAGAAACTGACACCCGCTAGCCACCTATGTGCAAAGCACGTCGGTAGAACCTGTCTCGCATAAGCATACGCGTAATGTTCGTCCGGGCCGCTTCATCCAACAATACCGCCAAACCAAAGTATCACATGCTGGTAAGCAGTATGACTAGTATCACCCACAACTCAATTGTGTTCTACTCATGCATATAACATCTACGCATAAAACCAAGCTCGGGTGCCACTGTTGGCGAACGTAGTAATTTCAAAAAAATTCCTACGAACACCCAAGATCATGGTGATGCATAGCAACGAGAGGGGAGAGTATGCCCACGTATCCTCGTAGACCGTAAGCGGAAGCATTAGCACAATGCGGTTGATGTAGTCGTATGTCTTCATGATCTGACCGAGCCAAGTACCGAACGTACGGCACCTCTGAGTTCAGCACACATTCGGCTTGATGACGTCCCTCAAACTCCGATCCAGCCGAGCTTTGAGGGAGAGTTCTGTCAGCACGACGACGTGGTGACGATGATGATGTTCTACCGACGCAGGGCTTCGCCTAAGCACCACTATGATATTATCAAGGTGGATTATGGTGGAGGGGGGCACCGCACACGGCTAAGAGATCCAAGGGATCAATTGTTGTCTAGAGGTGCCCCCCTGCCCCCGTATATAAAGGATCAAGGGGGAGGGGGCGGCCGGCCAGGAGATTTGATCATCGGTATCTCAATACCTAGTTCAATCTCGTTACCGGCAAGTCTCTTTACTCGTTATGTAATGCATCATCTTGCAACTAACTCATTAGTCACATTGCTTGCAAGGCTTATGGTGATGTGCATTACCGAGAGGGCCCAGCGATACCTCTCCGACAATCGGAGTGACAAATCCTAATCTCGAAATACGCCAACTCAACATGTACGTTTGGAGACACCTGTAGAGCTCCTTTATAGTCACCCAGTTATGTTGTGATGTTTGGTAGCACACAAAGTGTTCCTCCGGTAAACAGGGTTGCATAATCTCATAGTTATAGGAACATGTATAAGTCATGAAGAAAGCTATAGCAACACATTAAACGATCAAGTGCTAAGCTAACAGAATGGGTCAAGTCAATCACGTCATTCTTCTAATGATGTGATCCCGTTAATCAAATGACAACTTATGTCTATCGTTAGGAAACATAACCATCTTTGATTAACGAGCTAGTCAAGTAGAGGCATACTAGTGACACTATGTTTGTCTATATATTCACACATGTATTATGTTTCCGGTTAATACAATTCTAGCATGAATAATAAACATTTATCATGATATAAGGAAATAAATAATAACTTTATTATTGCCTCTAGGGCATATTTCCTTCAGCATCAACATGAACATCATCATTCACATTATCACTAGGTTCATGTTCATCACCAGATTGTGTTTCAGCATCAAAAATAGAAATATCATTAGGATTCTCAGGTCTGTCTACAATAGGTTCACTAGAAGCAGGCAAAGTCCTATCATTTTTCTTCTTCTTCTTTTTAGAATTATGTCACATCCCTAGCTGCTGGTAGTGCTCTAGGCTAGCTCATGTGTGCATCATATTTAAATTCTGAAAATTTGAACTGAGGGAATTATTGGAAGCCTCAAAACCCTAAATAAAAGAGGGGCAAAAACCCTAGAAATCTTATTCATTGCTCCAAATGGCTCTTCTTAAATGTTTGATAATTTTTGGTAAGGGTTCTGGTCCCAACCAAAATATTGAACATTTTTAAGGATTTATTTTTGGGACTTTGAATTTAAATCATAGCTATTTGAATTGGACTTATATCTACTGTTAAATAAATATGGGTCCAATAATTCTGAAATATTTTTGTGGAGCATTGTTTTAATTCTTTTAGTTCCTAAAAATATTGTCAGAAGCAAAATAAATTGAATTGGTTTCAAAACCAAATTCAAAACAAACCTGCAAAATAGAAAACAGAATTAAAAAAGAAAGAGAGAGAGAGAGAGACTACTTGGGCCACTTACCTGTAGCCGGCCCAGCTGGCCAGCTCCTCCCGCTGGCCCAGCCCACCGCCGCCTCCCTCCCCTGTCGCCTTCCTCCTCTGCCAGGAGGATGGGCACGCGCCCGGCGCGCGCGGCCACGTGCCCCGGCCACCTCCTCCCTGCTTCGGCCACCTCCTGCCTCCCTGCTTGCCTCCACTACTCCCTGGAGACGCCACGCGGCCCCCACGAACTCTCTCACTCTCCCGTATCTCTCCCTCCGTCCCTATCCCCTCTGCTCTCTCTCTCTCACGATCGACCACGAGCACCCGAGAGCACCGACGAGCTCCACCGCGGCCAGTGTCCACCCCTCGCCTCGGCGATGCTTCCAGAGGAACCGCTGCGCCTTCCTCTTCGTCCCCACCAACTCACGTGACGCCGGGAGCCCTGCATCGCCGCCCACGACGCCGTTCCCCTCCTCGGCCACCGGAACTCGCCGCCGTTCGATTCGCCGGCTCCGGACCATCCCCGGCCTCGTCTCCGCCTCGAATGGATCCGATGTGAGCCTCCGCTGCCTCTCATGTGCTCGCCCCCTCCGTTCTCGCCCCCTAGCCCCAACTCCCACCGCGGCCGAGAGCTTCTCGCCGCCGACCATGGCGTGGCCGTGGCCACAGCCACCGCAGCTCGTTCCCGAGCCCACCATCGTGATCAGCACGATCGCATGAAACCGTAGACACCCACAACGCCTCCTCCCGTGCTCTGTAACGCCACCCCGAGATTGCCCGAGCTCCGGCAGCCGCAAAAGAGCTCGCCGCCGGCAGCTCCGGCCACCCCAGCCCCTCCCACTTGCACTACCAGACGCGCGCGAGTCTGGGCTTCGCGTGGGTGGTCTCCGCCGCCCGAATGGTCGCCGGAGCGGCGATCACGAGCCCCTCCGCCGCGTTTGCTGTCGCCGGCGGCTAAACGCCGGCGCATTAGCCCCGGTTGACCAGGGGGTTTGACCTCCCCTGGGTCAATGACATGTGGGCCCGACCCTGACTAATTCTAGTTTAGGATTAGTTTAAATTTAATCAACTCTGTTAATTAATCCTGACACTGACCAGTGGGCCCGACCCCCCCTAACCTTTTAATTAAATTAAATTAACCCCGGTTAACCCCCCTGTCACTGACGTGTGGACCCCACACGTCAGGTTTGACCTGGACCGCCCGTTGACCTGCTGAGGTCAGCATGAGGTCATGCTGACGCCATAATTCATTTTCTGGAATTATTTTAATTCTAAATATTCAGGAAATTTCAGAAAATAGCTAAAACTTCTATAAATCATAGAAATTCAACCGTAACTCCAAATTTAATAAATTATATATGAAAAATTATCAGAAAAATTCAAGGAATCCATCTGTACCATTTTCATGCATGTTAGAACAACTTATAGGTGCTGTTTAGCACAAATAAATTAAAGGGCATTTAAATAATCACATATGGGGTTTGAATTTGAATCTTGGATTCAAACCAACTTCATTTAATCTGGTTTTAGTTGCATTAGCCCAAAACACATTCATTTTGCCATGTCATGATCATGCATCATATTGTGCATTGCATTGATTGTGTTCCTTTTTATGTTGCCGGTATTTGTCCCCTCTCGATAGACGTGATACCGATGATGTGATCGTTGACACTGATGAAGACTCAATGCTATCTTCAGAAGTGCCAGGCAAGCAAAACCCCCCTTGTTCATTCCGATAAAATCCCACTCTCTCGCTCCTGCTCTCTTTTACTGCATTAGGACAACAACGACATATTTGATACTTGCTGCGGTAGCTGAACCCTTTATCCTTTGCATGACCTGTCATTGCCACAGTAAATAGATGAAACCCACTAGCATGAGTAGGAGTTGTTTGAGCCCTGATGTGCCTACTCATTCATGCTTGTTTGTCATGCCTGCTACTTCTTAGAGTTGAGTCAGGTTTGTTTCATCGGGGATGAATCAGAGGCGTGTGAACATGTCCTACTATGGGTGAACTAAGTGTGTGAACACGATTTGGTAAAGGTAGCGGTGAGAGGCCATGTAGGAGTACATGGTGGGTTGTCTCATTGCAGCCGTCCTCAGGAACTGAGTTCTGTGTTTGTGATCCATGAACAGCTACTACCACACATTGGGTTCCGGTAACTCGACCCCTCTCGACTTATTAATCAACATGATCTCTGTCCAGGAGTTGCAACTAGTTTCTGGTGTTTGTAGGTAGTGTTAGTAGTCTACCAAGTGGCACCCGGTACAGGTGGGCTTGGGACAGACTAGGCACAGTGGCACGGTGTACCAAGTGGCACCCGGATGGTGGGCTTGGGAACCCTGCTCACATCGTTTGGGGCCGTGAGCGACACCCCGGCCGGATCTCCTTGCGGATGGAACCCGAATAGGCGATAAACCTGGACTAGAGACTTGTTCGGTTAGTCAGGTCGTGGCCGACTCCCTCGCTCGGCTTCCGCTTGAAGGTTGCCGAGGTACATGACGTGTACAGGGCGGTAAGTGGCGGGAGCGTGTGTGAAGAAGTACACCCCTGCAGGGTTATCATCATCTATTCGAATAGCCGGATTCCTCGGATATGGAAACTTGGACCCCTTGTACAGTTCATAGACAAGTGAAAGTGGATACTCTAAAACACGCAAGATAAGCGTGAGTGCTATGGATGGCATTCTCGTAGGGAGACGGGAGCGGATCCATAGTGGTGTATTGGTTGGTGAATATGTGGACTCGTGTGCGCCACTTCAAAAGAGTTACTTGCAGTCGTAGTTCAGGATAGCCACCGAGTCAAAGCTGGCTTGCTGCAGTCAAACCCTACCATCCCCTTTGTTGATAATGATGCATATGTAGATAGTTCTGATGTAAGTCTTGCTGGGTACATTTGTACTCACGTTTGCCTATTTTATGTTTTTGCAGAGAGACTTCAGTCTCACTAGTAGTTCCACGTGGACTTCGACGTTTAGCTTGATACCTCAGCTACGATCTTGTGCCCTCGGCAGGATCTGATAGATAGTCAGGCTTCTCAGCCTTTTTCATTTATAGATGTCTGTACTCAGACATGATAGCTTCCGCTTGTGCTTTGACTTGTATGCTCTGATTGTTGGGTCGTGAGACCCATGTTTGTAATGTCTCGCTCCTCGGAGCCTAATGAATAATTACTTGAGTCGTAGAGACATGTTGTGATGCCATGTTGTATTTGCACATATCGAGCATATTGTGTGTATGTTATTGAAATGCTTGGTATGTGTGGGATCTGACCATCTAGTTGTTTATCTTTAGTAGCCTCTCTTACCGGGAAATGTCTCCTAGTGTTTCCACTGAGCCATGGTAGCTTGCTACTGCTCCGGAACACTTAGGCTGGCCGGCATGTGTCCTTCTTCGTTCCTGTGTCTGTCCCTTCGGGGAAATGTCACGCTTTGAGTACCGGAGTCCTGTTAGCCCGCTACAGCCCGGTTTACCGGAGTCCTGCTAGCCCAGTGCTACAGCCGGGACCCACTTGCTGATGACCGACACGTTCGAAGCTGGGTCATGGATGCCTGTCCCTGTAAGTCTGTGCCACTTTGGGTTTACGACTAGTCATGTCAGCCCGGGCTCCTTATCATATGGATGCTAGCGACACTATCATATACGTGAGCCAAAAGGCGCAAACGGTCCCGGGCAAAGGTAAGGCGACACCCGTGGGGATACCGTGCGTGAGGCCACAAAGTGATATGAGGTGTTACCGGCTGGATCGATGTGACATCGAGTCGGGGTCCTGACAGCGTTGGTATCAGAGCTTGACTGCCTGTAGGATTACCAAGCCAAACTGGTCGAAGTTGAGTCTAGAAATGCTTTAGTTATATGTAAGGGAATTGATTGTGGGATGGAACGTAAGGCTCTTTTTACTCCTTATACCTTATGCCCTTCTGATCTGAGTCATCATCTTATCTTCTACAGGGATTAAGAACTAGGCTATCTCTTCTTTCTATCAGGATCACGTGTTACTAATCCGTAGACTTATAAGATTGTTGATTCAAGCCTCAGTTCAGCTCCTACTACTTCCGTATGTTAACTGTTGATCTCGAAACCTTGATATTGTGCTTCTGAGTGGTTATGCCACCATTTTTGTGAATGTCTCAAATCTTTTCTGAGCATTTACAGCCGTTATGCTGTCCGAGTCATCCCAGGTTTCCAAACAGTCTGATGCATTTGCAAATCCCTTCGTCCTGTTTCCGATGTGCCTTTGGTCAGATTAATCACACAAATTAGTGAGTTGAGGTACTTTACTGCCTCGACCTTTATGTTGGAGTTATTATTATGACCCTAGGTGTCTTAGGGGATCATCTAGTAATTTAGCCATGATTTGTGTTCCCAGTGTGATGATTCTGGCCATCATTCTCGAAAGCATCCCGTGATGCTACTTAGTAGTAGGTATTCTATTCCTGGGTTTTTGAACCCGAGATTCACTCTACTTAAATCATGTTGATAGTGTTGCTAGTTCCTTCAGGATATTAGTAACCCTTGCATTAGTCCTCGAGGTCCGTGGTATTTCCTTCTTCCAAATACTATGAACCGTTTATAGCAGATGTTCCTCGCTGATCGAAAGATCACAATCAGAGTGCTCTCGATGGATTCTCGATTCTATATTGTGACTCTGCCAGTTCTACCTTTCTGCATGGGTTATCCGGAAGAAATATGTTGAATTCGTTCGACATGCTAGTCCATGCATCCACAACTTGGAAAATCATATGTTCTTTTGAGTTGTCCCTCTTTAGTTGTTTTCTGGCCCTCGTCTATCAATTGATAGTCAAGAGTATGCGTGCATTCGTTCGTCGATGCCTATTACCCTTGTGGTCCGCCAAGCCATTCTATTTCAGAATGAATAGGAGAAACAAACTCCAGTACCTCATCCATATTTAGGATTGGGTCAAAGTAGTTGTGTTCCACAGATCAAGTCACAATCCAGCTTCTGGTCTGCTCTACCCTGAAGTATTACCATCATTATATCAGGAATATCATGGGAATTGCACCACTTTTTGTGAATTCTTGACATAGTGATACTTCTCGCCATTTTTTTTCATTCCTCGGTTCCGTGTTGTTGCAGCCGGAGTGCCGACAAGTGAATCATGATGTGTGAACTCAATACTCCTAGCAACCCCATTGCTTGGTAGTTAAAGGACAATAATTTCATTCTTAGTGTGTCGGTGTTTGAATCATCCCTCTAAGACTGATCGTGCTACCTAGTCCATATTTCGGTGCACCCTTCGATTGATGAGTTAGGATCTTGTCAAGTCCTCACTCATTTGATCATGTCATCTTGCCCTCAAAGGCGAGATTGTTCTCGAGCTTAGTAACATATCGGTGGATCGTGATTTTCCGAATATTTTCTCGAAAGTATCACCAGGTTGTCACCTGACTGTTATGTTGAGCTCGTGATCAAGTTGGTTTCTTGTGAACCACCCTCTCTCCAAGAATCTGTGTGGGATACCCCTGAGCTAGTTGGTTAAGCTAGACAACAACTTGGAGAGTTGGAAGATAAAAGCTTGCCTGACTTAGTTCGTTCCAAAGGGATATTCTTGTGTAGTGTGTGCTGAAGAAAGATGATATCTTCATCAATTGGTCCCTGTGATCAGTTGCTGGACCTATTGTCTTATCAATCTTTTGATTTGAGTGAGGGCTATCGTCAAATCAAGTCAGAACCGACGATGTTCGTAATGTTGTCTCCCTCGTGGTTGATCCCTCGAGCATACACCATTATATCTTTGGTTCTGACCAATGCTATCACCGTGTTCACATGATGGTGGAAGTTCAGTAATATGGAAATTCCGATGAGTTGTTGTTGAGCCCATTGACAACATCCTTATCTCCTCCATGATGTTGTTGAACATTAAGTTAGTGTTGGAAACTTTTGAAAGCATTTTCTTCATGCCCCGTTCATGAAGTATTTGTTTGATGAAAGGAGTGACTTCCTCTTATACACGTGCATTTGGTGAAAGTTGCCGCCGTGAATTTGAGAAACATTGTTTTGTTTCCTTTGGAATCATCCCAAATCAGTCATGCACGTGCGAAGAATTCTGTGGTCTGTTAGACTGATCATCTTCATTCCATACGTATATCCTAGCACACCAAGCCACTGATTGATTTGTTCAAGGAGAAGAAGTTCCTTCTTAAGAGTATACCTTATGCAAGGATTTTGATATCCTCGTTGATGGTTCCCCACCTGAACTCGGTAGTGTTTTATTATAAGACTACCATGTGGGCATGCTTGTCTGGAACAACGTGTTCACATGTTTGTAGCAGAACCAGCTCATGTTTTGGAGCTTACTATCGTAGTTCACTTCCCGAGTATCTCGCAACGTCACCTCGTCGATTTGTGTTGCAAACTTTCGTTTTCCTTCCTAGACTCGATGAGTCTGGAATATCCTGACACCAACCAGATCTGAATCTCAGGCAATTATGATGATTGGAACATTTCCCAAGAACTATAATATTGGTCCCTCGATAACCGGTAAAGTGGATATCGTGGCCAACACACCCAGCCGGAAGACCTATCATTGTAATATCTTGTTTGAGGAAGTTGGCCACCTCCCCATACGGATTTCATAGGATTTACCTCCGAAACTATTCCTTATGGATTCTATTGCTCCCGAAGTCCGACCTTTTACTTGATGTTCTAGATATCAAACCATATCTATGGGTGGATTACGCTAGCACATCAAGGAGAACATTAGAAGCGGAGTGCTAAATGTCTCTCGGTCGATCATCCAGATTTTGTTTCCTTGGCCTCGCCAAAGTGAAATCTAAGAAGGTGTTATCTTCCTTTGCGTCGGCATCTTCCACCGGTATTCATCATGGTAGTAAGTTGTGTTGCCAGAATCCTTGACACGGATATTGGTAGAATCTTGATGATTGTGGAAATGCTCAAGTTCTTGAGAGCACGCACAAGCGCTACGTGTTATCATCGGCTCTAATTGGGATGCTCTCAGTTCCCTCGGCAATGCTATGACCTTCTCAAACAGTGAATTCACTCTCTATTGTTGGGTTCTTCCCCAGTTACCAGAATCATTCCCAGCATTTGCATTTTGTTCCCAGCTTGCACCGCCAATGTGCCATTCTACATGGGTCTCTTCCATCTCCGGTGATAAGCAAATTCATCCATTACGTTGTCTTCAACAAGGTAATCCACATCATCCAAGTTTGAGTATGCCATTCTACCGACCCCCTCCAAACGATCGCTCGAGAATTGTCTTAGGCTGGTTTAAAGAGTTTCAATGATCTCTGAATCAAAAGTAATTCTTTTTGCCACTTAAGGGGATATCTCTACGAGTCACCTTCCCTAAGGTGTATCGTTATGGTATCATGGCAACTCAACTCCTCGCTGCGTTGACAATCGATTACCACACTCTTAAGCATGAAATTGTTGTCTACCTAGTGAACCTTCGTCATCCGTTTCTTTCCACCCCTCTTGATGTGTATCTCGTGTCTCAACCCGAGAGATGGTCCTATGTCTCATTCCGTGAGTTGTTCGATCTTCGAGAAGATCGACCCTTCTAGAGTCTCCTTCCCTCCATGTCATGTTGGCAGGATTTCTCAGAGCAAGACGACAAGACAAAGATGGTGTTCAAATCAACGTTCATTTAAAGTGCAACCTGGATCATGAAGATTGTACTAGTTTGCGTTTCCCCTTCATCCTACCCTACGCTTGAATCTCGAGACGAGATTCTTGTTTAGTGGGGGTGAGTTGTCACATCCCTAGCTGCTGGTAGTGCTCTAGGCTAGCTCATGTGTGCATCATATTTAAATTCTGAAAATTTGAACTGAGGGAATTATTGGAAGCCTCAAAACCCTAAATAAAAGAGGGGCAAAAACCCTAGAAATCTTATTCATTGCTCCAAATGGCTCTTCTTAAATGTTTGATAATTTTTGGTAAGGGTTCTGGTCCCAACCAAAATATTGAACATTTTTAAGGATTTATTTTTGGGACTTTGAATTTAAATCATAGCTATTTGAATTGGACTTATATCTACTATTAAATAAATATAGGTCCAATAATTCTGAAATATTTTTGTGGAGCATTGTTTTAATTCTTTTAGTTCCTAAAAATATTGTCAGAAGCAAAATAAATTGAATTGGTTTCAAAACCAAATTCAAAACAAACCTGCAAAATAGAAAACAGAATTAAAAAAGAAAGAGAGAGAGAGAGAGAGACTACTTGGGCCACTTACCTGTAGCCGGCCCAGCTGGCCAGCTCCTCCCGCTGGCCCAGCCCACCGCCGCCTCCCTCCCCTGTCGCCTTCCTCCTCTGCCAGGAGGATGGGCACGGCCCGGCGCGCGCGGCCACGCGCCCCGGCCACCTCCTCCCTGCTTCGGCCACCTCCTGCCTCCCTGCTTGCCTCCACTACTCCCTGGAGACGCCACGCGGCCCCCACGAACTCTCTCACTCTCCCGTATCTCTCCCTCCGTCCCTATCCCCTCTGCTCTCTCTCTCTCACGATCGACCACGAGCACCCGAGAGCACCGACGAGCTCCACCGCGGCCAGTGTCCACCCCTCGCCTCGGCGATGCTTCCAGAGGAACCGCCGCGCCTTCCTCTTCGTCCCCACCAACTCACGTGACGCCGGGAGCCCTGCATCGCCGCCCACGACGCCGTTCCCCTCCTCGGCCACCGGAACTCGCCGCCGTTCGATTCGCCGGCTCCGGACCATCCCCGGCCTCGTCTCCGCCTCGAATGGATCCGCTGCGAGCCTCCGCTGCCTCTCATGTGCTCGCCCCCTCCGTTCTCGCCCCCTAGCCCCAACTCCCACCGCGGCCGAGAGCTTCTCGCCGCCGGCCATGGCGTGGCCGTGGCCACAGCCACCGTAGCTCGTTCCCGAGCCCACCATCGTGATCAGCACGATCGCATGAAACCGTAGACACCCACAACGCCTCCTCCCGTGCTCTGTAACGCCACCCCGAGATTGCCCGAGCTCCGGCAGCCGCAAAAGAGCTCGCCGCCGGCAGCTCCGGCCACCCCAGCCCCTCCCACTTGCACTACCAGACGCGCGCGAGTCTGGGCTTCGCGTGGGTGGTCTCCGCCGCCCGAATGGTCGCCGGAGCGGCGATCCGAGCCCCTCCGCCGCGTTTGCTGTCGCCGGCGGCTAAACGCCGGCGCATTAGCCCCGGTTGACCAGGGGGTTTGACCTCCCCTGGGTCAATGACATGTGGGCCCGGCCCTGACTAATTCTAGTTTAGGATTAGTTTAAATTTAATCAACTCTGTTAATTAATCCTGACACTGACCAGTGGGCCCGACCCCCCCTAACCTTTTAATTAAATTAAATTAACCCCGGTTAACCCCCCTGTCACTGACGTGTGGACCCCACACGTCAGGTTTGACCTGGACCGCTCGTTGACCTGCTGAGGTCAGCATGAGGTCATGCTGACGCCATAATTCATTTTCTGGAATTATTTTAATTCTAAATATTCAGGAAATTTCAGAAAATAGCTAAAACTTCTATAAATCATAGAAATTCAACCGTAACTCCAAATTTAATAAATTATATATGAAAAATTATCAGAAAAATTCAAGGAATCCATCTGTACCATTTTCATGCATGTTAGAACAACTTATAGGTGCTGTTTAGCACAAATAAATTAAAGGGCATTTAAATAATCACATATGGGGTTTGAATTTGAATCTTGGATTCAAACCAACTTCATTTAATCTGGTTTTAGTTGCATTAGCCCAAAACACATTCATTTTGCCATGTCATGATCATGCATCATATTGTGCATTGCATTGATTGTGTTCCTTTTTGTGTTGCCGGTATTTGTCCCCTCTCGATAGACGTGATACCGATGATGTGATCGTTGACACTGATGAAGACTCAATGCTATCTTCAGAAGTGCCAGGCAAGCAAAACCCCCCTTGTTCATTCCGATAAAATCCCACTCTCTCGCTCCTGCTCTCTTTTACTGCATTAGGACAACAACGACATATTTGATACTTGCTGCGGTAGCTGAACCCTTTATCCTTTGCATGACCTGTCATTGCCACAGTAAATAGATGAAACCCACTAGCATGAGTAGGAGTTGTTTGAGCCCTGATGTGCCTACTCATTCATGCTTGTTTGTCATGCCTGCTACTGCTTAGAGTTGAGTCAGGTCTGTTTCATCGGGGATGAATCAGAGGCGTGTGAACATGTCCTACTATGGGTGAACTAAGTGTGTGAACACGATTTGCTAAAGGTAGCGGTGAGAGGCCATGTAGGAGTACATGGTGGGTTGTCTCATTGCAGCCGTCCTCAGGAACTGAGTTCTGTGTTTGTGATCCATGAACAGCTACTACCACACATTGGGTTCCGGTAACTCGACCCCTCTCGACTTATTAATCAACATGATCTCTGTCCAGGAGTTGCAACTAGTTTCTGGTGTTTGTAGGTAGTGTTAGTAGTCTACCAAGTGGCACCCGGTATAGGTGGGCTTGGGACAGACTAGGCACAGTGGCACGGTGTACCAAGTGGCACCCGGATGGTGGGCTTGGGAACCCTGCTCACATCGTTTGGGGCCGTGAGCGACACCCCGGCCGGATCTCCTTGCGGATGGAACCCGAATAGGCGATAAACCTGGACTAGAGACTTGTTCGGTTAGTCAGGTCGTGGCCGACTCCCTCGCCCGGCTTCCGCTTGAAGGTTGCCGAGGTACATGACGTGTACAGGGCGGTAAGTGGCGGGAGCGTGTGTGAAGAAGTACACCCCTGCAGGGTTATCATCATCTATTCGAATAGCCGGATTCCTCGGATATGGAAACTTGGACCCCTTGTACAGTTCATAGACAAGTGAAAGTGGATACTCTAAAACACGCAAGATAAGCGTGAGTGCTATGGATGGCGTTCTCGTAGGGAGACGGGAGCGGATCCATAGTGGTGTATTGGTTGGTGAATATGTGGACTCGTGTGCGCCACTTCAAAAGAGTTACTTGCAGTCGTAGTTCAGGATAGCCACCGAGTCAAAGCTGGCTTGCTGCAGTCAAACCCTACCATCCCCTTTGTTGATAATGATGCATATGTAGATAGTTCTGATGTAAGTCTTGCTGGGTACATTTGTACTCACGTTTGCCTATTTTATGTTTTTGCAGAGAGACTTCAGTCTCACTAGTAGTTCCACGTGGACTTCGACGTTTAGCTTGTTACCTCAGCTACGATCTTGTGCCCTCGGCAGGATCTGATAGATAGTCAGGCTTCTCAGCCTTTCTCATTTATAGATGTCTGTACTCAGACATGATAGCTTCCGCTTGTGCTTTGACTTGTATGCTCTGATTGTTGGGTCGTGAGACCCATGTTTGTAATGTCTCGCTCCTCGGAGCCTAATGAATAATTACTTGAGTCGTAGAGACATGTTGTGATGCCATGTTGTATTTGCACATATCGAGCATATTGTGTGTATGTTATTGAAATGCTTGGTATGTGTGGGATCTGACCATCTAGTTGTTTATCTTTAGTAGCCTCTCTTACCGGGAAATGTCTCCTAGTGTTTCCACTGAGCCATGGTAGCTTGCTACTGCTCCGGAACACTTAGGCTGGCCGGCATGTGTCCTTCTTCGTTCCTGTGTCTGTCCCTTCGGGGAAATGTCACGCTTTGAGTACCGGAGTCCTGTTAGCCCGCTACAGCCCGGTTTACCGGAGTCCTGCTAGCCCAGTGCTACAGCCGGGACCCACTTGCTGATGACCGACACGTTCGAAGCTGGGTCATGGATGCCTGTCCCTGTAAGTCTGTGCCACTTTGGGTTTACGACTAGTCATGTCAGCCCGGGCTCCTTATCATATGGATGCTAGCGACACTATCATATACGTGAGCCAAAAGGCGCAAACGGTCCCGGGCAAAGGTAAGGCGACACCCGTGGGGATACCGTGCGTGAGGCCGCAAAGTGATATGAGGTGTTACCGGCTGGATCGATGTGACATCGAGTCGGGGTCCTGACAAATTACTAGGAGCATCATCATTATTTCTCTGAGAATCTTGCTCAGTTCTCTTAGGGTGGCCCTCAGGATACAAAGGTTCCTGAGTCATTCTACCACCTCTAGTCATAACTCTAACAACATTATGATTTTTCTTATTATTTAATTCATTGAGAAAATCATTTTGAGATTTAAGCACTTGTTCTACTTGAGTGGTAACCATAGAAGCATGTTTACTAATAAGTTTAATTTCACCTTTAACTCTAGACATATAATCACTCAAGTGTTCAATCATATAAGCATTACGTTTCAATTGTCTACCAACATAAGCATTGAAGTTTTCTTGTTTAACAATAAAATTATCAAACTCATCCAAGCATTGACTAGCAGACTTATAACGAGGAATATCACCTTCATCAAATCTATAGAGATAATTTACCTTTACTACCTGTGTCGGGTTATCAGGACCATGTATTTCTTCAATAGGTGGTAAATTCTTAACATCTTCTGCTTTAATACCCTTTTCTTTCATAGATTTCTTTGCCTCTTGCATATCTTCAGGACTGAGAAATAGAATACCCCTTTTCTTAGGAGTTGTCTTAGGAGTTTGTTCCGAAAGTGTCCAATTGTTTTCATTAGTCAACATATTATTCAATAACAATTTAGCTTGATCAACAGTTCTTTCCCTGAAAACACAACTAGCACAACTATCCAGGTGGTCTCTAGAAGCATCGGTTAGTCCATTATAAAAGATATCAAGTATTTCATTTTTCTTGAGAGGATGATCAGGCAAAGCATTAAGTAATCGGAGAAGCCTCCCCCAAGCTTGTGGGAGACTCTCTTCTTCAATTTGCACAAAATTATATATTTCCCTTAAAGCAGCTTGTTTCTTATGAGTAGGGAAATATTTAGCAGAAAAGTAATAAATCATATCCTGGGGACTACGCACACAACTAGGATCAAGAGAATTAAACCAAGTTTTAGCATCACCCTTTAATGAGAATGGAAATAACTTGAGGATATAGTAGTAACAAGTTTTCTCATCATTAGTGAATAGGGTGGCTATATCATTCAGTTTAGTAAGATGTGCCACAAGAGTTTCAGATTCATAGCCATAAAAAGGATCAGATTCAACCAAAGTAATTATCTTAGGATCGACAGAGAAATCATAATCCTTATCAGTAATAAAGATAGGTGAAGTAGAAAAAGCAGGTTCATATTTCATTCTAGCATTCAGAGAATTTTCTTTCAGCTTAGCTAATAATTTCTTAAGATAGGATCTATCATTGCAAGCAAGAAAATCTCTAGCACTTTCTTCATCCATAACATAACCCTCAGGCACAACAGGTAATTCATATTTAGGGGGAGAATCTTCATCATCACGTTCATCAATATTATCAGTTTCAATAATTTCATTCTCTCTAGCCCTAGCAAGTTGTTCATCAAGAAATTCACCTAATGGCACAGTATTATCAAGCATAGAAGTAGTTTCATCATAAGTATCATGCATAACAGAAGTGGCATCATCAATAACATGTGACATATCAGAATTAATAGTAGAAGCAGGCTTAGGTGTCGCAAGCTTACTCAAAACAGAAGGTGAATCAAGTGCAGATCTAGATGGCAATTCCTTACCTCCCCTCGTAGTTGAGGGAAAAATATTAGTTTTCTCGTCTTTCAAGTTCCTCATAGTGATCAACAGATATAAATCCCAAGTGACTCAAAGAATAGAGCTATGCTCCCCGGCAACGGTGCCAGAAAATAGTCTTCATAACCCACAAGTATAGGGGATCACAAAAATTTTTGAGGGTAAAGTGTTCAACACAAATTTATTGATTCGACACAACGAAGCCAAAGAACTCAAGTATTAGCAGTTGAGTTGCCAATTCAACCACACCTGGATAACTTAATATCTGCAGCAAAGTATTTAGTAGAAAAGTAGTATGGAAGTGACGGTAACAATGGCAAAAGTAACAGTAGCAGTTTTGTAGTAATTGTAACAGTGGCAACGGTAAAGTAACTAAGAAAAGATCAATATGTGAAAATCTCGTAGGCATTAGATTAGTGATGGATAATTATGTCGGATGTGATTCCTCATGCAATAGTTATAACATAGGGTGACACAGAACTAGCTCCAATTCATCAATGTAATGTAGGCACGTATTCCGAATATAGTCATACATGCTTATGGAAAAGAACTTGCATGACATCTTTTGTCCTACCCTCCCGTGGCAGCGGGATCCTATTGGAAACTAAGGGATATTAAGGCCTCCTTTTAATAGAGTACCGGACCAAAGCATTAACTCTTAGTGAATACATGAACTCCTCAAACTACGGTCATCACCGGGAGTGGTCCCGATTATTGTCACTTCGGGGTTGCCGGATCATAACACATAGTAGGTGACTATTGAATTGCAAGATAGGATCATAACACATATATTCATAAAAACATAATAGGTTCAGATCTGAAATCATGACACTCGGGCCCTAGTGGCAAGCATTAAGCATAGCAAAGTCATAGCAACATCAATCTTAGAACATAATGGATACTAGGGATCAAACCCTAACAAAACTAACACGATTACATGGTAAATCTCATCCAACCCATCACTGTCCAGCAAGTCTACGATGGAATTACTCAGGCACGGCGGTGGGCATCATGAAATTGGTGATGGAGGATGGTTGATGATGACGACGACCACCGATTCCCCTCTTTGGAGCCCCGAACGGACTCCACATCAGCCCTCCCGAGAGAGATTAGGGCTTGGCGGCGGCTCCGTATCGCAAAACGCGATGAATCCTTCTCTCCGATTTTCTTTCTCCCCGGACGTGAATATATAGAGTTGGAGTTGAGGTCGGTGGAGCTCCATGGGGCCCACGAGGTAGGGGGCGCGCCCAGGGGTAGGGCGCGCCCCCACCCTCATGGACAGGGTGTGGGCCCCTTGGTCTAGATTCTTTCACTAGTATTTTTTATTAATTCCAAAAATAATCTCCGTGGAGTTTCAGGTCATTCCGAGAACTTTTATTTCTGCGCAAAAATAACACCATGGCAATTCTGCTGAAAATAGCGTCAGTCCGGGTTAGTTCCATTCAAATCATGCAAGTTGAGAGTCCAAAACAAGGGAAAAAGTGTTTGGAAAAGTAGATATGATGGAGACGTATCAGGACACAGCGGAGTTCTGGTCCTCTGCCGCTCGGAGCAGCGCTCTGATATGTTCCAAGCCCCTTCCAGCCTCTCAACGAGACGGTTGAATGGACTCTGCGACACGTGCAACGGCTGCTAGATTCTGCATCGGTGTGCGGAATACCTGAGTTTCCGGTGGAAACAATTGTCGTGAACGCCGACTGGACCCGGGGATCAGTCAATGGGCACGCTCGTGAGAGAATGTTGGAGATTCTCCAAACGAGTGCGTTCAGCCAGCATGACCAGGCGCACTACCTCCAATGCCCGAGCCTCAGCAGTTTCCCCTATGGTGGGGGTATGGAGATCCTCCACGTTGCAGCGGTGCAGCTCCTCCCTCTGCTGCGAGCTGAGAGGTTGGGCTGATACTCCTCATGGCCGAATGATGGACCACCGCCGTCACCGTCGCCGCCGCTGCAATAAAAATCAGGTGGACCGCGATGGGACTCGACCATGAGGACTTCTGTCGTGGGGTCACAACTCCCGCTCTCGGAAAAGGTGTCTGCGAAATGAGTCGATAGGTCGACTGAACCGCAGTGAAATACGTCGGGCTCGATCACCGCGACTTGGGGGGTGAACACCTGACAAGCCACCGCGTGCTTCACCAACCGCTGGAGCCATGAATGACCAGATTGCTTGCGGCGGCATCCAGCAGAGTGAGATGATGATGCGAGGACCGACTGATACGGAGTCAGCGGTTGTCGAAGGAGGACGCCACAGGCACTTGCGCGGAAGTGCGACGAGCCAGGAATCAGGAGGGCCTCAATGTAGAGGGGGGCTCCTAGAGCTAGGCGGAGTTGACGGCGACGAAAGTGAGCACGCCGAGTCGGAACTCGCGGCCCATGACCAAACCGCCGCCGGAAACCATGCTGATGGAGATTGAAGAAAATGCAACCTCACCAGAAGTTGCTAAGACGCTTTGCCCCGCAGTGGGCGCCAACTATCGTGGTACTAAGTCTGACAGTAAGTATAGGGGGTATATATGAGAAGGTAAGGTCCTAGCTATGGTGAGATTGTACGCAAGTGCTTACGAGTTCAGGCCCCTCTCGGAGGAGGTAAAAGCCCTACGTCTCGGTACCCTAAGGCGGTCAACTATAATATGGGAAATATGTGTTACAGGGGGTACGAACCCTTGTCCCAGAGGAGGGGGTGGCTTATATAGAGTGCTCCAGGACCCAGCCCACCTCCATTACAGGGGTTCAATGTACATAAAGATAGGGCGTTACTGATAACGCCAACTATAAAGTGCTATAAAGGATCTTAAATACTACAGAGTGAATGCCTGACCGTTGCTGTCCTGAGTGACTCCTGGTCTTCACTAGGTCGAGTGGTTTCTTGTATGGTCGAGTGATATAAGGAGGGGGGGTACCCGAGTGATATGACTGGTCGAGTGGATTGCACTCGACGCCTTCAATTGGTACTCCCTGCTGTCTCTTGGGTGCCTTTGCTTCTAGGGTAGTGACCTTGGGTAGGGCGTATAGGTCAGGCCTATGACCCTACCCTAGGTCTATATCCTCATCAGTACTAGCTATGCATATCCTAATGAGTTGAATTTTTGCCACATATTCTATATGCCTATGTAACTTACCTACACCAAATTTGAGCTCATTTCATTTAGACAACTTCTCTCGCTAATTTTCCGAAGTTTCTGTCCAGAGAAGAGCATTGTGAATGAAGTACCACTTTGGCATGTACAAATTGTATCAATTTTCTATAGTGCTTTCCTATGCCCAAATAACCATCCTCCACCAAATTTCAGCTCAATCCATTCATTATTTTGAGCCCAACTTCAACATTTGTATTTCTGTCCAGTGTGGTACTTTGCGAAGCAAGTACCACCTAGGCTACTCCTTTTGAGCTGAAAATTTGTGAAGATAGTCTTCTTAGTTGGTGATCATCCTCAGCCAAAACTCACGCTCATTGGCCATGTGCATTTCCTGTATCGCTAATCAAACACTTCGTTGCTAATTCATGTTTGAGCATAGTTCGGTCTCCTCATGAGATTCTTCTGTTGTCATTTTCTTCCTAGCACCTACCTGGGGAGTGCCCAACCCACTAGACATGCCTATGCTGTCCAGAACGCATGGCAATGCCACGGTCACGCGGTGACCATGCGGCGGGCATGCGAGTTTACGCGTTCTGGAGTTGGGGCCCTCGGGCACTATGCAAACCTCGACGTATCGCCACCAAACCATGTATTTCTGATTAAATAGATACTTATGTACCTAGAAATGATTTTTGGAAAAAATACAGAGCAAGCTATGAGGCAGTTGCAGTTCAAATTTGACCCGCTTCCTGCTAAATTAGAAGAAATTTGTCTTTTTCACCAGAGGTGGGTCAAAACTTTTGACACCCAACCAATTGGTCAATTGTGCATTAAATATGGCCTAGTATTTTAGAAAATTGATTTGGTCCAATTTTGCAACAAATATATGGTAGGTCCTTCACAAAAAATACTCATTTTGGGCACTCGGAAAATGGAAAATTGATTTTTCATCCAAAGAAAATGAAAACTCCCTTAGGCAACATTGTTTGCAATTCCAATATGCACCCTTATGAACAGTAGGAAGGGCGGAGGCACTCCATCTGCTCCTAGTCGGCATTAGCACCACCTCTACCTCCCAGGCCATCCAATCCAAATTAAGCCCCCCATAGACGCAAAATGGATTCCCCCAGGCTCTTCTCTTGATGATGATGACCATGACAAGTGAGTGGAAACATTAGTAGTAGGAGCAGCCTCCTCCGGTCCGCCATCGCCATCGCCATCGCTGCAGCCCAAGTCCCAAGTCCAAGTCGCAGCGCACCCCGCACGCGGATGGATCATTGTTTCTAGTATATATAGAGGTGGAGATGGTCTTGGAAGAAGGTTGGTTTGGACTTGGAGTAGAAAGAGGATGGCCTTGCTACGGATTGATGAGGTGGCACAAGCTATACCGCATGATGATGATGGAAAACACACATCATTTGACATTTCCACAGAATAATAGTAAGTGGGTCGAGTGGCAGCGGCTCCTCATTTTTTCAATGACTTGAAAAGAAGACTGCAATCAAAGATTGCTTGCTTTTACATTCGTTGAGGATGTCTCTATTTTTAGCAAATTAGATTTCCAAGTCAGTCAAGCCATTCTGTTTTGCTTTGTTTGAGGATGTCAAAAGTCAATTGTGCTAGAGTTTTTTTGCGGGTGAATTGTTCGGGAGTTTGTAAGTTTTATCTTTCAAATGGTCAAGCCGTCCTTCTTTAACGTGCATTGACAAAGGCATCTCTGTTTCTCCTATTTCAGCAGAACAATTGTGTGCTAGCTAGCATTTACAAGCAAAGCAAATGGATCTGGTAACATATCCATAGGCAAACAAGGACAAATTGATTATGTATCCGATGAACAAGTCTTCTCTCCTTTATATCCTCAAAGAAGTATACACATTTGGTTTGATTGCATCTTTCAGCAACATGGCAGAGGATAATTCTCATCCCAGGAACAAGCATACATGCATTCATGGGCTGAAGATTAGATCTATCTACACTTCCACAACAAGATATAAATGGAAAGCAGCAAATCTCCAAACACATAGGATGCATCAACCCAGGAACGAACAACAACTATCCAAGGAGGCAACACCACACTAGTTGTGTTACAGATAAGATTGCCACAGCAAAGAAGAGGATCCACTCTTCACTCATGGGGGGGTTTCCTCGACAACCCAGGTAAGCAGATCATCACAATGTGTATACAGCCATCCAGCCAACCGACCAACCACTTCAGCTTCAGTTGGCCCTTGAGCATATCAAGCTTCTGATACGTCTCCAACGTATCTATAATTTTTTATTGTTCCATGCTATTATATTATCCGTTTTGAATGTTTATGGGCTTTACTTTACACTTTTATATCATTTTTGGGACTAACCTACTAACCGGAGGCCCTGCCCATATTGCTCTTTTCTTGCCTATTTCAGTGTTTCGAAGAAAAGGAATATCAAACGGAGTCCAAACAGAATGACACCTTCGGGAAAGTTATTTTAGGAACTGAAGCAATCTAGGGGACTTGGAGTGCACGCAAGGGAAGTTTCAAGGTGGCCACAAGGCAGGGAGGCTTGCCCCCACCCTCGTGGGCCCCTAAGGGCTGAGAGTATGTACCAGTAGCTATGTGTTTGATCTCTCTCTCTCTTGTGTTCTTGAGGTGGTACGATCTTGATGTATCGCGAGCTTTGCTATTATAGTTGGATCTTATGATGTCTCTCCCCCTCTACTCTCTTGTAATGGATTGAGTTTTCCCATTGAGGTTATCTTATTGGATTGAGTCTTTAAGGATTTGAGAACACTTGATGTATGTCTTGCCGTGCTTATCTATGGTGACAATGGGATATTCATGTGATCTACTTGATGTATGTTTTGGTGATCAACTTGCGGGTTCATTGAACTTATGCATAGGGGTTGGCACGCGTTTTCCTCTTGACTCTCCGGTAGAAACTTTGGGCACTCTTTGTAGTACTTTGTGTTGGTTGAATTGATGAATCTGAGATTGTGTGATGCATATCGTATAATCATGCCCACGGATACTTGAGGTGACAATGGATTATCTAGGTGACATTAGGGTTTTGGTTGATTTGTGTCCTAAGGTGATATTCTAGTACTAACTCCACGATAGATCGAACGGAAAGAATAGCTTCATGTTATTTTACTACGGACTCTTGAATAGATCGATCAGAAAGGATAGCTTTGAGGTGGTTTCGTACCCTACCATAATCTCTTCATTTGTTCTCTGCTATTTGTGACTTTGGAGTGACTCTTTGTTGCATGTTGAGGGATAGTTATATGATCCAGTTATGTTATTATTGTTGAGAGAACTTGCACTAGTGAAAGTATGAACCTTAGGCCTTGTTTCCTAGCATTGCAATACCGTTTGTGCTCACTTCTATCACTTGCTACCTTGCTGTTTTTATATTTTCGGATTACAAAAACCTATATCTACCATCCATATTGCACTTGTTTCACCATCTCTTCGTCGAACTAGTGCACCTATACAATTCACCATTGTATTGGGTGTGTTGGGGACACAAGAGACTCTTTGTTATTTGGTTGCAGGGTTGCTTGAGAGAGACCATCTTCATCCTACGCCTCCCATGGATTGATAAACCTTAGGTCATCCACTTGAGGGAAATTTGCTACTATCCTACAAACCTCTACACTTGGAGGCCCAACAACGTCTACAAGAAGAAGGTTGTGTAGTAGACATCAAGCTCTTTTCTAGCGCGGTTGCCGGGGAGGTGAGTGCTTGAAGGTATATCTTTAGATCTTGCAATTGAATCTTTTAGTTTCTTGTTTTATCACTAGTTAGTCTATAAAAGAAAATTACAAAAAAAAATGGAATTGAGTTTGTCTCATACGCTTCATCTGTTTAATATCTTTCGTAAGTATGATGAAAAGGAAAATTGTGCTCAAGTGCTAGAAGAAGAAGTCTATAAAAATTTTGGTACTAAATCTTTGAATGAGGAGCATGATTGCAATGTTGTTAGTATGAACTCTTTGAATATCCATAGTACTAATGATGATTGCACTAGTTTTGATGAAAATGTCTCTTATAAGCATGTCAATTTTTGTGGAGTGTATTGGGTTTGCAAGTACGCACAAAATAGAGAAGATAGATATTGCAAGAAGCATAAGCATTTATAAACTAAACGGTTGCAAGAAAGGCTTAATGTTAGTGCTGAAAATTTAAAATATCTCCATCATACTTGTGAACTTTGCAATGAACATGGTCATTTAAACCTCCGATGCAAATTGTTTCATGATTGAATCGTGTCCAAAAATTGTGATGACTTGATTTCCCTTGCACATCATAATGAACTTAGTTTGCTTTTGGGTTATGAAGAATTGAAACGTGCAACTAAGCTTATTCCAGAATTTAACCTTAAGAAATTTCTTGATATTGATCTAGAGGAAATTTATATGTATTGTGCGGTGAATTGTATTGAAAATCCTTATATTACCAATTACATAAAGAAAAGAAAGCAAATAGATGATGAAGAGAATACTAATGAAAGGGAAGAGACTTCCCAATATCCTCCTATTATTTCTTATGATGAATTAGAGAACGAGGAGGAGCTTTCTATTCGACCAATATCATCAATAAGGAGCTCAAAGAAGGGGGTTAAACCCACACATGATGTGAAGAAGAAAAAGAAAAGACGGAGAAGCAAAGGTAGAAAGGTATCTCTCTCAAATGATGTTGCTCCTACTACTCATTGGGATGATGATAAATGCTATATTATTGGTGCCATCCATACTATTAATGATGAGAGTGATTATGCTTATGATATGAAAAGGCCCCAGCTTGGGGAAGCTATGTTTAATGAGGATGACATATTTGAGAATATATTTGCTGCAATTAATGTTTGTCCCAAAATTGGGGATGCTATGTTTAATGAAGATGATATTTTTAGCCTCCCAAGTTTTGATTTGCAAAGTTGTTATGATGTTAGCATACCTCCTACCTATGATGATTATATTGATGAAAGTGGATTTGGAGAGGTCATCACTTTATTTAGTGATGATTCCACTATCTTTGAAGAGGTTTCAATCGATTATGATGAGAACAAAGTTGCTACTTATGATGATTATTGTGATGAAACTTATGCTATAAAAAGTAGTGATGATTATATTTATAAAACTTGTCATGATTATGATTACCATTTTTCTGAACATTACTCTTTTAATGTGGAAACAATTTATAGTATTTGAGTCTCTTATGATACTCCTACTATCCCAAATGAGAAGAATTTTGCTTATGTGGAGAGTAGTAAATTTTCTATGCAAGTAGATCATGAAAAGAATCATTTAGGTGTTGGTTATATTATTTAATTCCTTCATGATTCTACTGAAAATTATTATGAGGGACGAACATATGCTTGTAGGAATTGCAATAATATCAAGTTTCCTCTCTATGTGTTGAAAATTTTGAAGCTATGCTTGTTTTACCTTCCTATTCTAGGTGATTATTGTTCCCATAAGTTGTTTTCTCACAAAATCCCTATGCATAGGAAGTTATTTAGACTTAAATTTGCTAGGCATATTCTTCATGATGCTCTCTTTATGTTTCAATTCTTATCTTTTATGCGAGCATCATTGAAATCATCATGCCTAGCTAGGGGCGTTAAACGTTAGCGCTTGTTGGGAGGCAACCCAATTTATTTTTGTTCCTTTCTTTTTGTTACTGTTTAGTAATAAATAATTCATCTAGCCTCTGGTTAGATGTGGTTTTATGTTTTAATTATTGTTTTTGCCAAGTAGAACCTTTGGGAAGACTTGGGTGAAGTCTTTGTGATCTTGCTATAAAAAACAGAAACTTTTGCGCTCACGAGATTAGCTGTCATTTTTACTGGAGAGTGCTTTTAGGTCGATTCTTTTTGCTGATGATTAATAGGCAAATTCCTCAGGCGCACCAATTTATTTCCGAATTTTAGGAGTTATAGTAGTATTCGAATGATACAGATTACTACAGACTGTTCTGTTTTTCACTGATTCTGTTTTTCTATGTGTTGTTTGCTTATTTTGATGAATCTATGAGTAGTATCGGAGGGTATGAACCATAGAGAAGTTGGAATGCAGTAGATATTACACCAATATTAATTTAGAATAAGTTCATAACAGTACCTAAGTGGTGATTTATTTTCTTATACTAACGGAGCTTACGAGTTTTCTGTTGAGTTTTGTGTTGTGGAGTTTTCAAGTTTTGGGTAAAGATTTGATGGACTATGGAATAAGGAGTGGCAAGAGCCTAAGCTTGGGGATGCCCAAGGCACCCCAAGGTAATATTCAAGGACAACCAAGAGTCCATGCTTGGGGATGCCCCAGAAGGCATCCCCTCTTTCGTCTTCGTTCATCGGTAACTTTACTTGGAGCTATATTTTTATTCACCACATGATATGTGTTTTGCTTGGAGCGTCATTTTGTTTTATTTTGTTTTTCTTGCTGTTTGAATAAAATACATTAGATCTTAAAATATTAAATGAGAGAGAGTGTTTGCATAGCTACATAATTATTTAACTGCTCATTGATTTTCAATTATATCTTTTGGAGTAGTTTGTCATTTGCTCTAGCGCTTCACTTATCTTTTAGAGCAGGGCGGTGGTTATATTTTGAAGAAATAGATGAACTATCATGCTTCACTTATATTATTTTGAGAGTCTTTTGGAATAGCATGGTATTTGCTATGGTTATAAAATTGGTCCTAGAATGATGGGCATCCAAGTTGGTATAATAAAAACTATCATAGGAAGTGAATTGGATGCTATGATCAATTTGATTATTGATAATTGTTTTGAGATATGGAGGTGGTAATATTAGAGTCATGCTAGTTGGGTAATTGTGAATTTAAAGAATACTTGTGTAGAAGTTAGCTAGTCCCGTTGCATGCACGTATGGTAACCGTTGTGTAACAAATTTGAAATATGAGGTGTTCTTAGATTGTCATCCTTATGAGTGGCGGTCGGGGATGAGCGATGGCCATTTCCTACCAATCTATCCCCCTAGGAGCATGCACTTAGTGCTTGGTTTTGATGATTTGTAGATTTTTGCAACAAGTATATGAGTTCTTTATGACTAATGTGAGTCCGTGGATTATACGCACTCTTACCCTTCCATCATTGCTAGCCTCTTCGGTACCGTGCATTGCCATTTCTCACCTTGAGAGTTGGTGCAAACTTTGCCGGTGCATCCAAACCTCGTGATACGATACGCTCTATCACACATAAACCTCCTTATATCTTCCTCAAAACAGCCACCATACCTACCTATTATGGCATTTCCATAGCCATTCCGAGATATATTACCATGCAACTTTCCACCGTTTCGTTTATCATGACACGCATCATCATTGTCATATTGCCTTGCATGATCATGTAGTTGACATCGTATTTGTGGCAAAGCCACCTTCATAATTTTTCATACATGTCACTCTTGATTCATTGCCCATCCCGGTACACCGCCGAAGGCATTCATATAGAGTCATATCTTGTTCTAGTTTTGTGTTGTAATTCATGAATTGTAAATAAATAGAAGTGTGATGATCATCATTATTAGAGCATTGTCCCTTATAAAAAATGCCAAAAAAGGCCAAAGAAAAAAAAGAAAAAGAAGAAAGGCCAAACAAAAAAAAGAAAAGAAAATGAAAAAAATATAAAAAGGGGGACAATGTTACTATATTTTCCACAATTGTGCTTCAAAGTACAACCATGTTCTTCATATAGAGAGTCTCATTTGTTGTCACTTTCATATACTAGTGGGAATTTTTCATTATAGAACTTGGCTTGTATATTCCAACGATGGGCTTCCTCAAAATGCCCTAGGTCTTGTGAGCACGCAAGTTGGATGCACACCCACTAGTTTCTTTTGTTGATCTTTCATACATTTATAGCTCTAGTGCATCCGTTGCATGGCAATCCCTACTCCTCATGTTGACATCAATTGATGGGCATCTCCATAGCCCGTTGATTAGCCTCGTTAACATGAGACTTTCTTCTTTTTTGTCTTCTCCACACAACCTCCCTCATCATATTCTATTCCACCCATAGTGTTATATCCATGGCTCACGCTCATGTATTGCGTGAAAGTTGAAAAAAGTTTGAGACTACTAAAGTATGAAACAATTGCTTGGCTTATCATCGGGGGTGTGCAATATGAGAACATTCTTGTGTGATGGAAATGGAGCATGCCCAAACTATATGATTTTGTAGGGATGAACCTTCTAATGCCATGTTATTTTGAGAAGACATGATTGCTTTGTTAGTATGCTTGAAGTATTACTATTTCTTATGTCAATATGAACTTTTATTTTGAATCATTTGGATTTGAACATTCATGCTACAATAAAGAAAATTACATTTAGAATTATGCTAGGTAGCATTCCACATCAAAAGTTTTGTTTTTATCATTTACCTACTCGAGGACGAGCAGGAATTAAGCTTGGGGATGCTTCATACGTCTCCAACGTATCTATAATTTTTTATTGATCCATGTTATTATATTATCCGTATTGGATGTTTATCGGCTTTAATTTACACTTTTATATCATTTTTGGGACAAACCTACTAACCGGAGGCCCAGCCCATATTGTTGTTTTCTTGCCTATTTCAGTGTTTCAAAGAAAAGGTATATCAAACGGAGTCCAAACGGAATGAAACCTTCGGGAAAGTTATTTTTGGAACGGAAGCAATCCAGGGGACTTGGAGTGCATGTAAGCGAATCTTCGAGGTGGCCACGAGGCAGGGAGGCACGCCCTACCCCCTGGGCACGCCCCCACCCTCGTGGCTCCCCTGACCGACTTCTTTCGCCTATATATCTCCATATACCCTAAAAACATCCAGGAGCATAATAGATCGGGAATTCCGCTGCCTCAAGCCTCTGTAGCCACCAAAAACCATGTAAGACTAAATGCATGTGGGGACGCATGATTAGTGTTGGGACACCCAGTACTTACATGGGACTATATTATGCATTTCATATGGGCATGTTCAATTAATTAAGATGTAAGTATGTAACAGGAATCCTATGTGAGCTAGGTTTCTTTGCTTTGCTTTTCCTGTGAGTAGTACGTATATCTTAATTAGTACAGTAGCTTGTGGGCTAAGGGCGAAGTACGGTGGATGTGGCAACCCTGTACGTGTCTGGCCTTTTGGTGAGCACCTGAAATAATAACAGAGTGCTGCCTAAGCTAATTGCCTGGGCCATTCCAACTGATTGAGTGCCATTGCAGATGCATATTCCAGTTGAGATGGTGACTTAACTAGGCCACATCTCATGCTTGTTACCAGAGAAGGCATGACCCTATCATTAACATTGTCCATTACTCCATCTATCTACAGCCAAGAAACTACACGATAGTTTACTAAACTAAAAAATTCATAGACTGTTTGATAATTCAGCAAATTAAGATCCAAAGAAGCAGTTCAGTAGTTTAGTAAACTGAATAATTATTAGACCGTTCAGAAAAACTAAGATCCTTGAATGCTAGACCGTTCGATAATTCATCAAATTCAGACCCAAAGAACCATTCATGCATTTACACATTCATGGTTTCATCTGTTGTTTGTAACTGTTCTGGTTAACTATGCTAGTAGATATCGCGTGGGATTTGTAGCTGGTGTCTATTGTGTTGTGCCCTCTTTGACGAGTTCATTCATTGAAAAATATTTCTTGATAAGCTGCTTTCTGTCCAGATGCATACTATTATTAAGTCACGATCAGTTAGCAAATTTACGCGTATGCTCCATTGTTTGTTAAGGTTCAGTAGCTATTGCACAAAATTGGTAGTGATTTTATCGATGAACAAGTAGGGTAAATATGTCATTGTAAATCTTTAAAATAGCTTCTTTATATTGTTGTCTCGCATGTTCAGTGTTGTGTGTCTGGCATGTTCATAGAGCCACTTGTGAGTGAGATGAGAATAACAATTATAATTCTGTAATGTTTGATCATATAGACATATGCAAAAGTTGCTTGTGCATTATCACTAGTTTTGATTGCTGCTTTACTAATAACTGTGAACACAATAGTATGTTTCTGATCTTATTGACTTGCAACTTTACCATTTACAGAACCATCATCTTATTTTATTTTTTTCATGTACAACTCGCCAAAAGAAGGCTGTGAAGATCTTCCCATGCCAGACATTTGGATCTATTTGCCCCATTGTGCAATGTTGGTTGGATCCCAGGGCCAACTCTAAATGTTGGTTCGATGCAAGAGAGGAACTGTACTTGATCCTCTGCTCGGCCAGGCCATGGACGACCACTACTTCTTCGAGAAAGACCGGCATCACTATTGAGGTAATTCACCACTCCCTCCACCATGAACTATGCTTTTTCTCTGGTTACTCTCTCCAATTGTGAATGTTGTGTGTCATGTTCTTGCTAAATACAAGGGATTGTGTTGTCTAGTCGTCTGCAGTTACGGGCTTGTGGGGCTATCAATTGGGTTTATTTTTTAATTAGATTAACTTATTGTACATCCCCAGTTTCTTTATTGATGGGTTATTTGGTGAAAAGAACTGTTTTCATGTGCACACGTCATGGCACCGGCAGAGTGTTGCCAATAACTAGATGATGTATCCATCACATTGACATCTTTCTATACTTTAGAACTACCACTTATCATGTTGCTTATTTCTGATACTTTCTAATTTGGCATTATATTTCAGCAGTACTCGATTCTCTTTTCAAATTGTTGTTGCCATGTGGTTCTCCTTCCTGTTAGTTCATGTGAAATTTGGATTTTAAGATTATGGCTTAATATGTTTGTCTCATGCTGTTGATTTCACTTGTGCAGAATCTATTGGCTAACCTTGACAAGTTTTGCTCTGCTGACCGCCCATGCCGCTGCTCTTTGTGGTAAGAGTCCTTGAGTGCTAAAGTGTATGTCTCGACTTGACTATGCTTACGATTATGGGTTTACTCAAGTTATACCAAGGCCAGTAAACCATACAACGTACCTTTGTTTGTACTTGCTCGTATTAAATTTATGCTCCTCAGGAACTGCTGGTACTAGATATACCAAGTACCAACTGCTACCTCTTGAGCATGCGTTGGTTTTTCCCTTGAAGAGGAAATGGTGATGCAACAAATTAGCATAAGTATTTAACTTAGTTTTTGAGAACCAAGATATCAATCCAGTAGGAGGCTCCACGCAAGTCCCTCGTACCTACACAAACAAACAAGATCCTCGCAAGCAATGTGATAAAGGGGTTGTCAATCCCTTCACGGCCACTTGCGAGAGTGAGATCTGATAGAGATAATATATGATAAGATAAATATTTTTAGTATTTTTATGATATAGATTGAAAAGTAAAGATTGCAAAATAAAGTAGATTGAAAATTATATGATGGAAAATAGACCCGGGGGCCATAGGTTTCACTATGGCTTCTCTCAAGATAGCATAAGTATTACGGTGGGTGAACAAATTACTGTCGAGCAATTGATAGAAAAGTGCATAGTTATGAGAATATCTAGGCATGATCATGTATGTAGCCATCACGTCCCCAACAAGTAGATCGAAAAGATTATGCATCTATTACTATTACTCCACACATCGACCGCTATCCAGCATGCATCTAGAGTATTAAGTTCATAAGAACAGAGTAACGCACTAAGCAAGATGACATGATGTAGAGGGATAAACTCAAGCAATATGATATAAACCCCATCTTTTTATCCTTGATGGCAACAATACAATACGTGCCTTGCTGCCCCTGCTGTCACTGGGAAAGGACACCGCAAGATTGAACCCAAAGCTAAGCACTTCTTCCATTGCAAGAAATATCAATCTAGTAGGCCAAACCAAACTGATAATTTGAGGAGACTTGCGAAGATAACCAATCATACATAAAAGAATTCATAGGAGATTCAAATATTTCCCATAGATAAACTTGATCATAAACCCACAATTCATCGGATCTCGACAAACACACCGCAAAAAGAGTTACATCAAATAGATCTCCAAGAAGATCGAGGAGAACTTTGTATTGAGATTCAAAGAGAGAGAAGAAGCCATCTAGCTAATAATTATGGACCCGAAGGTCAGTGCTAAACTACTCACAACTCATTCGAGAGGCCTTGGTGATGATGTAGAGGCCCTCCGTGATTGATTCCCCCTCTGGTGGAGCGACGGAAAAGGCTCCAAGATGTTATCTCACGGGTACCGAAGGTTGCGGCGGTGGAAATAGGTTTTCGTGGTGCTCCTGGATGTTTTAGGGGTACGTAGATATATATATAGGCGAAGTAAGTCGGTTAGGGGAGCCATGATGGGCCCACAAGGCAGGGGGCATGCCCCCCCCCCCTTGATGTCTACTACACAACCTTCTTCTTGTAGACGTTGTTGGGCCTGCAAGTGCACAGGTTTGTAGGACAGTAGCAAATTTCCCTCAAGTGGATGACCTAAGGTTTATCAATCCGTGGGAGGAGTAGGATGAAGATGGTCTCTCTCAAGCAACCCTGCAACCAAATAACAAAGAGTCTCTTATGTCCCCAACACACCCAATACAATGGTAAATTGTATAGGTGCACTAGTTCGGCGAAGAGATGGTGATACAAGTGCAATATGGATAGTAGATAAATGTATTTGTAATCTGAAATTATAAAAACAACAAGGTAACTAGTGATAAAAGTGAGCGTAAACGGTATTGCAATGGTAGGAAACAAGGCCTAGGGTTCATACTTTCACTAGTGCAAGTTCTCTCAACAATAATAACATAGATAGATCATATAACAATGCCTCAACATGCAACAAAGAGTTACTCCAAAGCCACTAATAGCGGAGAACAAACGAAGATATTATGGTAGGGTACGAAACAACCTCAAAGTTATTCTTTCGGATCAATCTATTCAAGAGTTCGTACTAGAATAACACCTTAAGACACAAATCAGCCAAAACCCTAATGTCACCTAGATACTCCATTCTCACCTCAAGTATCCATGGGCATGATTATATGATATGCATCACACAATCTCAGATTCATCTATTCAACCAACACAAAGTACTTCAAAGAGTGCACCAAAGTTTCTACCGGAGAGTCAAGACAAGAACGTGTGCCAACCCCTACGCATAGGTTCATTGGCGGAACCCGCAAGTTGGTCACCAAAACATACATCAAGTGGCACATGATATCCCATTGTTACCACAGATAAGCACGGCAAGACATACATCAAGTGTTCTCAAATCATTAAAGACTCAATCCGATAAGATAACTTCAAAGGGAAAACTCAATCCATTACAAGAGAGTAGAGGGGGAGAAACATAATAAGATCCTACTATAATAGCAAATCTCGGGATACATCAAGATCGTGCCATAGAGGGAACACCAGAGAGAATATGAGAGAGAGAGAGATCAAACACATAGCTACTAGTACATACCCTCAGCTTCGAGGGTGAACTATTCCATCCTCGTCATGGAGAGCGCCGGGATGATGAAGATGGCCACCGGTGATGGAATCCCCCCTCCGACGGGGTGCCGGAACAGGGTCCCAATTGACTTTTGGTGGCTACAGAGGCTTGCAGCGGCGGAACTCATGATCTATCTTCTCCTCCGATGTTTTTATGGCATATGGGACTATATTGGCGAAAAAAGTCGGTCGGGGGGTGCTCGAGGAGCCCACGAGACAAGGGGGCGCGCCCAGGGAAGGTGGGCACGCCCTCCTATCTCCTGGCTTCCTCGAAGCTCCCCTGGCTTGAACTCCAAGTCTCCCAGATGATATTCTTCCAAAAACTCACGCTGCCGAAGGTTTCGTTCTGTTTGGACTCCGTTTGATATTCCTTTTCTTCAAAATACTGAAACAGGCAATAAAACAGCAATATGGGATGGGCCTCCGGTTAATAGGTTAGTCCCAAAAGTAATATAAAAGTGTATAATAAAGCCCGTAATCATCCAAAACAGGTAATATAATAGCATGGAACAATCAAAAATTATAGATACGTTGGAGACGTATCACACACCCCCCCCCTAGGGCGCGCCGGCCACCCACGTGGCCTCCTCGGCTACTTCTTGACGTCCACTCCAAGTCTCCTGGACTGCGTTTGTTCCAAAAAGATCGCTCCTGAAGGTTTCATTCCTTTGGACTCCGTTTGATATTCCTTTCCTTCGATATACTGAAATAGGCAAAAAAACAGCAATTCGGGCTGGGCCTTCGGTTAGTAGGTTAGTCCCAAAAATGATATAAAAGTGTATAGTAAAGCCCGTAAACATCCAAAACGGGTAATATAATAGCATGGAACAATCAAAAATTATAGATACGTTGGAGACATATCAAGCATCCCCAAGCTTAATTCCTGCTCGTCCTCGAGTAGGTAAATGATAAAAACAGAATTTTTGATGTGGAATGCTACCTAGCATATTTCTCAATGTAATTTTTTTTATTGTGGCATGAATGTTCAGATCCAAATGATTCAAAACAAAAGTTCATATTGACATGAAAACAATAATACTTCAAGCATACTAACAAAGCAATCATGTCTTCTCAAAATAACATGGCTAAAGAAAGCTATCCCTACAAAATCATATAGTCTGCCTATGCTCTATCTTCATCACACAAATTATTTAATCATGCACAACCCCGATGACAAGCCAAGCAATTGTTTCATACTTTTATGTTCTCAAACTTTTTCAACTTGACGCAATACATGAGCGTGAGCCATGGACATAGCACTATATGAGGTATAGAATGGTGTCGGTGTGAGGACGACACCTATGGGATCACAAGAATCCCTACTACGGTTGCGGGGCGCGGGGTCATGAGAAGAGCGGATCAAACAGATAGCACACGGGTCCTTTATCCAGGTTCGGGCCGCGAGGATGCGTAAAACCCTACTCCTGCTTTGGTGGTTTGTTTATCTGTGTTCTTGGGCTTGCAATGGGGCGTGAGGAGCTCCAAAAAGTCGAATCCCCCTCCTGGTCGCCTTGGGCCTCCTTTTATAGGGAAAGGGGTTGCCACAGTGGCACACAGGAGGTGGAAAGGGTACAGTGATACGAGTTTATCCCTCGCATTACATGACAAGGCGCATTTAATGCGTCTCGCTTAGGTGTCCCTGCTTTATCGGGGACGGGGGAGAGCCCAGTCTCGTCCGTCGTCGCTCCCTTTCGTGTCGACACGCGCCCTGGCCAGCGGTGCCCGTGGTGCCATGTAGGCAGGCAGGTAGCTGAGGTGGCACAACGGTGGGTCTCCACGAAGATCTTCTTGCCGCCACGCAGGTGCCTGCCCAACTGGTTGGGTCGGCAGCTGCATGTGAACGGTGGTGGAGGTTTTGATTGGCGTGGGCCCGATGGTGGTCCTACGGGTGTCCTTGGTAAGGGCCTCGCCATAGCCCCGGCAAGGGTCTTGCCGTGGCGCCTGCTGTCATCCCCGGCAAGGCTCTTGCCGGGGGCCTTGTGGTCCTCCTTGGCTGGGATCCTGCCAAGGGTCGTCATCTTCTATAGTGTGTATCTGATCTTGAATGTCTTCACAAAGATCTGCATGCCACCACGGGGATGTCTCCCGAATCCTTGCCCCATGGTAGCAGTGGACTCAAGGGTGATTCGCTCCGTAGGTGTGGGGCGAGCTACCACGGCAAGGGTATTGTCGGGTTTGCTTAGACCGCCCCCCGGCAAGGATCTTGCCGGGGGAGTCCGCTTCGTCCCCTTTGCTCTTTGTGGTCTTGGTCTTGGCGTCGTTCTGCCCGTTTCGAGCTTCGGCCTTACATTGGCTCACCTCCCTCGCCTTGCTCAGTGTGGTGGTGTCCGTGGCTCAGACTTCCCGTGCATAGTTATAGGGGTACAAAAAGTGTACCCCTCTTTTTGTACACCGACAGGAGCACCCGGGCCTGGGCCACACGTAAGCGCAATCGCGTCGTTGGGCTAGGCCCAAGAACAGTGTGCGGGCAGGTGAGGCGGTTTTCACCGTGGTAAGTCTCTTCGCGCGCTGCGCTTCCCATGCCTCCCGCGCGTGGGTCGGCGTGGGGAGGCGTGCGTGACGTGGGTGGCGAACGGTGGAGGCGGGGAACCGGGCCGTCACGGGCCGGGGCAGTGGGTTGGTCCCAGTTCCCTGCGCCTTCCGCGTCTTGATTGGCTGAGCGGGGGGGGGGATGGCGTCCCGCACTCTTCCATCTTCTCCTTCCTTCAGCTTCTGCTGCCCCCCCCCTCCATCCGCCATGGAGGGAGGGAATCCTGGCCCTTCAACGGTGGCGGCGGGGTCGTCGCTCGACAAAGCGTCCTTCCTTCTCCTTCACCTGTGGTGGCAGAGCCAACCGCGAGGGGAAGGGGTAGGGGGCGAGGCCGCGGGCGAGGCTGTGGGCGAGGCCGAGGCGCTCAGGGAAGAGGAGAACGGGGCGGCGCGCCGGTCTCGCCTCCGCTAGTAGTTCCTCCCCCCCATGGAGGGCCATGTTGGGGATGACCCTTGCGAGTTCTTCGTCAGGCTGCGCCGGTCGCCTTGGCGTCGTCTTCGTCTCCCGACTCCATTCGCGAGTGAGATGGAGCTGGATCCGCCGGAGTCATTACGGTTGCACATGAGGGGCTGTTGGATCAGTGGTACGCGAGCTCGCGTCGACTTTCCAGCCCCTCACGTGATGTATCTTGGTCGAGGGTGGACGACGTTCGCTCATATCCACCGCTTGACGGCAGGGCTCACTCTCCATTTCAAGCTGATGGAGGGCGGCGTCCTCTCCGTCAAGGTCTTCGGGTGCTTCGGGACTCGGGCAAGGTGCTGCGTGGAGAGCTCTTCTGATAGCGAAGACTCATCCTCTGGCGGGAGTGACGAGGAGGACAGCGGCAGCGACGACGAGGGTAGCAGGCGGCAGGATGACGGGTCCGACTAGGTGTCGGGCGCCGCTCCGTGCGGCACCGGCGATCCCAACATCCGCGTCGCCGGCTTCCTGAACTTCTCGGGGTCGTCTCCTTGGGCGGCTGGCGTTGGGAGGTTGCGGAAGAGGAAGAGGGCGGGTGGCAAGGCCGTCAAATCGGAGTACGCGGACAGCGACGCCTTCGACGCGTGCTCATGTCCTGCCGCCTCGTCTTCGAGCTCTGCTTCCGGCGCCGCCATCACCATCCAGCCTTCGGACGGTCACCGAGATGTTCTCTTGGTGCCTCCTGCCACCCGTAGCTCGCCTAGGCGCCCCTTTTGCCCTTTTCACCTCCTTGACCTTCCTCCTTAGGAGAGGGACAAGAAAGGGGTTACGGGCACCTTATCTTTTTTTAGTTTGTAAGCCTTTAGGCCTTAGCTGAATTTAAAACTTGTAATCCCACCATCCATGTTTTTCATTCCCCATGGGTTGTACCTGAGTGGAATTTTTTTAATGAAAAAGGGATGATTGCCGGGTCATTTGTTTGCGGGTAGAACCCACGATAAGGAGTAAATCCTTGATATCCCAAGATAAACATTTCCTTGCCCGGCAACAGGCCCTGCCGTCTTCCCACTTCGCTCGACCTTTCTCATGCTTTCGGCGGAGGCACGGAGGCAGGGATGAGGTGGGTTCAGGCTCCTCATTTCATCCTTTTGCTGTCGTGACTATGACCAAACTTGGCACCAGGAATGAGCCCTAGGGCCTAGAGTTTTTAGGGGAGCACAGTAGCTTTGGGAAAAAATGAGGTTTCACATACCTCCGTCCATAAGGGAATGCATGATAAGGGATGAAGAACTTATCTGAAGCTGTAGCCCCCGGCAACTCTTGTTTGCCGTGGGTGAATCTTTGTACTTGCAGCCCCCGGCAATACTCGCTTGCCGGGGTCTAGATGCCAGTCTGTCCCTCTTTTCTTTTTCATCCTCAAGCGATCCGGCAAGGATATCTGTGAGTCCTGCGAACCAAAGAAGACAAAAGAATGGCAAAGAGATGCTCACTCGACCTCTAAGCTAGGGTTTAGTCGCCGCTAAGCACTATCAACCCTAACCAAGGACGAGACTCGACCTATGATGCATGCTATAACTGAGGGCGCCAACGCTTCATTTATTTATGCTTAGGGTCTGCGCCTGGCTTTGTACAAAGGGTTACATGCATCATCGGCAATGCTTGTACAAAAGGTGGCTTGCCGGGGGGCCCGGCAAGCCGCGCCTCATGGGTAAAACTTACGAAGATGCTCAATGTTCCAGGAGTTACTCATCGAAAGAGCATCTTCGGTCTCCAGACGGACTGCGCCGGGCCTGGTGACTCGTATTACCCGATAAGGGCCTTCCCACTTTGGCGTCAACTTGTTGGAATTCTTGGCCGATTGAACGCGCCGAATGACAAGGTCGCCTTCCTCAAGGCTTCGGGCATGAACCTTGCGGCTATGGTAGCGGCGCAAGGCTTGCTGGTAGCGTGCTGCTCTCACAGCCACCCGAAGAAGATCTTCCTCAAGGAGCACTGCGTCATCTTGCCGCAGTTGCTCTTGCTCAAGCTCGTCATAAGCGAGCACTCGGGGTGACCCGTATATGAGTTCAGTGGGGAGAACTGCTTCTGCCCCGCATACCAGGGCAAAAGGTCTCTGGCCGGTGGCTCGATTTGGCGTCGTCCTAATCGACCAAAGAACTGCCGGCAACTCATCAATCTAGCGCCTTCCACTCTTGTGCAGCCTATCAAAGGTCTTGGTCCTTAAGCCTCGCAGTACTTCAGCATTTGCCCTCTCAGCTTGACCATTGCTTCGCGGGTGAGCAATGGAAGCGAAACAGACTTTGCTGCCGAGGTCTTGGGTATATTGCAAGAAGGTGCGGCTTGTGAACTGTGTGCCGTTGTCGGTGATAACCCTGTTGGGTACGCCAAAACGGCACACTAGTCCCTTGAAGAACTTGACGGCTGACTGAGTTGTGACCTTCCTCACTGCCTCCACCTCTGGCCACTTTGTGAACTTGTCGATTGCAACGTAAAAGTACTCAAAGCCCCCGACAGCACGGGAAAAGGGCCTAGTATGTCGAGCCCCCAGACCGAGAAGGGCCAGGAAAGAGGAATGGTTTGAAGGGCTTGAGCTGGCTGATGAAGCTTCTTTGAATGGAACTGACATGCTTCACACCTGGTGACTAGCGTCGTCGCATCCTGGAGGGCGGTGGGCCAGAAGAAGCCTTGCCGGAATGCCTTGCCGGCATGGGCCCTTGACCCAATGTGGGATCCACATATGCCTCCGTGTATCTCCGCCAACAGCTCCAGTCCTTCCTCTCGAGGGATACACTTCAATTTCATACCGTTCGACCTCTTTCTGTACAGGACGTCATCGATGAACTGGTACATGGTAGAGCGACGGGCTACTTTCTCCGCTTCTTCCTGCTCCTCAGGAAGTTCCCCTGTTTGGAGGAATCGGACGGTATGCTGTGCCCATGCTGGAGCCTAGGGCTCGACGGCGAGGGCTAAAGGCATTTCCTCCGCTATAGGAGCGGCTGTCTCGACGGCAAGAGCTTGACGCTCCGCCGGAGCCAGTCGTCCCGTGGCGGGCTCAGTATCCTCGGCAACATCCTTGTCGGCGGCTCCGGGGAGCTCGGCGGGAAAGTACTTGTCGGGCCCTGATTTCCTCCTCTTATTCTGCTCTGTTGATGGATCGAGGGATGGCTGAGTTAGCTGAAGCACAAAGGTACCTGGTTCCATAGGTAGCTTGAGGGCAGCGCGTTTCGACAGGTAACCGGCGATATCGTTCTCCGCTCGGGGAACATGTTCAGCCTGTATACCGTCGAAACGCTCTTCCAACTTTCTCACTTCATCGACGTAGGCCTTCATCAACGGGCTCTGGTAATCCTTGTTGACTTGCTTGACGACAAGCTGCGAATCCCCCCTGACGATGAGTTTCTTGATTCTGAGGTTCGCCGCGATCCTAAGACCGGCAAGCAGCCCTTCGTACTCTGCTGTATTGTTGGTTGACACCTCCCTGGGGAAGTGCATCTGGATCACGTACTTGAGGTGCTCTCCGCTGGGCGCAACAAGCAGTACGCCAGCCCCGGCGCCTTGTAGGGAGAAGGCTCCATCAAATTACATGGTCCAATCACAACTTGCCTCCTTGTCGAGAAGAGCAGTCTCTTGGGCTTCCTCGTCAGGCGTTGCGGTCCATTCTGCGATGAATTCTGCTAGAACTCGGCTCTGAATCGTCGAAGTGCTTTCAAACTTGAGGCCAAAGCTGGACAGCTCCAGTGCCCATTCCACAATTCTTCCCGTTGCATTCAGATTGTGCAGTATCCGTTGCAGAGGGAAGCGAGTGACGACAGTGATCTCGTGTGCCTGGAAGTAGTGACGAGGCTTCCTCGAGGCCATAAGAAGGCCGAAGAGCAGTTTCTGCACGCCGGGTACCTTGATCTAGCCCCCTACAGGAGGGAACTAACAAAGTAGACCGTGTGCTACATCATTTTCTTCTTCGGTGGCACTTCAACTGGTTGTGTCCTCTCTGCATTGGTGGTGTCGGGCTCTGCCGCTGACATCTCCTCATCGTCAACCTCTCTCTGTGCCGCCAGTGCGGCGCTGACCACCTAGTCCGTTGCCGCCAGGTATAGCAGCAACGGCTCCTGTGGCCTAGGCGCAACTAGTATTGAAGCGGAGGAGAGGTACTTCTTCAAATCTTACAATGCTGCTTAGGCTTCTGGCGTCCACTCCATCGGGCCCGCCTTTTTCAGGATCTTGAAAAAGGGAAGGGCGTGCTCAGCAGATTTGGAAATGAACCTGCCCATGGCGGCGACGCAACCAGCAAGCCGACGCACATCCTTGATTTGCTTGGGTGCTTCAATCTGCTTCATAGCTTTGATTTTGTCCGGATTGGCCTCTATCAAGTTCAGACCGGCCCCGCCATCGACAAGCATCTTCGTCACCTTGAGGTTGCGTATTGTTGGTGAAACAAACAATGGCAAGCACCCAACCGCAGTAGTGCGATCAGGATGGTCCTCAGTGTCAAAAATGATAGGTGTGCTGGACCACTTCAGCGGCCTTTGGGCATCAAACGACGGCTCTGCTGCTGTAATCTCTCACACCCACTATTTAAGCCGGCAGTGAGAAGTATGCAGCAAGGCGCCACCGTCGATGCACATGGCCTCTGTAGCTTTCTGAAACTCTTGGTCGCCGGATTCGTCGTTCTCTTCGTGATCGTCGTCTTCTGGCTTTCTGTCACGGCCCCGGGCAGGCCTCTCCTGTTGCTTATCCTTGCCGTGACGGCCCGCCTGGCCGTCACGCTTCTTGCCGGACCCCTCAGCACCGTCTGGGCCCTTCTCCTTGACCCGCCTCTCATACTCAGCCCTCTGCTTCTCAGCGAGGAGCTCAACCTGTCGGCAGTCCTGGAGAGCATGGCCTTTGGTGCGATGGATCTTGCAGTATCGCTTGTCGGAGTTTCCTGGCTTCTCGGCAGCCTCCAAGGCCCGACAGGCGACACATCCGTCAACCTCCTCGGCGGGGTCATCTGCCTTGGTTTTCTTGGTGGAGCCGACGTCATCAGATCCCTCGACGGCAAGCACGGCTTTTCCTTTGCGCTTCCTATTGCGGCGCCGGCCTTTCTTCGCCGGGGCGGCAGTATCCTCATCTGAGGAGTCGGTTTCCATGCCGGCATCTTCACCGGGGTACTTCCTTCCCTCTTCAGCTCGGGCACATTTGTCAGCAAGAACATAGAGTTCTGCTACATCTCTCACCTTGTTCCTTGCCAGCTCTTCGCGCATCTTGCGGTTACGCACGTTCTGATGGAATGCGCTGATGATGGCGGCAGGGTGAACATCAGGGATGTTGTACTGTACCCGGCTGAACCTCTGAATATACTTACGGAGACTCTTGCCTCCCTTCTGGGGAATGACATGCAGGTCGCTTGCTTGGCCATGGGCTTGGTGGCCTCCAGTAAAGGCGCCCACGAACTCATGGCACAAATCCGACCAGGAGGAAATAGAGTCTACCGGCAAGTGCATCAACCATGACATGGCTTGGGTTTAAGAGCCAACGGAAAGTAATTAGCAAGCACCTTATCGTCGCGGGCTCCGGCAGCTTGCATCGCGATGGTGTAGACACTGAGGAACTCGGACGAATGGGTCTTGCCACTATACTTTTCGCCCACGTCGGGTTTGAAGGTGCGGTGAGTGGGCCACTGGAACTGCCGCAGCTCACGGGTAAAAGCCAGACAGCCTACCTCGTAAGGTAGACCTCCAGGGCTCCCCGGTGTCGGGTGGCTCACAGCAGGCCCTGCTCGCCTGTCTGATTGGTGGCGCGCTCCGCGCTGGCGCTCGATAGTGGTTCGAGCGTCTTCATGTTCTTGTTCCCGAAGAACTTGGCACCGGTCACAGTGGGACCGCAGGTTGGACAATGCTACGGAGATCTCGTCGCCCGTAACGTCGTGATGGGCCGGCGTTCACGGTACCGGGCGAGGAAGAGGCGAGTGCACCGTGGTCGCGGCGCCGCCGGCTCTCCTGCCACTGGTGCGTGGGATTCTGTTGGAGCATCGACCCGGGGGCTCCGCCGGACTCGGTTCGTCTTTGTTGGCCACCGCAACAAGGCTTCGGATAGTGGCTCTCCATTCGTCAAGTCTCCCCGTAGCGGGAGGGAAATCGAGGAGCAACTGCGCGCGCGAGGGCTTCTGCTGTCGTTGGTGGCAGCGAAACCTGCACGGATCGCGACGCGCTTTGACTTCTGACCATGTCCGAAGGAGCTCTATCACGACCCCGCGGCCGCATGCCATCTTCACCTGCGCCTCGGTGAGCAGGCGGGTCTTCTAAATCCCGGGAGTGGCGCTCGGGGCTCCCTCCGCGGCGAAGTCCGGGGTCCTCGGCGTGATTACGCCGTTCGTCGCGCGCCGCTTGAGAGGAGCACGCCGTCGGCGCTGGCGTGGGAGTTTTGGAAGCCCTTCCATCGCCTTCGGGCGGGGTGGCAGCGATCTTGGAAGGCCCCGCGCCACCCGCGGAGGGCCTAGCTCCGTCTTTGGATTTGGCGGCGTGCGGCCTGTTACCAGGCGCACGAACATCGCCGCCTCCCAAACTTTGGCTGCTGGGACGGTGTTGGTGTTCGCGAACGGCGCCCCGGGTCCTTTCAGCGACCGGTCCGCTGCTCGCCCGCATCGGGACGGGATGTCCGGCTTCCGACGGGCCAACCGCCACCGTCGTCTTCTTCTTGGGCGCCATGACGATGAAGAAGCGTCGAACTAACTGCTAGAGCCGATTCTCACAACTACGTCCCCTACCTGGCGCGCCAAAGATGTCGGTGCGAGGACGACACCTATGGGATCACAAGAATCCCTACTACGGTTGCGGGGCACGGGGTCGTGAGAAGAGCAGATCAAACAGATAGCACACGGGTCCTTTATCCAGGTTCGGGCCGCGAGGATGCGTAAAACCCTACTCCTGCTTTGGTCGTTTGTTTATCTGTGTTCTTGGGCTAGCAATGGGGCGTGAGGAGCTCCAAAAAGCCGAATCCCCCTTCTGGTCGCCTTGGGCCTCCTTTTATAGGGAAAGGGGTTGCCACAGTAGCACACAGGAGGTGGAAAGGGTACAGTGATACGAGTTTATCCCTCGCATTACATGACAAGGCGCATTTAATGCGTCTCGCTTAGGTGTCCTTGCTTTATCGGGGACGGGGGAGAGCACAGTCTCGTCCGTCGCCGCTCCCTTTCGTGTCGACACGCGCCCTGGCCAGCGGTGCCCGTGGTGCCATGTAGGCAGGCAGGCAGCTGAGGTGGCGCAGCGGTGGGTCTCCATGAAGATCTGCTTGCCGCCACGTAGGTGCCTGCCCAACTGTTTGGGTCGGCAGCTGCATGCGAACGGTGGTGGAGGTTTGGATTGGCGTGGGCCCGATGGTGGTCCTACGGGTGTCCTTGGTAAGGGCCTCGTTGTAACCCCGGCAAGGGTCTTGCCGTGGCGCCTGCTGTCATCCCCGGCAAGGCTCTTGCCGGGGGCCTTGTGGTCCTCCTTGGCTGGGATCCCGCCAAGGGTCGTCATCTTCTATAGTGTGTATCTGATCTTGAATGTCTTCACAAAGATCTGCATGCCACCACGGGGATGTCTCCCGAATCCTTGCCCCATGGTAGCAGTGCACTCAAGGGTGATTCGCTCCATAGGTGTGGGCGAGCTACCACAGCAAGGGTCTTGCCGGGTTTGCTGAAACCGCCCCCCGGCAAGGATCTTGCCGGGGGAGTCCGCTTCATCCCCTTTGCTCTTTTTGGTCTTGGTCTTGGCGTCGTTCTGCCCCTTTCGAGCTTCGGCCTTACCTTGGCTCACCTCCCTCGCCTTGCTCAGTGTGGTGGTGTCCATGGCTCAGACTGCCGTGCACAGTTATAGGGGTACAAAAGTGTACCCCTCTTTTTGTACACCGACAAATGGTGGTTGTGGAGAAGACAAAAAGGAGAAGGTAGTCTCACATCAACTAGGCGTATCAACGGGCTATGGAGATGCCCATTAATAGATATCAGTATGAGTGAGTAGGGATTGCCATGCAACGGATGCTCTAGATCTATAAGTGTATGAAAGCTCAACAAAAGAAACTAAGTGGGTGTGCATCCAACATGCTTGCTCACGAACACCTAGGGCATTTTGAGGAAGCCCATCATTGGAATATACAAGCCAAGTTCTATAACAAGAATTTCCCACTAGTATATGAAAGTGACAACATAGGAGACTCTCTATCATGAAGATCATGGTGCTACTTTGAAGAGCAAGTGTGGTAAAAGGATAGTAGCATTGTCCCTTTTCCCTTTTTCTCTCATTTTTTTATTTTGGTGGGCTTCTTTGGCCTTTTTTTAATTTGGGCTTCTTTGGCCTCTTTTATTTTTCATAAAGTCTGAAGTCTCATCCCGACTTGTGGGGGAATCATAGTCTCCATTATCCTTTCCTCACTTGGTACAATGCTCTAATAATGAAGATCATCAAACTTTTATTTACTTACAACTCGAGAAGTACAACCAATACTTAGAACAAAATATGACTCTATGTGGATGCCTCCGGCGGTGTACCGGGATATGCAATGAATCAAGAGTGACATGTATGAAAGAATTATCAAGGTGGCTTTGCCACAAATACGATTTCAACTACATGATCATGCAAAAGCAATATGACAATGATGGAGCGTGTCATAATAAACGGAATGGTGGAAAGTGGCATGGTAATATATCTTGGAATGGCTATGGAAATGCCATAATAGGTAGGTACCGTGGCTGTTTTTAGGACGGTATATGGTGGGTGTATGGTACCGGCGAAATTTGCACGACACAAGAGAGGATGGTGATGGTGGAAGGTGATAGTGCGTCTAATCTATTGACTCAACATTAGTCATAAAGAACTCATATACTTATTGCAAAAATCTACAAGCTATTTAAACAAAGTACTACGCGCATGCTCCTAGGGGGATAGATTGGTAGGAAAAGACCATCACTCGTCCCCGACCGCCACTCATAAGGAAGACAATCAATAAATAAATCGTGCTCCAACTTCATCACAAAGCGGTTCACCATACGTGCATGCTACGGGAATCGCAAACTTCAACACAAGTATTCCTCAAATTCACAATTACTCCACTAGCGTGACTCTAATATCACCATCCTCATATCTGAAAACAATTATCAAGCATCAAATTAATCATAGCATCCAATTCACTTTCTATGATAGTTTTTATTATAACCAACTTGGATGCCCATCATTCTAGGACCAATTTTATAACCATAGCAAATACCATGATGTTCTAAAAAGACTCTAAAAATAATATAAGTTAAGCATGAGATATCAATAATTTCTACAAAATAAAGCCACCGCCGTGCTCTAAAAGATATAAGTGAAGCATTAGAGCAAAATTATCTAGCTCAAAAGATATAAGTGAAGCACATAGATTATTCTAATAAACTCCGAATCATGTTGTGTCTCTCCCAAAAGGTGTGTACAGCAAGGATGATTGTGGTAAACTAAAAAGGAAAGACTCATATCATACAAGACGCTCCAAGCAAAACACATATCATGTGATGAATAAAAATATAGCCCCAAGTAAAGTTACCGATAGACAAAGACGAAAGAGGGGATTCCTTCCGGGGCATCCCCAAGGTTAGGCTTTTGGTTGTCCTTCAATATCTTGGGGCGCCATGGGCATCCCCAAGCTTAGGCTCTTGCCACTCCTTACTCCATAATCCACCAAATCTTTACCCAAAACTTAACAACTTCACAACACAAAACTCAACAGGAAATCTCATGAGTTACGTTAGTGCAAAAAAAAACCACCACTTAAGGTACTGTAATGAACTCATTCTTTATTTATATTGGTGTTAAACCTACTGTATTCCAACTTCTCTATGGTTCATACCCCCCAATACTAGCCATAGATTCATCAAAATAAGCAACCAACACACGAAAAACAGAATCTGTCAAAAATAGAACAGTCTGTAGCAATCTGTAACTTTCGAATACTTATGGAACTCTACAAATCCTACAAAAATAGGACGTCCTAGTAAATTTGTCTATTTATCTAATTCAAAAATAATCAACTGAAAATGACGTTTCTGTGATTTATTAGATTTTTTCTCGTGAGCGCAAAAGTTTCTGTTTTTCAGCAAGATCAAGTTAACTTTCACCCAAGATAATCCTATAGGTTCTACTTGGCACAAACACTAATTAAAACATAAACCACATCTAAACAGAGGCTAGATGAATTATTTATTGAATAAAAGCAAGTAGAAATATTGGGTTGTCTCCCAACAAGCGTATTTCTTTAAAGCCTTTTAGGTAGGCATTGATAATTTTAATGATGCTCACCTGAAAGACAAGAATTGAAGCGCAAAGAGAGCATCGTAAAACACGTGATAAACACGTCTAAGTCTAACATACTTCCTATGCATATGCATTTTATAATCAAACAAATTATTATAGAAAGCAAAAATTAGCATATGCAAGGAAGAAGAAAGAGACGATAGCAATCTCAACATGACGAAAGGTAATTTAGTAACATGAAAATTTCTACAACCATATTTTCCTCTCTCATAATAATTACATGTAGGATCATAAGAAAATTCAACAATATAGCTATCACAAAACATATTCTCAACACGATCCACATGCATGCAAAGTTGACACTCTTCCAAGATAGTGGGATTAACATTAACTAAAGTCATGACCTCTCCAAACCGACTTTTCTCAAAAATATCATAAGATTGATCATACTACAAATATGTGGGATCTAAAGTTGACACTCTTCCAAACCCACTTTCAATATTATTGCAAATACTATTATCAATCTCATATTCATCATGGGGCTTAAATAAATTTTCAAGATCATAAGAAGAATCACCCCAATCATGATCATTGCAACAAGTAGTGGACATAGAAAAACTAGCACCCCCAAGCTTAGGGTTTTGCATATCATTAACACAACTGAGATTAATAGAATTTATAATAAAGTCATTGCAATCATGATTTTTATTCAAGGAGCTATCTGAATCTCTTCATAAATTTCTTCATCACAATTTTCAGATTCACGAATTTCAAGCAAAACATCATAAAGATAATCTAGTGCACTCAAATCACTAGAAGTTGGTTCATCATAATTGGATCTCTTAAAAAGATTAGCAAGCGGATGAGGATCCATAGATCTTAGGTTCTCTGTTTAGCAACAAATACACAACTATTCCAACCAAATGAGCAAACGAGCCAAGTAAGACATCAAGGCAAACTAATAGATGAACGGAAAAAGGGCGAATAAAACGGCAAGGGTGAAGTGGGGGAGAGGAAAACGAGAGGCAAATGGCAAATAATGTAGTGCGAGGGATAAGAGTTTGTGATGGGTACTTGGTATGTCTTGAATACATAGACTCCCCGGCAACGGCGCCAGAAATCCTTCGTGTTACCTCTTGAGCATGCATTGGTTTTTCCCTTGAAGAGGAAAGGGTGATGCAGCAAAGTAGCATAAGTATTTCCCTCAGCTTTTGAGAACCAAGGTATCAATCCAGTAGGAGGCTCCACGCAAGTCCCTTATACCTACACAAACAAACAAGAACCTCGCAACCAATGCGATAAAGGGGTTGTCAATCCCTTCACGGCGACTTGCGAGTGTGAGATCTGATAGAGATAATATGATAAGATAAATATTTTTGGTATTTTTATGATATAGATTGAAAAGTAAAGATTGCAAAATAAAGTAGAATGAAAACTTATATGATGGAAAATAGACCCGGGGGCCATAGGTTTCACTAGTGGCTTCTCCCAAGATAGCATAAGTACGGTGGGTGAACAAATTACTGTCGAGCAATTGATAGAAAAGTGCATAGTTATGAGAATATCTAGGCGTGATCATGTATATAGGCATCACGTCCGCAACAAGTAGATCGAAACGATTCTACATCTACTACTATTACTCCACACATCGACCGCTATCCAGCATGCATCTAGAGTATTAAGTTCATAAGAACAGATTAACACATTAAGTAAGATGACATGATGTAGAGGGATAAACTCAAGCAATATGATATAAACAACATCTTTTTATCCTCGATGGCAAAAATACAATACGTGCCTTGCTGCCCCTGCTGTTACTGGGAAAGGACACCGCAAGATTGAACCTAAAACTAAACACTTCTCCCATTGCAAGAAAGATCAATCTAGTAGGCCAAACAAAACTGATAATTCGAAGAGACATACAAAGATAACCAATCATACATAAAAGAATTCAGAGGAGATTCAAATATTTCTCATAGATAAACTTGATCATAAACCCACAATTCATTGGATCTCGACAAACACACGGCAAAAAGAGTTACATCGAATAGATCTCCAAGAAGATCGAGGAGAACTTTGTATTGAGATTCAAAGAGAGAGAAGAAGCCATCTAGCTAATAACTATGGACCCGAAGGTCTATGGTAAACTACTCACAACTCATCGGAGAGGCCTTGGTGATGATGTAGAGGCCCTCCGTGATTGATTCCTCCTTCGACGAAGCGCCTGAAAAGGCTCCAAGATGGGATCTCACGGGTATAGAAGGTTGCGGTGGTGGAAATAGGTTTTCGTGGTGCTCCTGGATGTTTTCGGGGTACGTAGATATATATAGGTGAAGAAAGTCGGTCAGGGGAGCCACGA
>NC_041385.1:60669467-60673183 GCF_002162155.2 Triticum dicoccoides
GGGCACGCAGGCCACCCTTGTGGCCTCCTCGGCTGCTTCTTGACGTCCACTCCAAGTCTCCTGGATTGTGTTTGTTCCAAAAAGATCGCTCATGAAGGTTTCATTCCGTTTGGACTCCGTTTGATATCCCTTTCCTTCGATATACTGAAATAGGCAAAAAAAACAGCAATTTGGGCTGGCCCTCCGGTTAGTAGGTTAGTCCCAAAAATGATATAAAAGTGTGTAGTAAAGCCCATAAGCATCCAAAACGGGTAATATAATAGCATGGAACAATAAAAAATTATAGATACGTTGGAGACGTATCACCAACCAGACAAGGCTAAATTATAGTTGATCAGGCTTGCACTGCCCTGAGTGATGCAAACCTATAGTGCTTCGTTTATAGTTGCTTAATCCACTAACTGATTTCTAGTAAATCTAATATACACATTTGTTGGATCTGTTAAGGGCTATTTTATCAAAATGGTGGGTGTGTACTTTCGTAATCTGGTGGTTGTTCTAACATTTGTTATCAACTCATGTCATATACTAATTTCATCACTTTAATTCCTGGGTTTCACATTAGAAGATAATCATGGTTTTGTTGTATCACCATATTTATCTTCTTTACATTTTGGCATATAGTTTATTAGGCTATATCATCATAATCATGGCCCACAAGAAAAAAGCAGAATTAGAACCCCAGGCCAGTCATGATGTTTTAGTTTATGGAGGTGTTGCGTATTTGGTCAGATTTCCTTACTTGCTTCAGGCATAAGAATAAGCTTATAAGAACAAAATATTGACACTCTGCGAGCTATGAGTTGAATGCTCTATTTTCGCGAGTCACCTGTCTTGTATGAATAAGTATCTTGTTTTGAATAGCTGGATAATAAAATCATTGTACTACTTGAATTTATGTTATCACTCTAGATAACTTGTCTTTTTTGAGTTGTCTCTTCATAATATATTGGCTCCAGTTTTGAGATTCTTCTTTGCTGATTCATTGCATGTTGTTCATGACAGGATCAGGTGCCTAGTTTGTAATGCTATCAAAGGAGCTCCATCGTGAAGAATATAGCACAGTTGGTAGAGCACGGGCTCCATCATGTAGTGGTTGTAAAGTATAGTATTAGTTACTACAGTTGGTAGTTGGTAGTGTAGGAGCGCCATTGTATTATGTGTTATTTGTAGAGCATGAGCTCCAGATTCAGCCATTGTATTATGTGTTATTTGTAGAGCATGAGCTCCAGATTCAGCCATTGTATTATGTGTTATTTGTAGAGCAGGAGCTCCATACTGAATCTGGTTGTTATTTGAAGTATTATTATATGTGTTTTTTGTTGGTGCCAATTCAAATACTGATTATTTATTTACTGTCGAATTGAAACATGAAGAATATGACCCTGACAGCCAGGACCCACTTACTAGAAGCTGACAACTTGGGCCCACTTACCACAATTTTCCAACTGGGACCCATCTGACTAGTGGACCCATTACACACACACACACACACAATATATATATATATATATATATATATATATATATATATATATATATATACAACCGGTCTATTCTGCTAATATTAGCAGAATAACTATTCTGATAACAATTCCACACTGCACGTTCAACACAAGTGCACGTCATTGTTTGAACCAAGAGTGATGCAGTACTCAGGCGAGTGAACTTCGTGTCGAAAAAAACATCACACTGTGTTTTTCTGGTACTATTTTTGCTCTAGTTTTCTAGCCATTTATCGCAACAACGTGTATAATATACCGATGAGAAGCTATGGATTAGAGGCAACTTCGTCATGTTGAACACTTTTCCAGATTCATCATAGTTTAAGATCAGTTTCGAAAATTGTGCGGCTCACGACGAATGCCAGCGAGCATTTTTTCGCGTTTTCTTCTAATCTGCTCGTCGGAATGAAGCAAATGATATAGCGTTGGAAAGATATCATCGAGGCGCATCTTTTTAATATCTATGATTTTCTCTAATTCGTTACGGTTTAAGAGCAGTCTCAAATTTGCTAAATCGCGGAATTGTGTTTTTGAATTTTTTTTAAAATTTTTGGTATTTTTTTCAATCCAGTTTTTTAACCGTTTATCAAAACAACGCGTCTGATACGCCATTGGAAAGATAAAGACAAGGCGCAACTTTCATATGTTGAAATATTTTTTAGATTCCTTACGATTTTAAGTTAATTTTGAAAATGGTGCGGCGGACGACGAGTGGCAGTTGCCGTTTTTCATGAAATTTTTACAAACCGCTAGCCGGAATGATTCAAATTATACGCCATTGAAAAGATATCAACGAGGCACAACTTTTTCATGTAGAACACTCTCTCTAATTCCTTACGGTTTAAGAGCAATTTTGAATTTACCGAAACGCGGGCACTCTATTTTTTGCGACACCCAAATCGACGAGTGAACTTCATCAGACAGAAAAGTGCACTGCTCCATACAGAAAACCGCTCTGCAGCAGACGAGCAAGTGAACTTCATGTTTTTTTTGTCGGCGGTAAATTTTCCGAGATGAGCAAGTGATCGCGCTTCACGTCACGCGTAAGGGAACCGCAACACTATCACGAAGTGAACTGCAATATTTTTTTGTCATTTGCGCATCATTTTTTCTGCACTTCATTTGCGATTTTTTCCTTTGGAATGAACCACAACACGCTTCAAAGTGAACCACAATCACTCTTGAAAGTGAATGGCACTACTCTTTTTAATATTTTATAAACTTCTCCAACGCACACAACGTAAGCGTTTTGTAAATATATATTTTTCCAAATGAAGTGTTCCTGAAAGCCCTTCAGAGTAGACTTTTTTAAAGACCGGAGTGCACTGCATTTTCCTCAGTTTCCCCATAGCACACTGCATATATACTCTTTTGTGTTTAGTAATGAAATACATACTGCGGGAACGAGGCGAGTGGATTGCATTTTTTGTTTGCACGCTACACATTTTTACATATCGCGTTGTGGACTGCATGGTCACAGCATCGGCTTCCACCCATGACAACACCTCATTTGTCCCTTCTGGCCATGTGTGTATCGCTGCGATGAAGCACATGCAGGTATTTCAGGCCCTGCTGAACAGCACTGCACAGCGTGCCGAATAGCCGGTCTAACTGCACAGTGGCTCCAATGAACCCAAAAATGAAGAGAAAAAGAATTGCGCGCATGTGAGGGAGAACCAGCATGTGAACCCGTTGCCGAATCCATAATGCAAGAGGGCGAGCTGCCAAACTGCAGTTTTTGACGGCAAATGCATCAGCTAGTTTTTTGTCTTCGTAATCCTGCCAGTACTGATGATCGATCTTCCATGAGAAGAACGAGGTGAGGGGAAGATGCATGTGAGGGGTGGAGCAAACTGCAGTGCTCGTGCCCCCTCGACCGAACGGATTGGGGGGGCGTCCTGCTCGTCGACGGGCGGCACCTCAACCTCTTGTGGCCGCCGCGCAGGGGAGCAGTCCTACCATCGCACAGTGTGGCTGCTCAACGGGATCTGGCAGCATGGGCCCACAGCGGTCAGCCAGTAGGAGCAGCAGTGCGGCAGGAGGTCGCCGACTGGATCTGGCTGCCGCGGCGGAGCAGGACGTCGCCAGGGAGGAGCAAGGAGGAGGAGCACCATCGATGGAGTAGAAGGAAGGGGGAAGGGGGATTGCTCGTGGGAATGAACGGGGCGTGTGACGGTAGTCGGGTGTTGGGGGCCATGGAGAGGGAAGCGG
>NC_041385.1:60673782-60703756 GCF_002162155.2 Triticum dicoccoides
ATTCTGATCACGGGATCAGAATAATATTCTGATCACAACCTGAATTGCGTGAGTAACGCGCCTGAACTTCTCTCTGTACGAACCTGACCTTCGGGCTATCTTCGCAACTGTACCTTCTACCGCGAGTTTTTCTGGTTAGTCGTGTTCCATGTGATGTAAGTGTAATCTTCAAACGATTTTTAGCAACTAAATACTCATTTTGGATAGGAATCTCTCTCATAGGCGGATTTTGCAATCGGGTCGTGAAGAACTCGCGTTTTTTGCGATTTTACTGCCTGAGTTGTTAGACCTGAACTTCCCCCTATGCTAGGTTGAACTTCCCACAACATTGCCCAAATAGGGCTTGCTATATACCGTTGGAAAGCTATGTACACGAGTACTATGACCCAAGTTAAATTTTTCGCAAAATGTAAGCGGTTTAAGAGCAGTTTTGAAAACCGTTTTTTCTTCACAAAAAAACGTGAATCGTAATTTTGATCGCATTTCTAAACCGTTTATCGCAATGATGCATATAATATGGCTTTGGAAAGCTGCTGCAAAACCGCTCCTTCCACATGTTGAAAGTTTTTCCTAATTCCCTATGGTTAAAGAGTAATTTGAAAAAACGTAAAATTTCGTAAACCGAAGAGCTGAGTTCGTTTTTCGATGTCATTTCTAAACGCTAATCCAATGGAGGCATATTATATGGTGTTGGAAAGCTTATGAAAATGCGCTACTTTTTCATCTGAAAGTTTTTTCTAATTTTGAATGGTTTAAGAGTAATTTGGAAAATGGTCCAAGTCCTATAGAGTTCGTATTTTCTAGCTAATTTTTTATCCATGCGTCCGCATGCAGCAAATGATATGGCGTTGGGAAGCCTGAACAAATGCGAAACTTTTTGGTATGTATTGTTTCTCCCAATTCTATACGGTTTTAAGTCAATTTAGAAAATGGTGAAAAATGTATTTTCGCCGTAATTTCTACAAACTTTATCGGAATTGGGCAAATAATATACCGTTGAAAAGCTACGGAAAATGCGAAACTTTTTCATGTTGATAGTTTTCTCTGATTCCTAGACGTTTTTGAGTAATTACGAAAACGGCGGGGTCATTCGTTCTGCCTCTACCGCAAGACAGATTCTTCGAAAATGCACCGCGTGAAGAACTTGAACTTCTCGGTGCGTGTACCTGAACTTCACTCTATTTTTCACGTGATTTTTTTTGCTCGTAGATCTTCTTCCACTGCTCGTAGCTCTCCATCCCACTCACGGGAATTGAGCGGGTGATATACCGATGGAAAGCTGCTGTAAACACGCAACTTTTCCGTGTTGATCATTTTTTCATACTCACGACGATTTTGAAAGTTTTTCATCTGAAATTCATTTAGCGTAGTAGTTGAACTTGCTGCTGTTTTCACGTTGAACTTCTGGGACGTATTTTTGTTTGTAATTTTCTCATCCATTCGTAAGTGTTACACAAATAATATTCCTTTTGTACAAACGTCTCTCACAATAATTTTTTTAACTTTCTCCGACCAAGGACTTGAACTTATAACAACAAAACTTTTAGCCTTTGATTTTATATTCTTTTTAATACAAAATGCACACCGTGTAGTACATGAACTTCTCACGGTTATCAACCTGATCTTCTGTCGGTTATGTGAAAATATTTGAGTTTTTATGAATTTTTAATCTGATTTTCTTAATCCTTTTTTTAGGAATTTTCAAGCGCTCTATTTTTAATAGTTGAACTTCTTGTTATTTCATTTTTTAACTTCTTATTTCCATTCTTTAATAACGAGGAAAATCTGAGTTTTTTATCATCATCGAACTTCTCCATCTTTTTACTTTGGTCTTCATTGATTTTTTTTTGTTATAGTAACGGGAAAAATCATGAACATCCTGAGTTACACAACCTGAACTTCCCTTTTTAGGAACCCGACCTTCGGGCTATCTTCATAATTGTGTCTCCCCGCGCTAATTATTCTGGTCAGTCGTGTTCTATGTGATGTAAGTGTAATCTAGAAACGGTTTTAGCAACTAAAGGCCCGTTTTATATAGGAATCTCGCTCATTGGCGGATTTGCTCTCGGGTCGTGATGAACGTGTGATGAGAAATATTATGATAACTACATAACCTGCCGCAGAAGTAGCACTTGAACTTGTAGCAACAACTTTTTTAGAAGTTATTTTATTTTAGAACTTCTTGTTTCCATTCTTTAATAACGAGATCAATCTGAGTTTTCTATAATCATCAAACTTCTGCATCTTTTTAATTTCGACTTCCTGGTTTTAGTTCGTAATCTTTTTTGTGAAATTTTGAAGTGCTTTATTTTTAAAAGTTGAAGTTCTTGTTATTTTATTTTTGAACTTCTTGTTTCATTCTTCAATAACGAGGAAAATCTGAGTTTTCTATAATCATCGAACTTCTCCATCTTCTTAATATGGACTTTCTAGTTTTATTTCTTCATCTTTTTTATGAAATTTTGAAGCGCTCTATTTTAAAAGTTGAACTTCTTGTTATTTTATTTTTGAACTTCTTGTTTCCATTCTTTAATAACGAGGAAAATCTGAGTTTTCAATAATCATCAAACTTCTCCATCTTTTTAATTTGGACTTCCTCGTTTTATTTCTTTTAGTAATGGAAAAATCCTACTTTTTGATAGACATCGAGCCGCTCCGTTTTTAAATTTGAACTTCTAGGTTTATTTTTAACAGAGAAAATCATTTTTTATAAAATTGTTTGAGATGCTTTTCTTAATTTGACCTTCTTTGGGTTTGAAATAAGCATTGAACTTCTTCGTCTTTTTAATCTGAACCTATATGCTTTTTTTAGAATTGGGGAAAGCTTTTTTATAATTTTTGAAATGACCATTTTTTAATTTGAACTTCAATGTAATAGTATTACACAAAGAACAACTCAAAAAAGCTCCAACTTTTCCATGACACTAGCACATGAGCAAACATTTCGTGCATGGTATGGCATGTAAAATGAGAACTTATGCACACGGTGACACATGTATCTTGCACAAGCACCTTTTCATGCAACCAGATATACACAAATTTGCATCGAAGCTAATCGGGTGGGGGAGGAACGAGAATGGATAGAGCTTCTTTGAATTTCTCTTCAACTAGGCATTTCTGCCACAAGAACAAAGAGAAGCTGCCTATACGTGGCAACAAAAAAACCACACAAGAACACTCTGGCTCTGTCTACTAATGCATGTACATAGAAATCCCTACTAATGCCTGTACATGAGAACACGTGTAAATGAAGTTCATCAACAGCTTGTATAATTTAGAGGCCAAATCACACAAACAAAAGACTGGAGTGCATTTCCGATCCCTGCTTTGAGAAGCAGTACAAAAAAAGAGCAGCTTTTGATAAACATCAAACCACTAAATTATTTAAATCTAAACTTCTACATAAATGAAGAATGAATCTCTCTATCCATCACCACAAAATACACGAACAAATCTCTCAGGATTTTTAACACAAACACCCTACTCTGCACATGTTATGGGCATCCAGTGATAACTATGCATCAAATGGCACATCAAAAGGAAGAAAATGCATTAGGGTCAGCCGCAACAACACAATAAAATTGACCCTCCAGAAGCATCACGGCGAACTGCACGCTGGAGATGCGAATAGTGGTGGAAATTGAATGGGCAGTGAAACGGCATATACACGCAGTGGGTCGGGGGCACTGCAAAGGGCGGGTGGGGCAGGATGTAGGAGGTGTGGACTGCAGCTCGCGATGGGCTTGACCTCCCTACATTTGCGGGGCTGGACTGGGATAGCATCACCTTTTACTCTCTTTGCCTGAAAAAGAAATGATTCGCACGGCTGTGTGAGCAAACTAAATGAAACAACACTTAAATCTCTCAATGTATACAGAGAAATAGGTGAGCGAACTAAATGAAACAACACCTCAATTATACATACAGGTAAAATTGAAAATACTAGGATTACGCCCTTAAAAGAACTAGGATTATTGGAGCAAATTGAAAAACAAATGAGCTTTCTCAATGTATACTAAACAAAACACGGGCATATTCATCTCGGTGATGTGCATAACAAAACTGGATTACAGGAGCAATTTTCTCCATGATGAAAAACCAGTGTGTCTTTTTAGCCGAAACAAAATGGGCATCTCTGAAGTTCGAGTATGCTAGTACATGCATTTTTGTCTGAAACAAAATATTTTACTTCGATTGAATCAGAGAAGAGAAACATTGTGCATAGTTTGGATATACAAAAATGAAGGCAAAAAGAAGAGGCATGCCGGCATCACAATCAGTTTTCAAACAACAACAACAAAAGTTCATTGCCCGGTGACTCATGTACTCCACACCAGCGAGCTCGAACAACCGTCAGAACTTGAAGGTGGCAAGGATTGAGGGAGGAGGCTGCAGCAAGGATCCATGGAGGAGGTAGGGATGCATGTCATTTTCTTGAAGGGGCGGTGATGTGCGGCAGCTGCTGCGTGGGAGAAGGCCGGGGTGGCAGTCGCCGTCTCCCTGCCTATCGATGGCCACAAACGCATCTGGCTTCAGGTGGAGGGGTGGCGGCACGAGGGGTTGCCGGGGTGGCGGCGGGCGGGCTTGCAGGGGCGGCGGCGGGCGGTGTTGATGGGGGCGGGGCTCGAGGGGTTGACGGGGGCGGTGGTGGTCTGGGTTGCAGGGGCGATGGTGGGCGGGGTTGCAGGAGGATGGCGACATGGGGGGAGGGAGGAGAGAGCGGCTTGGCGGAGGACAGCCGTGGAGGCTCGCCAGCGGAGGAGAACAGGTGAAGGGTGGCCGCGCGCCGGAGCCAGGGCGGCGGCGGTTGCCCCAGGGGAGGCGCTGGATCGGGGAGGATGGGATCGGGGAGGGGAAGTGGTGGGCGTGGGGCATGGCTTTTTTTTATCTGCGATTTCGGGAAGTTTGGGAGGAAGATGTCGGGCCCTATAGGACCGTCGTGATCCAAATAACTATTCTAATCCTGGGATTAGAATACTTATTTGGATCACAGCACCCTATATAGGGGCGATAAGACGTTCCTGAGATAAAAACACCCGAATCAGATCCCACCCACTCCTTCCCCAACCGTCACACTTTTATTCCTCTCCACCGATTCAGCCGCCGCCACCAGCTTACCGCGCGCTGCCTCAACCCCGTCCCCGGCCACCGCGCCACGCCGCCCCCGGATCCAGCAGTCGCACCGTCCCCACCCCAGGATCTGTCCGTCGCGCCGCACCACCCCGCCCTCACCCCATCTTCCGGCCATGCGTGCCACCACCACTAGCGGCGCAGCTCGCCACCGTGACCACAGCCCGCCTCCACCATCACGTCGGCCACACGCGCCTCCGCCAGGACCTCTCCTCGCTGGATGCTCCCCGCGCGCCACCGCTAGGACCTGTCCTCCAGGGTTCCGGCCAACCACGTGCCACCACTCGCGGATCCGGCCACCATGGATCCCGCGCGTACGCATCCGGCCGCAGCTCCTGGCCGCCACCTCCCCCCTCACGTTCGCACTAGCGCCCGGCATGGCCGACCTCCACGGCAGCAGCCATTTGTGGCTCCCTTCCTGGCAGCAGTCGTGTGTCTTCCCCGGCAGTCCTCTCCACATCCGCTGCCATTAGTCTCCATGCGCCCCTACCTGACCTTCATGGGGTGCAGCCCTGACCTTCATCACGTGCGTTCGACCACAGTCAAAACTGAAGGGGACGGCAGCAGTGGTGCATCCATCCGCTCCGTCGAGATCGGCACCGGGTCCGCCACTCGTGTGCCTCCACGGTCACATGCTCCAGCCCACACTATTTCGGCTGCCCCATTTCCCGCTCTCCGTCCACCGGCGTCCATCTACGTGCAGCCACTGAGTCCCTGCACCCAACTAGCTGTCATGCGCCCGCGGTCCTCCGCCGAAGACACTGGCCTGGACCACCCCTGTCGTGCCTCTCCTCTTGTCACGGCAGGCTCACTCCATGCTGCAGTTCATGATGCCGTGCTCAAGGCGCTGAAGATCCATCTCCACGGAGGAAATGCAGCAGCGCACCAAGAGAACCCAGCTCATCCCTACTCTGAAGTGGCGGTCACATCAGTTTGAGGGGACTAAAGTTCAGAGAGTATTGGGGTTAAGGTTCAGATAGGTTATTCCTTGTTTTTTGGGTGTTGTTGCTACCACACAATGTGTTCAGAAGGGCGCATCGTGCAGGCAAACTGGATGCTAGTGTAAACGACACTAGGAGCAGTACAAATGGCAGTCTTCTTCTCCATGGATGTTGCAAGGTCACATGTCATGGTACAACTGGTGCGGGAGGTGCAATCTGTTGCTAATTGTGAGTGTAACTTGATTATGTTTGGTCTGTCCAAGAAAAAGAACAGGCTACATATACACTTGTTTGCCTAGGTTCGTTCTTTCATCCTTACTAGTACCTCAACCTACAACCATCTTGAAATACATGGCCATCAATTGGCCATATTTGACACAAATGAGAACCTCCTCTATCTCTTATGCTACTTAGCTGCAGTTTTCCATTGCCATATACACGCAGTTTATTGTTTTGCCCACCCCTTATATGTGCATTCATGTTTCCATGTTTTTGCCCAATTTTATTCTCCTAAGCTTTTGTTATGGAACAGATCTGCATTTGAACATATGAAAGAAGTCTGTACAAAGAAGTTCATGAATTAGTTCCAGGAAGGTTCATGTATTACTAAGTGTGTGTACATATAATTTCTCTTTCCACATATGTGTGTATGTCTGTTTATGTGTGTTCGCCGAGATCAACTTTAGCATTGACCATGGTTTCACCAGCAAGGGAAACAACAGTTCCACACATACGATGCTTCACATTGCTATCTCTCCCCATTATTCAGCTAGTTATTTTGTCTTGTGTGGCTCAAAAATCAAATTGTGTTCATAAAAACAAAAAAACACATATCCAATAATGTTCGTAGGAAAAATTATGAGAAGTTCAAATTGTTCAAATATGGAAGCATAAAAATGTTAAAATAAATCCAAAATTTTCTACTACTTGCCTCCCACCTCTTTTCTAAAAAAATAGAACCCCTCTCTTGAAAAGAAAAAGGAATTTCATGAACAAAAGTTATATAGAAAACCTAGATATGTAAGAATAAGAAAAAAATTACATGTTCAACTTAAGAATAAACTCGTGAAATTCCTTATAGGGGAAAATATATCGGTTTTATTTCCCCCATTTCTAAAAATAAAATACACAGAAGTTCAAAATAAAAAAGTTGAGAAGTTCAAATAAAAATAACATAGTAGTTTAATGTTTAAAATAACTTAGAGTTTTTCTTTTACTAAAATAATGAAAAGTGAGAAGTTTAAACAAAAAATAGAGCACTTTAAAATTCATAAAAAAAAGATTTTCACAGTTTTCTAAATAAAAAACTATACAAGTTCAAATATAAATAATGGGTCGGTTTTAAATTCAATAAAGAATGATTTTCACCATTTATAAATAAAAAACTCTAGAAGTTCAAATTTAAATAACCAAGAAGTTTAGTTCGAAATAAGCAAGAAGTTGTACGATGTTTATCACAAAACTAAGATTTTTTTGGGTTACAAATGAATAACAGCAAGAAGTCCAAATCGAAAACACCAAGAAGTTCATAAAAAAGATTAAGAAATAAACCAGGAAGTCCATATTAAAAGATGGAGAAATTCAATGATTATAGAAAACTCAGATTTTCCTTGTTATTAAAGAATGGAAACAAGAAGTTCAAAAAATTAAATAACAAGAAGTTCAACTTTTAATAATAGAGCACTTGAAAATTTTACAAAAAAGATTAAGAAATAAAACCAGAAAGTCCATATTAAAAAGATGGAGAAGTTCGATGATTATAGAAAACTCAGATTTTCCTCGTTATTAAAGAATGGAAACAAGAAGTTTAAAAATTAAATAACAAGAAGTTCAACTTTTAATAATACAACGCTTCAAAATTTCGTAAAAAGATTAAGAAAAAAAAAAAACCCAGGAAGTCCATATTAAAAAGATGGAGAAGTTCGGTAATTATAGAAAACTCAGATTTTCCTCGTTACTAAAGAATGAAAACAAGAAGTTCAAAAATAAAATAACAAGAGGTTCAACTTTGAAAAAATAGAGCGCAAATTCCGAAAAAAGATTAAGAAATTTAGCTTAATATTCAAAAAAAACTCAGATATTGTTAGGTAACCAAGAGAAGTTCGGATTGATAACTGCGAGAAGGTCACGTACTACAAGGTATGCATTTTGTATTAAAAAACAATGAAAAAAAAAGCAAAGGCTAAAAGTTTTGTTGCTACAAGTTCAAGAGCGCAACCCAAGTATATTCAAAAATTCGTGTGAGAGAGGTTGAACAAAAATACGTGACGGAAGTTCAAGGTGAAAACAGCGGGGAGTTCAACTACTACATGGAATGCGTTTCAAATAAGAATATTAAGAATAGAAAACAAAAAACTTAAAAGGTTTGTTGCAAGAAGTTCAAGTGCTTTGTCCGGTGAAGTTCAAAAATTCTTGCCAGAGAGGTTCACCTTGTATTTCCATGTTTAATTTTTTCCGTATAAAAATTGTATACAATTCTTTACAGAAAATATTAAAAAGGTGAAGTCCAAATTGAAATAACAGAGAAGTGCGGAGTTAATTAAAACCTAGGATTTACCTATTCAAAAAATAAAAAACACAACGCCATTTTTTGCATTTTTGAAAACAACTCATAAACGAAAACAAAGTGGTTGCTAGAAGTTCAAGTGCTCGGCGAGGAAAAGTTCAACAATTCTCGTGAGAGAGATTCACCGTGTGTTTAGATGTCCAAAATACATAAAAAATATGTTGTTTTTTGTGTTTTAAAATAATTCTCTCAAACCAAAGAGAAGTTCAAAGTGATAACAACCGGAAGTTCACGTACTACATGGTGTGTATTTCATATAAGAAAATTACAAAAAAAAGGGATATTCGCATTTGTGCCCCTAGTTGGGTCACGCTCGACTGATTTGCCCCTATTTTTTCAATAATTGCAGTTTTGCCCAGCTCACTTCACTCGCCTTGTGTTTTTACCTTGCCTACTTTTGGCCAATACCCCCACAGATGCCCCTCTTCCCGTGCAGGAAATGCCTCTGACCCTCCACCGAGCATTAAGTCCCAAAATGACAACAACATCCCACAGAAGGACCCGCAAAAGGCAACGAAAGTGAGCCAAGTAGCTTGGCCAGTTACCTGCACTAACCCAACCAAATAAGTGTAGCGAACGGATCAAGGCAGAACGCATGACAGTGAGTATATTTTATTGATAAGCCAGATTGAACACAGTTGAGAAACAATGTTAAAAGATCATATCAACACAATAAACGGAAGCAGTTTAGTCCAAACTCTCTCAACGGAGGAACACCCTAGCTTTATGTGAAAACTTAAAAGAAGGCACATAATGTAAGGTTTTGACACTATATAAACTATAGTAATGATCTCCTGCTTAGGACACGCATCAATATGATGCATATCTATTTCATGAAAGCCTAAAGGTATTAAGAATATCTGAAAATTTGATGTGCATACCAAGAATAAACGATGGCCAATACTCCTATAATTAAAAAAATTGTACAAATAATTAAAAGATTCAGACTTGTGACTAATATTAAGAAACAACATATCCTAGCCAAGGTGTGCAGGCAATAAACAGGTGAATCCAAGGAGTAGGAACTCACCGATTATAAACCAACAACAAACACTGTCGTTATTGCCTTCACTCTATATTACTGGGAGTGGCATACAGGTTCAGTCCCTACAGATGTTACTTCCAACAGATGGCTTCAATTCCGATTCAAAACCATTTTACATGGTGCTTGTATGGCTTCTACTACAGGGGTGATCTGAACAAAGAAGTGAAACTCATCTTAGACAACCTTCAAGACAAAAATTGGGTAGCTGAAACAAAAATCGTTAAAATAAAAAAAACAGCATTCCAATGTCTTTCGATGATGTACCACTTACACAGAGTGCCAAAAACAACTGACTATTGTAGGAAGATAAAAGGCAAAGCAAATACAAATATAAAATAATCTAATTAGTATGTTACTTCTTTTTTACCACTTAACATACAGCCTTTACTGGCATACAAACTAAATATAATCAACATCTTCTTAACTATTGATTTACAAAAAAGAATCAGCTAGACAGTAAGCATCACAGAACTTTCAATAGCACAGCGAAATACAAAATGAGTGGACTCATTCAAGAAACAAACATTTAAGAAGTCACAAAAAGAGAAATTTTGTTACCTGCTATTTTTCTTGGTACTCCACAGGAAAAAGCCATCAATAGTAAGAGCAGCAGCACACAGGAACTTGTTAATCCTGAGGATGTTACCCATTGGCATATTTGCACATGAAGTAGTTACCTGAAGCTCACGGTGGCAAAATGGACAACAAATGCAGCAGTGTCTATAACAAGTAAACAACACATTAGATTAGTAATGAGCAGAAATCACTGGATTAGTAATATATGGTTCATTATGTACACAGTTCCTTCAGTACAAAAAAAATCCCATATAGCATCAGGCATTAGCTAACTAAAATTAGAGGCATCATCTCTGTTGCAAGCAGTTTTTATTTTGCGAAAAGATCACGTGTAGTATCATGTTCCTACCTGTACAAAAAAGCAAAAGGATTGAGGACAGTAATGTATTAGTTCTCATCTGCCACATAAATTCAGTAAAAAGAATTGTAGGCATCAACATCGTATCTAAAATCCAGCATGGCAAAATGTAAAGAAAATGCACCTGTTTCTATCACAGGAAATACCTAAACAAAGAAATCTCATACATATATCCATGTAGGGGAAAAGCTGTAGCAGCACCATATTTAGAAGGGTGCAGGGAGATATATAGGGTTGATCTGTAAGGTGAGAATTAGAGAGATGGATGAATCATAGAAATATGCGATCCTACCAGCTAAATATTTTGGGCCTTCAAGCGAATATTATCCTCCCTGATAAGTCACACCCATTTGCACACTTTAGAATGAAATTAATTAGAAATCTAGATTGGAGGAACTAAAAAGAGCTTCAGAACTCGCCGCCAGCAATGGCGCAGCTTCCCCTCTCGGCCCACAGCAGAGGAGGCTGGAGAGGAATAGATGCGTCAGGCCGACCAGCAGCGGGCTCCTCTGCTGCGCCGTTGTCGATCCTCTCCTCCTATGCCGCTGAACTCCGGCGCTGCACTGGGATGGGGGTCAGTGGGGATCGACAGTAGTTGCACGAGAGAGAGGGAGAGAGGAGATCAATGACGAGGGTAGCCGAACCCTAGTCACATGAGCTCCTTCCTCCTCCACGGCCAACACCGCATGACCGGCTGCTGCTCACCTCCTGCCGACTCCGGATCAAGGCCGCACTCCTCGGCTCGAGCTCCTCCTGCCGAGGCCAGACCGAGGCCGCGCTCGTCGAGGCAGAGCACTGGGCGACACATCTGGGCCACCACGCGACACGGGCCGCTCCTCGGCTCGAGCTCAAGGTTGCCAGGGCGATGAGGCGGAAAACAAGGGTTGGGAGGTCACCGGTGGGCGGTGAGGGCGAGGCGAGGCCCTGGCGCGGCGGCGGCAGCAGGAGAGGAGGCGGAGATGACAGAAGGCGCGCGACGAACTGCAGAGCGAGGCGAGGCCTTGGCGCAGTGGCGGCATCTGGAGAGGAGGTGGAGATGAGAGGAGGCGCGCGAAGAGGAGAGGAGGAGGCGGCGAATCGGGAGGAGAGGAGGCGGCGCAAAGGGAGGAAGTGGATGGTGCGAGAGGGAAGAGATGGAGGAAGCGTGCGATTGCTGCAGGGATCTATCTCTCGCTAGTTTTTTTTCGCTCACTCGCCAGCTGCTAATTCATAGCTAGGAATAGCGAGGACGTGGATGCAACGAGACTGCCTAGCACCCCCTTCATCATTTATATGTTCAATCATAGCTAGGAATAGCGAGGACGTGGATGCAACGAGACTGCCTAGCACCCCCTTCATCATTTATATGTTCAATCTGATGCCAAAGAGACTGATTTTCATTTTGACTGGACTGAATTTCTTTCTTAGCAGACTATCCTTCTCATAGTTGTAATCCCATGGGATCCTATTGCAAGTTAGTTCCATATATTGCATAGCTTCATTTGGCAGAAATTCTACATTTGTTTTTAACCTTTCTATTTGCAGTATACTTATCTGATGACAGATATATATGAAATAATATGAGATAAAATTGAAATACTACTCAGGTTCGGTATTGTTCTCTTTTGTTTTTGATTGGGTTTAGGATGGCTTACATATTTAGCGCAAAAACTTCTGGCAGTGGGTATTCTCCATTTATTTATTACAACCAATTGTCATAGCCTGCTATGGTTGCTTCATGATGCCTTGTCTCCTATTGTGTTTGCTTGTGATGGATTAATCTGTCGGAAAACCAATGTAATATCATGTAACAAAACTATATGAAAATCATGCCCTATTTTATCAAACTACCAAGACACAACAAAAAATAAGTAGAAACCACTGGAGCACCATTGGTGGATCAAAATTTTAAATGGTGAAGCTCTATTTGCTGGTTTAGCATAACCTAATTGTAAACAATAACAACCTAAAAGGCTAGAGCACGCCGGACGGACCATGCCTGCTGCCAAATCCTAGTTCTTAATTTAGCATCGGTCAATCCTAGAAGCTGTTTCCAAGTAAGAAGGGTACATTAATTCTTAATTTGGTACGTTTTATGTACAGAAATAACATTAAAAGCAGAACATGTTTGTCAATGTATTCAAAGAACAATCCTCCTGGAACATAGTAAGCATACAACATACTAATCAAATCCAGCACAAATTTGGGCACACTCAGGCGCCACATTCATAAAAATTTAGCCAAATCTGACCATAAGGATTATTCTATATTACAAACCTGCAATATTAATACTTCGTTCTCCCTTTTAACAACTACCTGAAAAGCAAAAAATAAGAACACACTTGGTAATATACACATAGTCTAATATTTTTTTCAAGGATAATTCAGTTAGCTCGGTTTAGTTTCATACAGTATAGTACATGAGTAAATACCACGATGATGCATACATTCTGATAATGACTTCCATCAAGAAGTAGAAGGTGATCTGAAATTATTATCTCCAGTGGCACTACCCTTTCTGGTACATCAGTCCAATGATGCGCCTTGCAATATCTGCAAGGTATAATGCATAAGTTTCAATATGCGGTACTTTTTACGAAGAGTGCACGGATAGAAAATAAGCTATTTTTAAAAAATCTATGCATGAAACTCAAGTTTTTTACGTGTAATGTGCATATATGGACCGTATCATATATAGGAAGTGTAAGACGTGTGCTAACCAACCTTGATATTGCTTGCTTGGGATGCTGGTTCAAAGGAAAATTAATTATAGACTAAAAATTGTGCAGAATCATAAATACATTGAGAAATTTCAAGAGGTGTAAAAACAAGGCTTATGGCATTCTCAGACAGGTGCACAAAGTAGAAATATATATTATTGCAAGTTTTAATTCTTCAGGTATGTACGCCGTTATTCTTATTCAGAAAAGCCAATGCTTAAGTACTTATTTGTATACCGAGGATCCACCTGTGTGAGCGTGATACAGGGCAATTTACAAGTCCAGGTTCAGCAAAATGTCAGTATCAGCGAGGCAATATCTGTACCATATGATCTGGATACAATCTTAACTAAAATTTGTGTGGACTATACATTTTTTGCTCTGGTTCTCAGGAGGGTAGGCAGTGATTGATCACAAGATTTAGTTGCTACTCTTTAGAGTTCACATCCTATAAACTTGATATCTAGTCGTAACAGAATCAAAGTGAGACAAAATTATAGCCTTTTCTGCTCCAGTGTCTGAACAATTAACCATAGACCTTTTGATACCATTTTCCGGTGATGGATAAAACTCAAACACAGTATCTAGCAATAGAGTTAAAATTATCCCTCATAACCATGGCATACATGTGATAAGAAAGCAAGGAATAGTCACCAACGAGCATTATGCACATGCTGACATGCATAAGGTTGAAAGGAAGGAAGACAAACATGAAAAATTCACAATGCTAGTATTAGCCACCAGTTCATCTGCAAACTGATATAACATCTAAATTGTAGAAAAGTATATCCTGGTTCAGATCGCAAGCAGCAGGGTCTAAAGAGGTACTAATACACAGTATTTTTTTAAAGGACAGTATGTCTTTTCATGGTGTAATCTGCTAATTCAAGCTAGACAAGTTTTGTGGTTCAGAAAACCAAATCCATTGTTCCGAATTTGCATCCTATACAGAACATACCCAGGCACGGACAATCAACTGAACCGAGGCAACATGTGAAACAAAGACTTGCAAAGCAGGCAAGAAGCAGGATGCGAAGGAACACCAAGGGGAAAAAACGGAATCCATCAGGGCACGAGCATTTCACCGAACAGTAGAGCAGCAAGAAAAGGTGGGGCTAATTTTCTCACCTCAATGCCGAAGGCAAGATTGACGCAGGGACCTACTCGAGAGCGAGAAACAGGCAAACATCACAAAACCTACGGAAGACAGAAATCTACTGTAAGCAGTAAGACCAAAGAAGAATTTGAGGAGGCAAAGGAAGGAAGAGGATGGAAGAACAAACCTCAACGACATGAACGGAGCAGAGGAAGCAACCCCATCGCCATACACAGAACAAAAGCACCGGCGACTGAGAGGGGCAAAGAAGTGGCGTGCCTGCCGGCGTTGCAGCTCTGGATGCAGAGCCGAAGCTCGTCGCCGTCCGGACGGCCACCCTCGAGGCTGGCCCAAAACGCTCACTCCATGAGCGGGAGGAACACTGCGTACACACGACGTGTCGTCCTCCTCGCCGCTGAGGACCCCAACACCGGCCTTTAACTCCACGAGCAGGAGCTGCATCTCGTGCGAGCCGTGGCCGCACCTGCCCCAGCGCCATCCATCGCACCATAAAACGCACCGCACACCCCTGACCGCACGAATCAAAATCAAATCAGATCAATGTCGATTGAGATGAACCAAACAATCGCACCGGGTAGGCGAGCGGACGGACCTCATAGCGCCGAGGGGGCCGACATCGACGGGGCCCATCGCCGACGAGGACGATGCCGGCCGTGTCCGGCAGGCCGGACAGCACGGGGCGACCGCGGGCAGACTGCTCCCCGGCAGCGAGGCTGACGGACGACCCGGTCGTCATCTCGTCCTCGCCCTCCTTTCTCGCGCTCCACCGTGGGGATGGGAAGGCCGAGCCAGGCCAAGAGATGATCCAAGTGAGCAACGAGAAAGGTCGAGAGGCAATCTGAACTCTGAAGGTGGGGTTGAGCGACTGGCGAGATCGGCGAGGGCAGCGCACCCGCCCACCACGACGGTTCGGCGAACGTGATCACAGTGCATCCCTGACAAACCCAGGCACCGAGGCGCTGTAAGTTTCAAATGAAACGACCCGCTTCTACCGGTTGAACTTACAAGCAGGACAAGATCACGCAGGCCCAGTCGCAGCGACAGAACAAATAAGGCCGAGTAGAAAGTATGCGTGCACCTTTCACCTGCCATGTTGCTCTCTTTTACCCAACGGGCACAGGCGTGTGTCACTTTACCCAAGTAGCAGAGATGGGGAACCCAACCGCTCACGCACACAAGACGCTGCAACGCGGGCCTAAATGCAAGCCGGGACCACTATCGAAGACAGGGTATTGCACGGGCGAGTAAAAGCAGCGGGATTCCAGCCCTCAGCCAATCGACGCGCATGCAGCAGGAAACGCTAGCGAGCGCAATTCTTTCACCCGCAAGACACTGCAACATGGGACCAAACGCAAATCGGGACCACCATAAAAGAAAGAGTAACAAGCAGACGAGTAATTAATGGTATTCCATCCCATCCCGCGAAACGAGTCAATGCAATCACTCCGCTGAGTCAATCCATGCGCATGACAACAACGACGACTTGCGCGCGCAACCCAGCCACTGCCCCCCGGCCCCATGGAAAGATGGACCCAGCAGCCAGCCAGTGATATACTAAGCCGATGTGTGTAAAAGCAACTGACGGCTGACCAATCGACAGCAGCGTAAAAACGTGAACAGTAAAATGATCGAAAGGCCAAAAATCGCTAGCGCTCCGCTCGCAGGGGCTCTAGAATGGCGGGTAGCGTAGCATGGTTTATATGTTCAATGTTACTCCATCATGTAGGAGATGTGCTCTGTTGAATCTCCAAAACTTGGCGGCTGAGAGGGCCCGAGATGCTTTGCCGTGGCCCCGAAGGACCTAAATGGGTCGCCTCCGTACCTGCCGTAGGCGACCTCCACCACAGACTTTGACTCGAGCAGAGAGTGAGCTGCTGCAGCTCGACCACCTCGACCTCCAGTGAGGTCCGGTCCTCCAGGACGACTACCGGCCCTTCTCGCCTCCATCGGCACTCTTGGGCTGCAGTTCCGCTATTGGTGGGAATTGATCTGGTGCCCATGGCCGTGGTGTTTATATGCACATACATGTTTCTTCCAAATCATATACTCAGTTAATTTCTTTTCAAGAAATATATTCAGTCCTTCTTTTACACCTATGGCAGTCCTTCAATGTCAAGCGGCTTGGACGAGGACATGTCACATGGCTCGATATATATGACATTCTTGCATGGCTATGTTATGCAGTGAAGTTGCTTGCATGCATCAGAATTGGTTGGTTTCATCTTGGTTGGTTCCTGCAAATGTGTGCAAATCACGGCTGCTGTTGCTGCTGTTCACTGAATAGGTTCCAGCCAGTGAACGATCACCGCTGGTATATCGTCAATACTCACTTCGTGTTGTATTTTATTTCTCTGATGTTATATTCTCCTACGTTGCTTACATTCTTCCTTCTCCGTGCAGCACTGCAGACACCTCATCGCTTCTTGCAAGTTGCAACCAAGGGGCTGAGCTAGCAATCTTAAATTTTTTTCATCCAGATTACACAAGCAATGAGCCTTGAATTTTTCAGTCATATTAACATCATTTTCTCTTGCGTACATTTTCCAAAATTTGGTTGACACAATTGTTTGTTGTCCATGCATTAACAGAATGTGGCGATGAAGATCAAGATACTGCTTGCTCTCCTTTCTCATACAAAAATAAACTATTTACAAGAAACTAATAAAATCCAAGAAAATAAAGAGGAGAACAAAGTAAAACAGTTTACTTATCCTCTTGATGTAGATTGAATTGTAGATACCGTTTAGTAAAAAGTCTGTGTGGAATGATGTATATTTTTATTGGCATGCTTTTGATTTGAAAATTTTCTTGCTATAGTGACATTAGAAACCTTCTATTTCAACCAATAATAACCCGTCTGCTTTGTATACCTCCTAACACCATATTATTTTTCAGCAATATGTAAGCGAAGATTTCCGCTGCAACGCGCGGGGAATCATCTAGTGTACATAGTACTTCTACACAGTTCTGTCCTTACACTAGTACTACTACGTACACAGTCCTGTCATATAAAGTAGTTCCAGGAAGAACGTCTACGCATGAGCTAGCTTGGCATGTTGGCCGGCTAGCAACCTACATGTGGGACGGCACGCACTAGCGACCCTCGTGCTAGCGCGTAGCGGCTCCCATCTTGTTGGTCAAAAACATCGCCATGGTTTGGAGTGTTTTCTCTGAAAATGCTACATCTACATGGACGTTTCTACCGACCTCCTATCTCGTAGGTCAAAAACAGTGCCATGGTCGGGAGTGTTTCTCTAAAAATGTTAATCCTACATGAATATTGCTACTAATTTCTTGTATCCTTGGTCAAAAACATGGCCACACTAGGAAGTGTTTCTCTAAAATGCTACACATACAAAGATACTTCTACTGATCATCTTTACAGTGAGATATGCTTTCTTCCAACCACACAACTCCCCCCTATTTCCTAATTATTCTTAGAATGCTATCTGGTCGGATTCCAAGGAGGTGGGCAGGATTATGAAGATGTTGTCCTTCCTCCCGGACCAAAGGATTACCCGCGCACGTGTCCCTAAGCCACGACGTCCAACCTCTCCAACCATGCGCTCACCCCATGCGGGCTTATCCGGGGAAGACGACGACACCCACACCATCGGAGAAGATTTTTACGGTATGTTCTCCTCTCTGTTCAAAGGGGAAGGCTGCGGGTTTTCCCGAGGACAACACAAACCATGGTTAGTAGGCTTTTACCCTCCCACGGGAGGTGTGTTTATTTGTTTTCTCATTTCTTAAGCAGAAACTGAATAGTTGGGTTTTAGTCACCCATGTACTTGTTAACGCAAAAGTGGCTCTCCTTTTTGACCGAGGTCCGTACTTCTGAATTATATGGTTTTGCATATGAAGTAACTAGCTACTCTTTGCTCGCTAGGAAATTTATAATAGCATGGTCGATTAAGATCCACAGTCTGATTTTTAATGCACATGTGTATTTTTCTCCTCTAGCCACCAAACCATTCTTTCTTGAGGCTAGTGACTACTGCCATCTGAGAAAGACATCCCTCTAAAGCACCCTACCCTAGTGTCACCCAGCCTAACACACAACCCTCTAACACTAAGCCTAAACACTAATTGGTAACCTCAAATTTCTCTCCTTTGTCACCGTCACATTACCTCCACTCCGCATCATCACCTCCGAAATTTCACTAGTACCGTGATCGTGCTTGGAGATTGAAGGTATAGTTAGGCCGAATTAACTTATACTACATCTATATAGATTGATAGATGTATTCTTTTTTTCTTCATTTCCATGTCAGCGAGATATGTTTTTCCTTGGAAAAGTTGAATAGTCTTCTGGAAACCATCCCACTGGTTATAGAAGAATGATCGATCTAGTGCTAATACCGTGTTTTTATTTCATGACTCATTGGTATTGCATTATATTAATATTATAGATCTCTGCAATTGGAAGTTATATTTAGTTGTTCCATTTTCTGCTCTTATCCTTGTCAAGCTGTAGATGTATGCTATTTGATATGTTACAAGCATGGCAATGCATGAGGATAAATTATTAGTCGATTAAAAAACCATGCTAACAAATCTGCAACATCACAATTATTACTACAGAAGTTATTGCTACCCGCCTATTTCACCTTGGCGAACGAGAGGAGCTGACGTTTGTGAGTCCACTCCTGCTCGTACACCTCTGCCTTGTACTTGTCGTCTTTCCCGCCAATGTCTGATGTGTCGATGATGAGTTCGTAGTTCATTCCAGAAACAAGTTGTTGTCTGCCACTCACCACCTTGTTGAACTTGAGCACGCAGTTCACGTGCTTGCCGAACTCCAACACCGCCCAGCGGCCGAGCTCCTGGATGTGTTGGTCATTGATGTTTCCAATTGGTTCCCATCCATTCTCTATTGCCGTGTTCCATAATTGGTTGCCCATCGGTTCCCCACAGCCTATGGCAGGTGAGCCGATGGCATAGAGGAATACAACAATGATGATGAGGAGGAAGCTAGATGTCCTCATGGCTATTGGATTGTCTAATGAGGTTCTAGATCTTGAGATAGTTATGTGGGACTTTGGTGAATTGGTGTTGTGAGTGGATCCTAAAAAGTGAGATAGGGGTGCTTAAATAGACATTGTTATAAGGGGCAGACATTAATTGGATGCTTATCCAAGTAAGCATTTACAATGGCATTTAAGCACAACCTTTTATAGGGGGCAAACTTTATTCAAAATTTAATCAATTGGATCCATATCCAAAGGATTTGACCTACTTAAACTTAGAAATGTTTAAATGCATGCTTTCTAGATGGTTGTATTTCATAGCCGGGTAGTAACTAGTGCACCCACTAACAAGTTGTGAGTAATATCTTCTCCATAAAATGGTCAAAATTAAAATGATTTGGCTTAAGTGTAGTAGAAAACATGTACTTAAACCTTTGTTTGAAAATATACCTAGATTGCTATCATGGAAATACAAATAGTAATAATTATATAAATTTTTATTAAAATTTCATAGACATTTTCATAGTAATACTTCATCTATTATCTTGGTGCCAAATTTTAGGTTGATTCGTTACACAACCACTTATCTTTCCTGTGCTGGGGAACTTGAGTATGATATGAGCAATATGAAACGTGTGGATCTTTATTAAACCCAAATGATAAGTGCCATACATGTGCCACGAAGCAACATGGTCCAAACGCCCCTATTACCATCCATTTTGCGACATCAAACGGATAGCACTAGCAGAATATTTTTGGTTTTTTAGACTTAAAACTGTTTTCTCTCCCAAATAGAAATTTTGATTAAAAATTTATTTTCATCATTAAATCCGTCTCAACGAGATCTTCAAAACTAGATCTCATATTGCTATGTTTTGACGACTTTTTTTTTGGCCAAAAGTTGCCATGATATTTACACTGAAATTTTCACAATGTTTATACTAAAGTTGGCATGCTATGTTTCATCTATTTTTTTCTTCTATATTTTAAAGCTATCATTGTATATGAACTACTTTTCACGGTAAATTTTATTTATGGATCATGGAAATTTTCAGCAATTAACCACGGCAAATTTAATTCATGGATCATTGCAATATTTAATAATTCTTCATGGAAAATATAGTTTATAAATCATGGCAACTTTAGTTTACAGATCATCGCAATTTTAGTATTTTGACCATGGTAATTTTAGTATTTGACAATGGAAATTATTTTTCCTATGAACCATGGCAAATTTAAGTAATTCACGATGGCAATTTTAGTGAATGGTTCATGGCAAATTTGAGTCATTGACCTTGGATTTTTAAAATAATTGATGATGCATTTCTTTTTAAATTATAAACCATGTCAAAATTATTCCATGGGTTAGGAAAATTTTAGTAATTCATCATGGCAAGTTTAGTATGTTAATTCCATTTTTGTAACATGGCAAGTTTAGTTGAAATATTTAAATGCAACTTCAGTGTAAACACCATGGCAATTTATGTGCAATAGAAATGGCAAGTTTGAACCTAAAAAAATCGTCAAAACATATCCATATGAGATCTAGTTTCGCAGATCTCGTCGCGGTGTATTTAATGGTGAAAATGGCTTTTCAGACAATGTTTTTATTTAAGAGATAAACCATTTTAAGAATTGAAAACCCAGAAGATTCCTGCTGACATAATCAGTTTCGTCACTTGTGCATCCGTGCGGTGACGTGACATAATTTGTGGTTAGGGGCGCAAGCTCCAAGGCACCGCACGTCAGGCACTTATCTTTGTCCTTATTAAAACTGCTCAGGATATCTAAATACATATACCATTTTTAATCAAATGAGAGACACAACATAGTCAGTTTTTATTCATACACGTCTTCATCCACACTTTCAACACCGCCTACCTTGCTCTTGCTCTGCTCGCTTGATGTGAACCTAAACCCACTTACATCATAGAAAAATAAAGAACTGCAAAACATTCCATCACCACCTCCGTGCTCACCTCCATCATTCGCCAGATTAAACGTTGTGGTGAGCTTCCCCTCTACTGGATTAGGTGGAAAACTGCAAGGGTACCCACTCCGCCTCCTTATCCATTCTCTCCCTCTAGGATGACTGAACCACGTCACGATTTAGCCTCCCGAACGTTGCTTTTCAACTTCTAGCCATAGAATATCAAGGGCTCTTAGAGACATTCTCCATCGTTTCCCTTTCCCATACGGTAAATTTCAAGTATAGATTCAAGGCTGGTATGCACCAATTCCTCACTTATGATAATCTAAGGCTCGGAAGAAAGAACACACCACAATAACACATACCCATTTATCTCGATCATCGAGGTAATACATCGGGATCGATTTTGGTTTGACTATACATTGTTAAGAAAAGTACTGGACCTTGAAAAGCATCACAATTTTTCCCCACACAAAATATTTCGGAGGAAGAATGGAACTCATCGATCAAGACTAGAAAGAAAGCAAGGGACCCACTTACCCACCTCGCTCGACCAAATGGCACCCGTCACCGATGGACAAAGAGTATGACTCTGGATATTGTGTTTGATAGGTAGCGAAGTACGGGTATTGTGACTTTGATCGCTCCTACATCTAAAACTTTAAAATTTGTTTAACTATAACAGTTAGGGCAGAGGAAGAGTATGAAAAAGACATGCAGAAAAAAAGGATTGATTATATGTCCACATGGTATGTAATCTATTACTCCCTCCTATCCAAAATAAGTGTCGTGGTTTTAGTTCAAATTTTAACTAGGACCACGATACTAATTTTTTATCGAAGTAAGTATGTTTTTACAACCACTTGTTTGTTTCTTTTCTTTAAATCCTTCATGCCTAGAAGAGAACTAACTAGATGCTTCATTTGGTTTTGTATAATTGGGCTAGGGGTATAAGATATATCATACATCTTTGCTACTAATTTAACATGAAAGAAAAGTAGCGGATCTGTTACAGCATATACACATATTGCTAAAATAAATAATTCTATGAGGTAGCGGTAACACATACAGAGACATGCATAACATGTCAAAGATTACGAATCACCCGCTTCTAGGCGGTGTCAAAACACATCATACATATGCCAAAATTGCAGACCAAACCAAAGGAGGTATATACAAAATACCAAAGTAATCTCATAACAGCTATCTCTGTTTTAAACATTCCGTCCGTCTAGGATGAATCTTCTCTAGAAACTTAGGTGTACCAACTTGCTCGTACGCAAGTCACCGCAATGATAACAAACGTAGATATGATAAACAGGCCACATGTACACCCCATGGCAAGTCTTAGGAACCTTTCACTGCTACAGAGGTCGTAGTACAAAGGAGAATTATCCTTGAGATGCCGACGACATACAATGGTGTCGCCCATAGCAGTAGGTATGGCCTTGTAACTCACAGCAATAATCTCTCTCACATCGACACATACATCATCGTCCTCGATGCAAATTCCATGGCCAATAGTAGTGAAGAGAGTATTACCTGCCATGCTTATTAGCGGGACAACCTGGCCCATGATAAGATCGGCTACTTTGTAGATGAGCATGCGGGAATCGAAAAGCGGGTTAGCGTCGTGACCAATCAGTAGTTTCTCCGAGGCGCATTCTTCCATGCTGAACCGGCCTTTGATTTTGTCATTGGGACACATGACAATCAACCTTGGCGGCAACAAATAAGATGGCACCGCGTGATGATCAAGGCGTGTTTGATCGATCTGGAGAATATGTTGTTTGCCGTATGTGGTGGGAGAACCCAACACAAATAATTCCCCTTGGGATGATATTGTATGAGAGTAGCCTCCGAGGCTTCAAGTCGAGACACTCCATTGCTGGTCCTTGGTGGTAGCAAAGAATACACGTGGTATATTTTAAAGCTTGATCATGACCGTGACGACTCCATCAACACTCACGCTCATGGAGGTGACACCACTGAAAGCAACATGTCTCTTGCCATTTGACATATCCAAATTGGCTCTTACCAGGGACATGATCGGCGGTAGCTCCACAAAGTCACCGGTGAAAGGGTGGAGGAGCCGGATCACGGAGGTGTCTTGCTTCTTCTATTGCAAGAGGAGCAGGTCGTCGGCCGAGTCAAGGGCATAGCTATCACTTAAGTGCGGGAGCCAGGCACAGAGGAAAACGCATGTGGAGCGATTGAAGAAGTGTTTCTTGCCATCGGCAGGGTGAAGGTCGTGACCCTCAGGCAGCAGGAACCACCTCTTGGGATGAACGCGCAGGTCGACGAATCCATGCCCCTGCAGGGCGACGGGGCTAGACCCGCCAGTGGACGCACACGGCATGAAATCGGATATAGCCCATTTGATCTCCAACCAATACCTACCAACCGACTAGACGAAGCAGATTAGCATGGGTAGACGGCCATGGAAACGGAGACACATCGTGGTCGGAGCTGGCGGCGGTGGAGGCAACATCAATGACGGCTGATGCATGGTCGCGGTTGGCGGACGATGACATCGGTCGGTGGATTGATGATTGAATGGAGACAGAGGGCGTATCTTCTTGTGTCTTTGTCTCGAAAAAAAGGAGAAGATCGATCTAGTTTTTTCTACAAAAATGTTAACGCCCACACGTGTGGGCGTTCACCATCCCGACCACACGCAAGCATCTCCCTTGGCAACTTTGTGCACGAATCTTGGAACAAACCGGCTGGTTTTCTGCGCCACGTAGGGCGAGGCGCGTGTACGGTGTGCGAGTCGGGTCGCCCGCACGTTGGTTGCCATCCCGCGGTCAGCGGTTGCCACTCGGAGGCGTGCGGTGGACCCGCAATGCGCCCGCACGCCACGCTCCGACCGCGGTTGACGTCAAATACGTCGCACACCTCTGCCCCCTCTCCCTCACGGTTCCATTTACCCAGCCGCACGCAGTTACTGGCACAACTCACTCGCATTTCAATCCATTGGAGGAGAAGGCGAGGGGAGAAGGCGACGGCGGAGGCGGAAGAATCGACGGCGTTCGCGGCCGTCGGTGGTGCTCGCTAGAATGGAGCGGCTGCGCCGGAGCGCCTGCGGCTTGAAGGTAATGGTCGCTACAACTCTCGCAACCCCTTCCTGCATTCCCCCTCTTCCCTCCCTGCTTGATTCCTCGATCGAGTTCGTAGAGATTCAGGCGATTCTGCGGTTCGTCGGCGTTCCCGCCGGCGCCGAAGTCGTCTGCTAGCCGTTTTTGGTTGCACTGGGCAGTTTCTTCGCCGCCGCGACGACGGCATCGTCGGTGTGGTTATGCTTGTTCGGAGGCACGCACTAGTCTTGCCTATGGATTGGGCAGGTGTCTCCCGGGTTGTTTGATGCGCATTTGTTGGAATTTGTGTTTGCAGTCAGTTCGGGGTTGAACTTTGAGGGTGAATTTGAGGTCACGGTAGTTGCCATTGAACCCTAGATCTAGTTAGTTGGGTTTTGAAACTGTAGTATGAGGCGAACTTGGTTGTTTGATTAACTATCATGATTGTGCGGCAACTAACCCCCTGAACAAATGTGATAGTTGCCACAAACGTGATTTCCTTTGCGGCAACAAATTTCTGAAATGACTGTGATAGTTGCCACATATAAGCTTTCGCATGTGGCAACTTTTTTTATTGAATGACTGTGATAGTTGCCACACACACGCTCTTCTATGTGCAACTGAATTTGCTGAATTACCGTGACAGTAGCCACTAACATGCTTTTTCATTGTGGCATCAAATTTTTCTGAATGATTTGTGGTAGTTACCACTTTGTGATAGTCGCCACAATCTGTAGTCAATGCAGTTTCAGCAGCCAATTGCACTAGACGGCAACTAATGTGCACTTCAAGTGTGTCTGTTGCCACTCGGATAGTATATTCATGTGGCAAATAGAATGTGAACACACTATCTGTTGTCATTCTGCAGACACGATAGTGTGGAAAATTGGCTACATAATGTGGCAACCAAATTTGCATATCAATTCTGTCAGATGTCATATATATGTTATTTTTCCTGCATTCGCTTGTTGACATTTTCTGTAAGGTGGCAACTGCTTACCTCTTGCATTTACATTTTATCCATGACAATTTGGTCCGTCCCTATCTCAGCAGAATGGCCCGTGGCGATCATCAAAACGATGATGATGATTTCATGGATCCACCACAGCGTAATCGGGCAGCTGGCCGGATAAAAGAGGGTGATGAGGTAAATGTTCACACATCCCCCCTCAATCCTGCTTTATGCTACTGGTTGACACCTCGAGCTTGCAGTCGTCTGACACAGACTAAAATTTCATGACATTGGAAAACATGGCAACAACTGATCACTTATTGTCTGTTTTTTGCAGAAGAAGAAACGTAGTCGCAACAGAGCCTCCCAAGAACGTCTGACTGCGTTGACTGACAAATTCACCGACGATCAGAAGGGGGCTGCTGCTGAGATGGGTATGCAGTCTATGATGGCTGTCCGGTGCACGAACCTTGTCAACCCTGTATGCGACTGGCTTGCTGAGATCTACGAGCCCGCCTCCAGGGAGTTCGTGATTCCGGGACATGGAAGACTCCCGTTGAACGAGGAATCCGAGTTCTGCACTCTGGGCGTGCCTCGTGGACATATCAAAGTCCCGTACGAGGTCAACAATGAGATCGAGGAAGCGTTGTTCCCCCGTTTGTTTCCTGGGTCGGAATCCATGCCGAACACGTCTGCAGTGGCAGATTCGCTGCAGGCCATGACGACGCATGGAGATGTTTTCAAGATGAAGCTACTCATGTACCTCATCTCAGCTATTTTCGCACCGACCACCTCTCTTCGCCCAAGCAACAAATGCTTCCCCATTCTGGTGAATGATCCATCTTTACTACTTTATTTTCCTTCAATCTTTCGGCTCCGTTGTCATGTGTAAAGTTAGTGACTGCCAGTGTTTTTGATGTTTTTTCCATTTTTAGATTTCTGATGCGACAACCTTTTTTGCCCTAAAATTTTGTGTGGTGCAGGCGGATCTGAAAAATGTGAAGAACATGAATTGGTGCAAGTTTATTGCCGACTTCCTCCACGATGCACTCTCAAGCAAGATGTACCAAAAGGGTTGTCGACTGCATTGAATGGTATTTTTTTACCAGTTCTTTCTGTGAATACTGTTTTATAACACACTTTTATTCATGCATGTCAACCTGATCATAACAAGATGGCAACTACCATAATGACAATATGGCAACTGTTATAATGACAATATGGCAACTGCCATCATATTAGTATGGCAACTGTTATCAGACTATGATGGCAACTGCCATCTTAGCAATATGGCAATTGCCATCACACCATGATGGCAACTAGCACATACAGAAGGCAACTTCTTTTTTTATTACATTCTTTTCCATGCACATCAACTTGATTATCAGGGGAAAATACATTATCTTGTTTTTTTACCTACAAAGTACACATGACGGCAACTGATATTTCTTTCTTTGTAAAATTGTCTTAAGTCAGCTCATGTATGTCGACTGTCTTGATTTGTCCACTGTGGATTTCACTGGGGTAGGAGGCCCGCCGCCTACGCACAAGTTTGCTGTTTCTGCATGGACTATCAACGCTGTCAAGGTTGTGCTTGCCGCAGACAGGGCAACTGATACCAAATATGGAAAACTGCAGGTTAGTTTTGGTTTGTCTCTACACATGGCATGCTTACAAATTTGACATGAGGGAACCGTCTGTGGTCCATAAGGGATGACCACCTTTTGTTATCCATGGCCGTATGCGTATTGTATCCATGTTTCACCCCACAAGGGAACTCTTTTTCATTCGTGTTGAAACTTACCTTCTATCTCTTACATCCTTGCCATTTTTTTGTTTTTTCTAGCTGATGGCCAAGCATGCTATAGACTACAGCGTGTTTGGGGGGCCTCAAAACTTTGGAAAGTGGATGGACGTGCACTCAGCTCCGTCTTGTCGTACTGAGGTAATCAAAATATGTACATCTATGGTTTGCCGTGGATTATTTGTTGATGTTGCGCAAGTGACTGCAATATGTGTGGTTGTTGATGATTCTTGTTTCGTGCAGAGGCGAGGGCACCTATTGAGCATCTAATTGGGCAGTTTGCATCCGGAATGACCGGCTTGCTCGGGAAGTTGGTTGAGGGGTGGACATCTCTCAGTGGCTCTGACAGTGACGCGGTTGCGAGGCAGTTCACTTCATTTGTCCGAGAACGTACACATCAGCCAACCGGTTGCCGTGGCCGGTATGTCTACAACAGTTCACAAGAGCCCGGTGACACACAAGATGATCTAGATGGAGACGCTGGCCTCAGCAAGGATGACGACGATGACATGGAGAACATGCAACAGGACACCGATGATGATGAACATGCTGAAGTTCGTGCAGGTGGTAACAAGGACAAGGATGCAACAGATGTCCCCCCACCTAAGAATGTCAAAGAACATACAGCTGCGAGAGGCGAGGGGGTGTTGCCATCAAGGAGGGGGAGGGCTCCAGGAGATGTTGGGCAGGGTTCTCATGGCAAGAGGTCTAGGACCGATCCCGTAGCTGCCAGGAGGAGGTTCAACTTTAATTTTAGTTTTTTGCTGTGTCTATTTTCTTGGAACAGTCTCATCCATTTCTTGCACTTGTTTTTTGTCAAGCGCGGTAATGAGTTTGTTGTCTGACAATTGCCACTTTTTTTCCCTCCAACTCATACGTGCAGCGAGCCGACCGCTGGTGGACAAGCAGTTCCGACGAAACAGGCGCCAACGCCAAACCGTGTTTCTGCTCGCTTGAACAAAGGTGCCCCCATTGCCGGTGACACCCCTTCCACCAGGTCTTCTCCTCGTATGACGACGACCAACACCGGGGATCTTGTCGTGTTGCCAGACCTGAGGAAGCGAGTCAAGAAGTAGGTTTCTCCATGTGCTTTCATTGACATAGCGCTATATTTTCTTGATTTTCCAATGCATCCGTTTAGCTTGTCACATGGTCTTCTGTCATCGTCCCCCACGCGGCAACTGCTGTTTTTCCAAATGATTTCTTCCTTCATTTTAAAGTGTATGGCAACTCATATTGGTTTTTACATGGCAACTGGCATCTAAGCCAAATGGCAACTCTTACTGTACCTAATGGCAACTGCCATTTTTTTTCCCGTTGGCTTGTGAGCTCATCCCACACCCAGGTTTGAAATTGCATTCATGTCAGATCAGACATTCTTATCATTCTTCAAGTTGGCTAGCATCCCAGCTGCTGCTGGATGGCAACTGCTAATTATGACACATGGCCACTCACGTCCCCCTTACATGGCAACTACCGGCTTTTCCACTTGTTTATAATTTTTTAAAGATTTCTACCATGCCAAACATATTTTTGTTCATTTTTCAATATCTTTTTCATGTGCTTTTTTTTGCAGGGTGAAGAAGACCACTACGCGCGGGGCCAAGCATACCAGTAAGGACCCGCTCGAACGCCTACATTCAAAGTTGTCAACAGGGGGCAACTCAGATGTACATGAGGCACCAGGCGACAGTACTGCTGCTGCACCGTTGATCGCTCCCACCAACTCTGATGCAAGTGGCCGACCATCTCCGCCGGCTGCAGATGTGCAGGCTAGAACAACAGACATCCGTACATCGGGGAGTGACGGGTCGGTATCTGCCAGGACATCTGAAATATTGCCAACTCTACTGGCAATAAAGGATGATGCTGTGAGCCATGCCACCCCATCAGCAAGCGTTGAAGTGGACGCTCCCGAGACGAACCTAAGCAAGGAAGATTCCCGCTCATCTGACACTGATTCTAAGCGCGTGCGTGGTCTCACTCCTGTGTCCATGACAGAAGCGGCTGAGGTGGCAGTTCACAAGGATATGCCATCTACAGGTGAGAGTCCTGGCACAACAGCTCCAGCTCCTGTCGGTGCAGATACTGCTAAGGCGACTGTTTCGCGTGCTGGTCTTCCACCTAGGCGCCGTAGCCCCCGCAAGCAACCAACAGACATACCCAACGCATCGGCTGCAGCTAGGAGCAGGAGAGACGAGCCTGGTTATGTTCCTGCGTCCACACTGTTCCCGCCACCTGCCAAAAGGAATGTGATGGAGAAACCGGAAGACCAGAGCACAACTGATGCAGGTGTCAAGACGGGCGCGAGTGACGCAGGTGAACGCCCGGAGCAGACTGCACCTTTACCCGCATCGGAAATCCCCAGCATAAATCTGCGCACTTCCAGGCTCCCAGTCAATGTCGGTGTCCCCTACAGCCCAAACAAGAAGATTGTCAAGAAAGCTGTGGCTGATACCGCTGACAAATAAACCCGATCATTCTGCAGCGGCCGATTCAGATATGTTTGTCGATCTTTCACCCTTGCATTCTGCCCCGCAAATTGTTCATGGTCCGGCCAGTAGGAATGAGAGGCACCCAATGGCCTTTACCCCACCGAGCTTCAGCCTTGGCATCAGTCAAGATCAACCGGTGGTGCAAGATCCTATGCCAGTTGCCTTTGCTTTCCCAGGAGGTATGCCCGCAATGATGGCACAGCCAATGGTCGAGGGCAGGAAGGCTGTCAAGTTCGCAGAGCCGATTGTGCAAGGTACACTTGTCATGTCCTTATGATTTTCTTGCATACATCTTTGTAGTTTGACTTTTGTCC
>NC_041385.1:60704144-60726082 GCF_002162155.2 Triticum dicoccoides
GGGGGGGTTCTCACTTGTGATGGCGACTGACATGTGATGACATGGCAACTGGATTTGATGCACCATGTCACATACATTTTCTTTGCTGCCATGCTGCATTTAACGTTTGGGCAACCACGCGGCAACTGAAGTTGTTTCAACATGGCAACTGTAGTTGCTGTCACAAGGCAAATACAGTGCATTACACATGGCAACTGGATTTGCCACACCATGCCAACTGCATTTTTTGTTTTCATGCTGCATTTTTTCATACGACAATCACATGGCAAGTGCAGCTGACACAACATGGCAAATGTAGTTGCTGTGATATGGCAACTACAATCCAACTAGATGGTAATTACAATGCAACTACATGGCAACTGTAGTTGCTATGACATGGACACTGTAGTTGGACCACGCATGGCAACTGCCCCACTTTGTCTGCCCACAATCTCACATCATGCACCCTACCTCCTCACAATCCATCAGTTTTTGATTTTCTAGGTATCCTAACACACTTTTTATTTTTTTTATCATTGCAGCCACCCCTGAGGAGATTTCACCGTCACTTGATGAAGCTTACCGCATGATCGAGGAGGCAGCATTGCATAGGAGGTCCTCACGAGGGCAAGGGCAATCAAGTTCCAACGTGCCTGCATATACGGTATCCGAGGATACCATTAGGAGTGGCACTCCTAGTTCTGTGAGGCAGCAGAGGGTAGTTCACCCACCTCCTGCGGAAGACTACGAGCCCGAATTCAGGGCCACTAAGGAACAGATCCAGCTGTACGATATCGTCAAGCAGTTTGGAAATGTGAGGGCCAGCAGCAAGCACATGAAGGAGCTGAAAGCGTAAATGACCACACCCCATAATCTCTCATTTTGCTTTGCTCCTTTTTTACCATTCATCTTCTTCGTACTTCCTATACATGATCCGATTACGTTTTAGTTCTTTCATATATTTTTTACTTAGCAGGCATGATCCTTCCATGTTATATCGTTTTCATACAACTCATGTTTGGACAGAACCAAAGTCATTTAATGCGGAGCGACGTACGTCGACCTGGGTGATATTGCCGAGTCCGTGAGGCCAAACGGTAAAATGTCGACGAATGTAGTTGCATGCGGGATCGACTACATCAACAATCATATGGATGTGGGTGCCGACAAGATAATCATGCATTATAGTGTGACCTGCAAAATATGGGATGGTGACTTCCACCACAAAATCCTGAGGAAGATTTTGCTCAACACGGTGAATTCAAGCTCACACTGAAGAAATATGTGAGTACTCCTCCCCTTTCTGCACTGTTTTGTCACATGGTGTGGTTTCTTGCCATCATCTGCACTTGTGTTTATGTGGCAGATGTTTTCATGTGGCAACAGCTACCGTGCACACTGTCATCTTGATTTTTGCATCCCGTGCAAACTATGTGGCAACTTGATAGTAAAATACACGGCTCATTTTGTTCATACATGGGCGCCAACTTTCTGTCAACTACCCCCACCCATAACCAAAACATTCTACGTGATTCTAATTTTTTTGTCCCTCTGCTGTTCTTTATGTGAACTCTGCTTCTCATTTCTTCACTTTTAAATGCAGGTCATGTTCCCCATGTTCCAGGAGCTTGCACCACACGACCAGCAATACAAGTGTGGTCACCACTATGCCATCTGTCTTGACCTGAAGAACCAATGTTTTGAGGTGCTTGATTCAATCCGTTCGGAAGCTGATGCAGATCTTACTACGCATGCCGAATTCTTCATCAACAACCTCAAAGAGACATGGAACCGTCACTACGAACATTCAAAATTCCAGATCAGGCATTTCCCGACTAAGTATGTGGCGACTGTGAAGCAAGGGAACACGTAATTTCTTAACCCCCTCCTTCATGTGCCATTTACATCAATCCAACCCCTCTTTTGTCGCCACATCTGAATTGCAGTCTATCTTTTGCTACGTTTGTCCTCTTTGCGTGTTCACCTGACTCTTTTTCTCGTGCAGGACGGACTGTGGCTTTCACGCGCTGGAATACTTTGCAAAGTGGGAAGGCAGAATTGTCCCCGCTATCACAGCTGCAATGGTCGTTGAGCTCCGGAAAATTCACACATGGAACTGGTTGACGAATGAAGATTTCAACAAGCGGTCCGGAGCACACGAGTTTGTGGAGGAAGCTGTCAAGAAAGTCATCAAGAAGTACAAGTGATCACGTGGCGATACACACCGGACGCATACCTTACATTCTGTTGCCGAGGAATGTAAGGTACTATATCTTTTGTTCTCGTCAAAAACTATGTTCGTGTGCTATGTTATGACTGCAACCCCGCGTAGGCTACTATGTAGTGGTGGTGTGTGAGCGACATTTGAATAGTTTCTGTAATATATGTGTGGATGTGAACCTACTTAGGCGTGACAGCAGATATGTTTTTTATGTTTATCATTATTACTACAGTTTCATCGTTTGCATCACCCGTTTGCTATTTCGAATGCGTCACAATGTTTTGAAACATGGCAAATGTAGTCCATCAGACATGGTTAGCGAACGTCATTGTCGTTGTTCATTTGGACGTCTTGCTTCTTCTATTTCATCACTAACTTCACCGGCTAGCATGGTAGGTTTGATCATGTAGCCACAACCTTTGCTGCGGTTTACGCACGTTACGCCTTTTCCAACTTGTTTCCTATACATTGCACACAATACACTATGTGTCTCTAAACCGCGTCTATTGTCACGGAAATATATGCCATGCAGAGTCATTACAAATACCATGGCATATTTTCAGTACAGCTAACATGGCAGATACAGTAGAAACAACATTGCAGATCTAGCATAATTAACACGGCAGATACAATACAACTAACATGGCAGATCCAGTACAACTGAAATGGCAGATGCAGTACAACTAGCATGGCATATTTAGTACAAAATAGCATGGCATATTTAGTATAAAATAGCATGGCATATTTAGTATAAAATAGCATGGCAGACTAACTACACATAACATGGCAGATTAACTACACATAACATGGCAGATTAAGTACCCATAACATGGCAATTGCATTTATCCACTCAATGAATTTTCCTTCCACTTCCGATGCCCCTCAAGAATCATTCTCGCAATCTTAAAAAAAATTCTCATCATCTATGGTACAAAACAAAATGTCCACAAGGACCATGTCACGTCGCCCCAATTTTTTCTCATGGATTGCCCGCCCCTTTCTTTGTTTTCTTGTGTTTTGCTTGAATCTCCAATCCCGACTTGTACCTTATCTCTCTTGGACGACCCTTTGTGATGGAACGGGGTGGGTTCCTGACCTGGGTCTATGTGCTTGCTGTTCCAGATCCTATCTCCGAGTTTTCAGACGATGGCCCCATGGATGAAGGCACACTTGATGTGCGTGGGAACCGGTGTAAGGCTTCCTCAGCTTTCCTCTTCTTGATCTCATCAAGCTCTCTTTTTAGTGCCTTCCTGTGTTTTTCCGTGACTCTCGCTGTCTCATCACTCTTGCACGCTTCATCAATTAGCTCAGCATAGTTCTTTGTCAGCACAACGTGCCTCACGACTTCCATGGTTGACTCAGGTCTCTCGTCATGCATAGCCAGAACTACGTGTGTTGTCTGTGGCGCCAATGCGTCGTTAGTGTCCCAAGTCCATCGCCGCCTTATGAAATGGTAGGGCATCCGTGTCACAGCATTCATGTCCATTACTTTTAGTATGTGACAGCACACAATGCCGTCCCATTCGAACTTGCTGCATTGGCAGTAGTACTCGCCTTCGCCTATCGAGGCTTTGACAAAGTAGTTCCTTCCTTTGTCCGGGTCTTCAGGTTTTGAATCTGACATGCACAAAATAGAACACACCTTGAACATATGTTCGTCCACCTGGAAAGCCGTGAACATGCTGGCACACTTTATTTCTTCCTGGAATCTGCAAGTTTTGTGTGTTTTCTGTTAAACTATCGCGCTTTTTTCTTGTACCACCTTATGTTGTCATGTAAGTAGAAATACATTTTTGATTGAACATGGCAAACATAGTTCATTCAACATGGCAAATATAGTACGTTGAACATGGCAAATGCAGTACACTAGACATGGCAAATGCAGTACACTAGACATGGGAAATGCAGCACAATAGACATGGTAAATGCAGCGCACTATACATGGCAATTGTAGTACATTTTCAACTGGACATCGTCATTTTCAACACCAACATTTCCCAACAGAAGCACACTGCATAAAACATGGCAACTGCCCTTTTATTTAAACATGGCATCTACAGTTGGCTAAACATGGCAATTGCATTTCAACAAAGATGGCAATTCACTATATTAAACATGGCAACTGCATTTCAGCATATGTGTCGCCAACATAACATTTTTCCAGTTGACATTGGCACTTGCATGCCAACATGCCCCAATGGAAGCACAGTGCATTAAACATGGCAACTGCACTTCATCCATCAAGGAAATTGCACCTGAGTAAGCATGGCAAAACAGAATTTTCATTGAACATGGCAACTGCAGCTGAGTAAGCATGGCACAACAGTATTTCATTAAACATGGCAACTGCATATCATGGCAACTGCATTGCACTCTATAAGGCACCTACTGCCTATGTGCTTTTTTCTGCAAATAAGACTGTAATGCAACTGACTTACTTGTTAAAGATCTTGTTGGTGTATATCTTGCTCATTTGCCTCTCCATCGGTAAATACGTTAGCAATTTTGGCTGCTTTAGTGCTGTGGTCGCTTCTTGCTGTAGCTCAGATCCCAGAATTTTTGTTGCAAAGCTGTGTACTGCTTGGCAAACTGTAGCAATGAGTTGCCAGGACTGACGTACCGCTTCAAAACAGCAGTGAACCCCTCACTGCGCTGCGTAGTCTGTAGAAATGGGAAGAAGCACTACATGAAGTAGGACGGCACCCAATACATTCGCTTCTCCCACAGGTTAGCAAATGTCTCTTTGTCTTGGACTTGATGTGTTTCAATCATGGCCATCCAGCTCCTTTCAAACTCCTCCACGGTCAAGCTGTGGTCCACGCACAACTCGAATGCCTTGTGTAGCTCTGGATGGTCAGTAAAGAACGGTCCTAGCGTCTCCTCATCCTTCTTTATAATGTGCCACCTGTAGTGCCTGTGCACTGCCAACGGAAAGACCTCCTCTATGCCTGCACGCATGCTGAAATCTTGGTCTGTTATTATGTTCATCGGAGCAAGTCCATCCATGCACTCCAAGAAGGTCTTGAACAGCCAAACGTACCCATCCGTGTCTTCGTTCTGGACGAGCCCGCAGCCGAACTGCAACGACTGATTATGGTTATTTATTCCTATGAACGGAGCGCATGGCATCTTGTACATATTGGTGAGGTACGTCACGTCGAATGAAATGCAATCTCGGAAATGTTTGTAGGCTCTCCTTGCAGCACCATCCACCCAATACATGTTCCTGACACGGTCCTCATCGTCCAACCTTATCCTGTAGAAGAAATCTGGATCTTCCTTCGCTTTCTCATCGAAGTAGGCAATTGTGGCCTCTATGTCTGCCAACTTGCTCTCTCTGCAGTACTTGGCCTGTAGGTTTGTGACGTCAGCTGGTATGTACGGCATGCTGCTCAGTTTCCCCTTTTTGCTGTGGATGAGAGATAGTATTTGTACCATTCTTGATGGACCGATGTTACAATCATGTAGCAGCTTTATGAATTGCCTTTCGACGGGGGTGAACCCTCTGTGGGCCGTCAGAAAGGTCGAACTTCTTTATGAGTTGGTGGTTGTGCTCGTCAAAATACTCATTGACCACCCACTGTCCTCCATCTACGTTTAGCTTACACCGGACGGGACACTCTGTCTTGAGAATGATACCTCTCTTTCGTTCCGGAACGACAGGCGCAACACCTTTCCCCTTCTTGTTCCTCCGTGCCTTGTGGCACCTCATCTCACCTCTGATGTACTCGTTAGTTTTCTTAATTTTTCTATGGTACTCGGTGTTGACCGCAAATCCATGAAACTTTGCATATGTTTGGTAGTATTCCTTTGCTTCTTCGAATGATTCAAATCTCTGCCCAATGTACGGTGGCTGAGGTACCATGATCTCTGATTGCCCACCATCTTCATCCCCTTGTGCGTCGTTGTCAGGTTCATCATTCGCTTCAGTATCGGCGACAGTTCCATTTACTTGAGTGTTGGCAGTGCTTGTGTTCAAAGGGGTGCTTGTCGGCATTGCTGGAATGATTGCCATTCCCGACTCTGACTCGAAATTGTTTGCGGCATGATTGTCTGCTGGCTTGTGGAACGCGTCTTCCGTGCGCTCAGAGCTCCCCGCAGTAGATGTTCCCGCACCGCTGTTCACTGTAGTTGTAGGCCCTGTAATAGAAAAAACAGGTACGAGATTAAGATTTTTGGTTGAATAACATGTGCATCGCAACGGATCACACCATCTTCGAGTGATTTGGCACGACATCATTTCAAACAGCAAGCCGTGAGGCTGCGCTTGGACATGTATGGCAGCTGTAGCATGATTGTCTACTGTTCAACAAACATGGCAACTACTGTTTTGCCTACCAATAACTACAAATAACAAATGTAGTGTTGTTTTTGTGGCTCAGTTTTTCTCCTTACCTTGTTGTGCTGCATTTGACCATCTTGTGTGGTCTGTGACACCAAAATGACGTGCTCCACCTGCAGTTTGTGAAGCTTGCCACGAGACATTTGTCGGGTTACCACTGGCATAATAACCTGTAAGCATAGTAGTGGTTGGTCAATTCTTGGCAAATGCAGTTTGTGCTAGCACGGCATCTGTAGTTGCCCCTGATGTGGCAACTGCAGTTTTACTGGCATGGCAACTGTGGTTGCATCGGTATGGCAACCGCAGTTGTTCCTTCATGGCAGCTGCAGTTGCCATGGCATGGCAAATGTAGTTGTTCCTCCATGGCAACTGCAGGTGTCTACGGATGGCAACTGCAGGTGTCTACGGATGGCAACTACATGTGTCTATGGACGGCAACTGCAGGTGTCTATGGATGGCAACCATAGTTGTCCAGGGATTACAAGTGTAGTTTTTAAATCATGGCAAATGTAGATGTCCAGTCATGGCAATTGTATATGTCAACTATGCTCCTTCTGCTAATTGAGCATCTGCAACTTCACTTTTTTTGTGGACTCACCTGTGTATGACGTCGATGGCAGGTACATGGGTGCTGCCTAATGCCACGTGTTGCATGAACGCTCTGCATTTTCACCCGTGATAACTCGTGAGTCCTTTTGCCAGTTTTTTTGCATGTTCATTTTTCACGTCCACAGCAGCATGTTCTCTTTTTTCGTTTTGCATTTCCTTGATTAGCCGTACTAGCTAGTTGAAGTTGGCTACCCACACATTTGTCAGTGTTAGCGCCTTGTGACTGAACTTGCCACGGGGGCCCCCTAAGAGTGTTTTGGTCATAAGAACCTACGAAAAAATGAGAGTGTACGACATAAGTAGAATGTCATCTTCATCATTGCGAAGATGGCAACTGTTCTCTTCTTTTGTTATCACGCATCAAACCTACGCCTGCATACTGTTCTAGTAGTGGCAGCAACGGCCCTGCAGAGATGAGTTGACTGTACTCTGATGCATCCCAAGGGGGTGTTTCTGGCATTTGAGAACCCCAAGCATCAGCGCCATCTTTGTGATTCATTCTTTTCGTGTGTCGCTTCTTTCCGATGTGCTCTCAATCACTGCATGAACAAGAAGGCATCAACAATCCACAAGAATTGTATTTTTCTGCTGCTTGCACATAGAAGATAGGGATGGCAAGCAACAGGTCAAAATAGGTGGCAGCTACTGACAAGAAAGGTGCCAACTGTCATTACACACAAGTGGCAATTAATTTTTCCCAACCCCTTCATTCCAAAAATTGTCCTTCCTGTCCTTTTTTAGGGATTCCTACTCATCCATTTCATACGCAACTACCAGCGTCAATTATACTAGAAACTTAAGTTAAGCTCAACACGTAGACCACAAAACTACTGGATCTCAGAACTACAGGTGTTGCAACCGGTGGTGCAAGATCCTATGCCAGTTGCCTTTGCTTTCCCGGGAGGTATGCCCGCAATGATGGCATAGCCAATGGTCGAGGGCAGGAAGGCTGTCAAGTTCGCAGAGCCGATTGTGCAAGGTACACTTGTCATGTCCTTATGATTTTCTTGCATACATCTTTGTAGTTTGACTTTTGTCCCAATCATATTTGGGGGGGGGGGGTTCTCACTTGTGATGGCGACTGACATGTGATGACATGGCAACTGGATTTGATGCACCATGTCACATACATTTTCTTTGCTGCCATGCTGCATTTAACATTTGGGCAACCACGTGGCAACTGAAGTTGTTTCAACATGGCAACTGTAGTTGCTGTCACAAGGCAAATACAGTGCATTACACATGGCAACTGGATTTGCCACACCATGCCAACTGCATTTTTTGTTTTCATGCTGCATTTTTTCATACGACAATCACATGGCAAGTGCAGCTGACACAACATGGCAACTGTAGTTGCTGTGATATGGCAACTACAATCCAACTAGATGGTAATTACAATGCAACTACATGGCAACTGTAGTTGCTATGACATGGACACTGTAGTTGGACCACGCATGGCAACTGCCCCACTTTTTCTGCCCACAATCTCACATCATGCACCCTACCTCCTCACAATCCATCAGTTTTTGATTTTCTATGTATCCTAACACACTTTTTATTTTTTTATCATTGCAGCCACCCCTGAGGAGATTTCACCGTCACTTGATGAAGCTTACCGCATGATCGAGGAGGCAGCATTGCATAGGAGGTCCTCACGAGGGCAAGGGCAATCAAGTTCCAACGTGCCTGCATATACGGTATCTGAGGATACCATTAGGAGTGGCACTCCTAGTTCTGTGAGGCAGCAGAGGGTAGTTCACCCACCTCCCGCCGAAGACTACGAGCCCGAATTCAGGGCCACTAAGGAACAGACTCAGCTGTACGATATCGTCAAGCAGTTTGGAAATGTGAGGGCCAGCAGCAAGCACATGAAGGAGCTGAAAGCGTAAATGACCACACCCCATAATCTCTCATTTTGCTTTGCTCCTTTTTTACCATTCATCTTCTTCGTACTTCCTATACATGATCCGATTACGTTTTAGTTCTTTCATATATTTTTTACTTAGCAGGCATGATCCTTCCATGTTATATCGTTTTCATACAACTCATGTTTGGACAGAACCAAAGTCATTTAATGCGGAGCGACGTACGTCGACCTGGGTGATATTGCCGAGTCCGTGAGGCCAAACGGTAAAATGTCGACGAATGTAGTTGCATGCGGGATCGACTACATCAACAATCATATGGATGTGGGTGCCGACAAGATAATCATGCATTATAGTGTGACCTGCAAAATATGGGATGGTGACTTCCACCACAAAATCCTGAGGAAGATTTTGCTCAACACGGTGAATTCAAGCTCACACTGAAGAAATATGTGAGTACTCCTCCCCTTTCTGCACTGTTTTGTCACATGGTGTGGTTTCTTGCCATCATCTGCACTTGTGTTTATGTGGCAGATGTTTTCATGTGGCAATAGCTACCGTGCACACTGTCATCTTGATTTTTGCATCCCGTGCAAACTATGTGGCAACTTGATAGTAAAATACACGGCTCATTTTGTTCATACATGGGCGCCAACTTTCTGTCAACTACCCCCACCCATAACCAAAACATTCTACGTGATTCTAATTTTTTTGTCCCTCTGCTGTTCTTTATGTGAACTCTGCTTCTCATTTCTTCACTTTTAAATGCAGGTCATGTTCCCCATGTTCCAGGAGCTTGCACCACATGACCAGCAAGACAAGTGTGGTCACCACTATGCCATCTGTCTTGACCTGAAGAACCAATGTTTTGAGGTGCTTGATTCAATCCGTTCGGAAGCTGATGCAGATCTTACTACGCATGCCGAATTCTTCATCAACAACCTCAAAGAGACATGGAACCGTCACTACGAACATTCAAAAGTCCAGATCAGGCATTTCCCGACTGAGTATGTGGCGACTGCGAAGCAAGGGAACACGTAATTTCTTAACCCCCTCCTTCATGTGCCATTTACATCAGTCCAACCCCTCTTTTGTCGCCACATCTGAATTGCAGTCTATCTTTTTCTACGTTTGTCCTCTTTGCGTGTTCACCTGACTCTTTTTCTCATGCAGGACAGACTGTGGCTTTCACGCGCTGGAATACTTTGCAAAGTGGGAAGGCAGAATTGTCCCTGCTATCACAGCTGCAATGGTCGTTGAGCTCCGGAAAATTCACACATGGAACTGGTTGACGAATGAAGATTTCAACAAGCGGTCCGGAGCACACGAGTTGGTGGAGGAAGCTGTCAAGAAAGTCATCAAGAAGTACAAGTGATCACGTGGCGATACACACCGGACGCATACCTTACATTCTGTTGCCGAGGAATGTAAGGTACTATCTCTTTTGTTCTCGTCAAAAACTATGTTCGTGTGCTATGTTATGACTGCAACCCCGCGTAGGCTACTATGTAGTGGTGGTGTGTGAGCGACATTAGAATAGTTTCTGTAATATATGTGTGGATGTGAACCTACTTAGGTGTGACAGCAGATATGTTTTTTATGTTTATCATTATTACTACGGTTTCATCGTTTGCATCACCCGTTTGCTGTTTCGAATGCGTCACGATGTTTTGAAACATGGCAAATGTAGTTCATCAGACATGGTTAGCGAACGTCATTGTCGTTGTTCATTTGGACGTCTTGCTTCTTCTATTTCATCACTAACTTCACCGGCTAGCATGGTAAGTTTGATCATGTAGCCACAACCTTTGCTGCGGTTTATGCACGTTATGCCTTTTCCAACTTGTTTCCTATACATTGCACACAATACACTATGTGTCTCTAAACCGCGTCTATTGTCACGGAAATATATGCCATGCAGAGTCATTACAAATACCATGGCATATTTTCAGTATAGCTAACATGGCAGATACAGTACAAACAACATTGCAGATCTAGCATAATTAACACGGCAGATACAGTACAACTAACATGGCAGATCCAGTACAACTGAAATGGCAGATGCAGTACAACTAGCATGGCATATTTAGTACAAAATAGCATGGCATATTTAGTATAAAATAGCATGGCATATTTAGTATAAAATAGCATGGCAGACTAACTACACATAACATGGCAGATTAACTACACATAACATGGCAGATTAACTACACATAACATGGCAGATTAAGTACCCATAACATGGCAACTGCATTTATCCACTCAATGAATTTTCCTTCCACTTCCGATGTCCCTCAAGAATCATTCTCGCAATCTTAAAAAATTCTAATCATCTATGGTACAAAACAAAATGTCCACAAGGACCATGTCACGTCGCCCCAATTTTTTCTCATGGATTGCCCGCCCCTTTCTTTGTTTTCTTATGTTTTGCTTGAATCTCCAATCCCGACTTGTACCTTATCTCTCTTGGACGACCCTTTGTGATGAAACGGGGTGTGTTCCTGACCTGGGTCTATGTGCTTGCTGTTCCAGATCCTATCTCCGAGTTTTTAGATGATGGCCCCGTGGATGAAGGCACACTTGATGTGCGTGGGAACCGGTGTAAGCCTTCCTCAGCTTTCCTCTTCTTGATCTCATCAAGCTCTCTTTTTAGTGCCTTCCTGTGTTTTTCCGCGACTCTCGCTGTCTCATCACTCTTGCACGCTTCATCAATTAGCTCAGCATAGTTCTTTGTCAGCACAACGTGCCTCACGGCTTCCATGGTTGACTCAGGTCTCTCGTCATGCACAGCCAGAACTACGTGTGTTGTCTGTGGCGCCAATGCGTCGTCAGTGTCCCAAGTCCATCGCCGCCTTATGAAATGGCGGGGCATCCGTGTCACAACATTCATGTCCATTACTTTTAGTATGTGACAGCACACAATGCCGTCCCATTCGAACTTGCAGCATTGGCAGTAGTACTCGCCTTCGCCTATCGAGGCTTTGACAAAGTAGTTCCTTCCTTTGTCCGGGTCTTCAGGTTCTGAATCTGACATGCCCAAAATAGAACACACCTTGAACATATGTTCGTCCACCTGGAAAGCCGTGAACATGCTGGCACGCTTTATTTCTTCCTGGAATCTGCAAGTTTTGTGTGTTTTCTGTTAAACTATCACGCTTTTTTCTTGTACCACCTTATGTTGTCATGTAAGTAGAAATACATTTTTGATTGAACATGGCAAACATAGTTCATTCAACATGGCAAATATAGTACGTTGAACATGGCAAATGCAGTACACTAGACATGGCAAATGCAGTACACTAGACATGGGAAATGCAGCACAATAGACATGGCAAATGCAGCGCACTATACATGGCAATTGTAGTACATTTTCAACTAGACATCGTCATTTTCAACACCAACATTTCCCAACAGAAGCACACTGCATAAAACATGGCAACTGCCCTTTTATTTAAACATGGCATCTACAGTTGGCTAAACATGGCAATTGCATTTCAACAAAGATGGCAATTCACTATATTAAACATGGCAACTGCATTTCAGCATATGTGTCACCAACATAACATTTTTCTAGTTGATATTGGCACTTGCATGCCAACATGCCCCAATGGAAGCACAGTGCATTAAACATGGCAACTGCACTTCATCCATCAAGGAAATTGCACCTGAGTAAGCATGGCAAAACAGAATTTTCATTGAACATGGCAACTGCAGCTGAGTAAGCATGGCACAACAGTATTTCATTAAACATGGCAACTGCATATCATGGCAACTGCATTGCACTCTATAAGGCACCTACTGCCTATGTGCTTTTTTCTGCAAATAAGACTGTAACGCAACTGACTTACTTGTTAAAGATCTTGTTGGTGTATATCTTGCTCATTTGCCTCTCCATCGGTAAATACGTTAGCAATTTTGGCTGCTTTAGTGCTGTGGTCGCTTCTTGCTGTAGCTCAGATCCCAGAATTTTTGTTGCAAAGCTGTGTACTGCTTGGCAAACTATAGCAATGAGTTGCCAGGACTGACGTACCGCTTCAAAACAGCAGTGAATCCCTCGCTGCGCTGCGTAGTCTGTAGAAATGGGAAGAAGCACTGCATGAAGTAGGACGGCACCCAATACATTCGCTTCTCCCACAGGTTAGCAAGTGTCTCTTTGTCTTGGACTTGATGTGTTTCAATCATGGCCATCCAGCTCCTTTCAAACTCCTCCACGGTCAAGCTGTGGTCCACGCACAACTCGAATGCCTTGTGTAGCTCTGGACGGTCAGTAAAGAACGGTCCTAGCGTGTCACATCCCTAGCTTCTGGTAGTGCTCTAGGCTAGCTTCATGTTTGCATCATGTTTAAATTCTGAAATTTGAACTGAGGGAATTTTGGAAGCCTCAAAAACTTAAATAAAAGAAGGGCAAAGAACCCTGGAAAATGCATTCAATGTTTTCAAAATGGCCTTAAATAATGTTGGTTATATTTTGGCAAGGGTCTTGCACCAAACCAAAAATAATGAACATTTTTGAGGAATATTTTGAGCACTGAATTTAAATCATTACTTTATTTGCATTTGGAACTATATTCATAACTTATATAGAATATATTTCCAAATACCCTGAAACATTTTTATGTGCTTTTGGAAAAGTCCATTAAGCAGCATAAATATTTTCAGAGGAGTTTTTGGCATTGTTTGAATTATTTTTAAATTCAAAACAGTGGCAAAACAGATTAAATAAAATAAAACAGAACAGAAATAAAAGCAGAGAGAGAGAACTTACCTCAACTTACCCGCAGCCCAACACTGTGCAGCCCAGCCCACCACTCCCCCCCCCTGTCGCCTTCCTCCTCGCGCCAGTAGGCGCAGGCGCGTGGCCGGAGCGCGCGGGCACACGCCCAGGCCACCTCCTGCCTCCCTGCTTGCCTCCGCTACTCCCTGGAGACGCCACGCGGCTCCCTCGACCCTCTCTCACTCTCCCGTGTCTCTCCCTCCGTACCTATCCCCCTCTGCTCCCTCTCCCTCCCGCGACCGAGCGGAGCTCGTCGCCGCCGACGCCGCTACCGCGGCCGCAGCCATCCCGAAGCCTCTCCGACACGCCCTCGAGCTCCGCCTCGACCCCCTCTTCCTCCCCACTGAGCCAAGCCCCTCGGGGAGCTCCGCTTCGCCTCCACGCCATCGTCTTCGTCCTCGACCGCCGCCGATGGTCGCCGTCGATTCGTCGCCGTCCGAGCTTCCCCGAACACGCCGAGGCCACCACTGCACTCCATGTGAGCTCCTGATCATCCTCCCCCTCTCCGTTTTCTCTCTAGCATGCCGTAGCCGCCGCGCCTCTCTTCCCCGACAGTACGCCGCCGCACAAGCTCATCGCCGACGAGGCTCCGGTGGCCATTTGGTCCCGTGCGTGCCTCCGTTGGGTTCGTGAGCTTTTGTAGAACACGTAGATGCTAACCGTAGCTCCTCCCGTGCACGGTGTCGTCGTTACCATCGGCGCCGAACTCCGGCCGCCGCCACAACCTCGCCTCCGGCGAACTCCGTCCACCCCCGCACCTCCCGTTGGTTCCCCTAGATGCGTGCGGGCACGGGCTATCCTCTGGTGCCCCTGGCGCGTCGATCCGTCGTCTTTGGCGCAACTCCGGCGAGCCACCGCCGCTCTGATCGTCGCCTCGTCCAACCGCCGGTGCATCTGACGTGAACCGTCATTAGTAGCTAATCCCCCCCATTAACACACTAACAGACACTGACAGCGGGCCCCACCCCAGGTCAAACACCAGTCAGCGCTGGGTTTGACCGGGATTTGGTCCCGTGTCACTGACGTGTGGCCCCCACACGTCAGGTTTGACCGAGCCAGCCCAGTTGACCCTGCTGACGTCACTGTGACGTGGTGCTGACGTCATAATCATTTCTGGATTTAATATTATTCAGGAAATTCCAGAAAACTGTATAAACTTCTAAAAATCATAGAAATTCAACCGTAACTCCAAATTAAATAAATTATATATGAAAAATTATTAGAAAAATTCAAGGAATCCATCTGTACCATTTTCATGCATGTTAGAACAACTTATAGCTGCTGTTTAGCACAAATCAATTAAAGGGCATTTAAATAATCAGATATGGAGTTTGAATTTGAATCTTGTATTCAAACCAACTTCATTTAATCTGTTGCTAGTTCCATTAGCTCAAAACACATTCATTTTGCCATGTCATGATCATGCATCATATTGTGCATTGCATTGATTGTGTTCCCTTCTGTGTTGCCGGTATTTGTCCCCTCTCGATAGACGTGATACCGATGATGTGATCGTTGACACTGATGAAGACTCAATGTTATCTTCAGAAGTGCCAGGCAAGCAAAACCCCCTTGTTCATTCCGATACAATCCCACTCTCTCGCTCCTGCTCTCTTTTACTGCATTAGGACAACAACGATTCATCTGTTACCTGCTGCGGTAGCTGAACCCCTTTATCCTTTGCATGACCTGTCATTGCCACAGTAAATAGATGAAACCCACTAGCATGAGTAGGAGTTGTTTGAGCCCTGTTGTGCCTACTCATTCATGCTTGTTTGTCACGCCTGCTACTGCTTAGAGTTGAGTCAGGTCTGATTCATCCGGGATGAATCAGAGGTGTGTGAACATGTCCTACTGTGTGTGAGCTAAGGGTGTGAATACGATTTGGTAAAGGTAGCGGTGAGAGGCCATGTAGGAGTACATGGTGGGTTGTCTCATTGCAGCCGTCCTCAGGAACTGAGTTCTGTGTTTGTGATCCATGATTCAGCTACTACCACGCATTGGGCCCGAAACCAATGGACCCTCTCGGCTTCTTGATCACCCTTGTCCTCTGTCCAGGAGTTGCAAGTAGTTTCTGGTGTTTGTAGTATGCTGGAGGCCGTGGGCAGCGCTGACCGTAGGGGTGGGCTGTGATGCGGTAGGCACGTGGCACGGTGTACCGGGCGCCCGTTTGGTGTCTCGGGAACCCTGTTCACATCGTTTGGGGCTGTGAGCGAAACTCCAGCCGGATCTCCTCATGGATGGAACCCGAATAGGCGATAAACCTGGACTAGAGACTTGAGTGTTTAGGCAGGCCGTGGCCGACACCCACGTTGGGCTTCCGCTTGAAGGTTGCCGAGTACATGTCGTGTAAACGGCGGTAAGTGGTGAGAGCGTGTGTGAAGAAGTACACCCCTGCAGGGTTAACCTAATCTATTCGAATAGCCGTGTCCGCGGAAAAGGACTTCTGGGTTGCTTATATCAGTTCATAGACAAGTGAAAGTGGATACTCTAAAATACGCAAGATAAGCGTGAGTGCTATGGACGGCGTTCTCGTAGGGAGACGAGAGCGGATCCATAGTGGTGTATTGATATGGTGAATATGTGGACTCGTGTGCGCCACCTCAAAAGAGTTACATTGCAGTCGTAGTTCAGGATAGCCACCGAGTCAAAGCTGGCTTGCTGCAGTTAAACCCCACCATCCCCTTTGTTGATAATGATGCATATGTAGTTAGCTCTGATGTAAGTCTTGCTGGGTACATTTGTACTCACGTTTGCCTATTTTATGTTTTTGCAGAGAGACTTCGGTCTCGCTAGTAGTTCCGCGTGGACTTCGACGTTTAGCTTGATACCTCAGCTACGATCTTGTGCCCCCGGCAGGATCTGATAGATAGTCAGGCTTCTCAGCCTTTTTCATTTATAGATGTCTGTACTCAGACATGATAGCTTCCGCTTGTGCTTTGACTTGTATGCTCTGATTGTTGGGTCATGAGACCCATGTTTGTAATATCTCGCTCCTCGGAGCCTAATGAATAAATTACTTGAGTCGTAGAGTCATGTTGTGATGCCATGTTGTATTTGCACATATCGAGCATATTGTGTGTATGTTATTGAAATGCTTGGTATGTGTGGGATCTGACCATCTAGTTGTTTATCTTTAGTAGCCTCTCTTACCGGGAAATGTCTCCTAGTGTTTCCACTGAGCCATGGTAGCTTGCTACTGCTCCGGAACACTTAGGCTGGCCGGCATGTGTCCTTCTTCGTTCCTGTGTCTGTCCCTTCGGGGAAATGTCACGCGATGAATACCGGAGTCCTGTTAGCCCGCTACAGCCCGGTTCACCGGAGTCCTGCTAGCCCAGTGCTATAGCCTGGGTTCACTCGCTGATGACCGACACGTTCGATGTTGGGTCATGGATGCATGTCCTTGTAAGTTTGTGCCACTTTGGGTTTACGACTAGCCATGTCAGCCCGGGCTCCTTATCATATGGATGCTAGCGACACTGTCATATACGTGTGCCAAAAGGCGCAAACGGTCCTGGGCAAAGGTAAGGCGACACCCGTGGGAATACCGTGCGTGAGGCCGCAAAGTGATATGAGGTGTTACATGCTAGATCAATATGGCATTGAGTCGGGATCCTGACAGCGTTGGTATCAGAGCTTGACTGCCTGTAGGATTACCAAGCCAAACTGATCGAAGTTGAGTCTAGAAATTCTTTAGTTATATAAGGGAATTGATTGTGGGATGGGAACGTAAGGCTCTTTTTACTCCTTTACCTCATGCCCTTCTGATCTGAGTCATCTCATCTTTCCTACGGGATTAAGAACTAGGCTATCTCTTCTTTCTAGCAGGATCTCGTGTTACTAATCTGTAGACTTGTAAGCTTGTTGGACTCAAGCCTCTGTCCAGTTTCTACTACTTCCGTACGTTAACTGTTGATCTCGAAACCTTGATATTGTGCTTCTGAGTGGTTATGCCACCATTTTTGTGAATGTCTCAAATCTTTTCTGAGCATTTACAGCCGTTATGCTGTCCGAGTCATTCCAGGTTTCTAAATAGTCTGATGCAATTGCAAATCCTTTCCCTCTGGTTTCGATGTTCCTTTATGCCAGCTCAATCACACTAATTGTTGAGTTGAGGTATTCTACTGCCTCGACCTTTATGTTGGAGTTATTATTATGACCCTAGGTGTCTCAGGGGATCATCTAGTAGTCTAGCCATGTTTTGTGTTTCCAGTGTGATGATTCTGGCCGTCATTATCGAAAGCATCCCGCGATGCCATTTAGTTAGTAGGTATTCTATTCCTGGGTTCTTGAACCCGAGATCCACCCTACTTACTTCATGTTGATAGTAATTGCTAGCTCCCTTAGGTTATTAGTAACCTTTGCGATAGTCCTTGAAGTCCGTGGTATCTTCTTCTTCCAAATACCATGAACTACTTATGGCAGAAGTTCCTCGTTGAACTGAACGATCACAACCAGAGTGCTCTTGATGAGTTCTCCATTATATATTGTGGCTCTGCCAGTTCTACCTTTCTACATGGGTTATCCGGAAGAAATATGTTGAACTTCGTTCGACATGCTAACCCATGCATCCACAACTCAGGAAATCATATGTTCTTTTGAGTTGTCCCTCTGTAGTTGTATTTGACCCTTGTCCAGCAGTTGATAGTCAAGTTGATGTCGTGCATTCGTGTTCATCGATGCTCGTTACTCTTGTGGTCCGTCAAGCCATTCTATCGCGGAATGATAGGAGAAACAAACTCCAGTACCTCTTCCATATCTAGGATTGGGTCAAAGCAATTGTGCTCCGTAGAACAAAATGCCAGCCCAGCTTTTGATTCTGTTCTACCCTGAAGTATTATCGTCTTTATGTCAGGATTTTCATGAGGATTGCACCGGCTCTTGTGAATTCTTGATGTAGTGATACTTCTCGCCATCATTATTCATCCCTCGGTCCCGTGTTGTCGCAACCGGAATGCCGACAAGTGAATCGTGATGTGTGAATTCAATATTGCTAGCAACTCTGTTGCTTGGTAGTTAAATGGACGATAACCTCATTCTTAGCGTGTTGATTATTGAATCGTCACCCTAAGATTGATTGTGCTACCTAGTCCCTATTTCTGGTGCACTCCTCGACCAATGAGTTAGGAATTATTTCAAGTCCTCACCCATTTGATCATGTCGTCTCGCCCTCAAAAGCAAAATTGTTCTCGAGCTTAGTAACATACCGGTGGTTCGTGACTTTCCAAATATTTTCTTGGAAGTGTTACCGGGTTGTCACCTGACTGTTATGTTGAGCTCGTGATCAAGTTGGTTTATCCTGTAAACCACCCTTTCTCCAAGAATCCGTGTTGGATACCCCTGAGCTAGTTGGTTAAGCTAGACAACAACTTGGAGAGTTGGAAGATAAAAGCTTGCCTGACTTAGTTTGTTCCAAAGGGATATTCTTGTGTAGTGTGTGTTGAAGAGAGATGATATCTTCATCGATTGGTCCCTGTGGTCAGTTATTGGACCTATTGCCTGATAAAAACTTTGGTTTGAGTATGGGATATGGTCAAATCAAGTCAGAACCAACGATGTTCGTAATGTTGTCTTACTCGTGGGTTTTCCTCGAGCATACACCATTATATTCTTTGGTCTGACCAATGCTATCACCGTGTTCACTTAACTATGGAATTCCTTTTAAAAGGAAACCCGGATGAATTGTTGTTGAGCCCATTGACAACATCCTTATCTCCTCCATGATTTGTGAACATTAAGCTAGTGTTGGAAACTTTTGAAAGCATTTCTTCATGCTAGTTCATGAAGCATATGTTTGGATGTAAGAAGTGACTTCCTCCAGTTCATGTGCATTTGATGCAAGTTGCCGCCGTGGATTCGAGAAAGTCAATGTTGTTTCCTTTGGAATCATCCCAAATCAGTCATGCATACGTGCGAAGTATTCTGTGGTTCGGAGACTTGCAACCTCCATTCTATATGGGTCCCTAGCACACCAAGCCACTGATTGATTTGTTCAAGATTAATAAGTTCTAAGTGCTAGTCCCGAAGGTACCAGACGGATTTGTACAAAACTTCGATATCCTCGCTGATGGTTCCCCCTCCTGAACTCGGTAGTGTTTTATTATAAGACTACTTTGTGGTCATGCTTGTCTGGGACAACGTGTTCACATGTTTGTAGCAGAACCAGCTCATGTTTTGGAGCTTACTATCGTAGTTCATTTCCCGAGAATCTCGCAACGTCATCTCATCGATTTGTGTTGCAAACTTTCATTTTTCTTCCTGGACTCGATGAGCCTGGAATATTCCGACACCAACCAGATCTGAATCTCAGGCAGATATGATGGTTGGAACATTTCCCCAAGAACTATAATATTGGTCTCTCGATAACCGGTAAGGTGGATGTCGTGGCCAACACACCCATCCGGTAGACCTGTTATTATAATATCTTGATTGAGGAAGTTGGCCACCTCCCCATAAGGATTTCGTAGGATTTACCTCCCTAGTTGTTCCTTATGGATTCTTGTGCTCCCGAAGTCCGACCTTTACTTGATGTTCTAGATATCAAACCATATCTATGAATGGGTTACACTAGCACATCAAGAAGAACATTAGAAGCGGAGTGCTAAATGTCTCTCGGTCGATCATCCAGATTTTATTTCCTTGGCCTCGCTAAGATGAAATCTGAGAAGTGTTATCTTCCTTTGCATCTGCATCGTCCATCATCATTCATCGTGGTAGCAAGTTGTGTTGCCAGGATCCTTGACACGGATATGGGTAATACCTTGATGAACGTGGAAATGCTCAAGTTCTTGAGAGCACGCACAAGCGCTACGTGTTATCATCGGCACTAACTGGGTTTGCTCTCAGTTTCCTCGGCAATGCTATGACCTTTTCAAACAGTGAGTTCACTCTCTATTGTTGCGTTCTTCCCCAGTTACCAGAATCATTCCCAGCATTTGCATTTTGTTCCCAGCTTGCACCGCCCATGTGCCATTCCACCATGGGTCTCTTCCATTTTCGGTGGTAAGCAAATTCATCCATTACGTTGTCTTCAACAAGGTAATCCACATCATCCAAGTCCGAGTATGCCATCCTACCGAACCCCTCCAAACGATCGCTCGAGATTTTCCTTAAGCTGGTATAAAGAGTTTCAATGATCTCTGAATCAAAAGTAATTCTTTTTTCCACTTAAGGTAATAATCTACGAATCACCCTCCTCCAGGATGTTTCGTCGTGGTATCATGGCAACTCAACTCCTCGCTACGTTAACAATCGTTTACCACCTTCTTAGGTGTGGAATTGTTATCTACCTAGTGAACCTTCATCATCCATTTCTTTCCACCCTCTTGATGTGTATCTCGTGTCTCAACCCGAGAGATGGTTCTATGTCTCATTCCGTGAGTTAATTCTGAGTTGTTCGATCTTCGAGGAGATCGACCCTTCTAGAGTCTCCTTATCTCCAGGTCTTGTTGGCAGGATTTCTCAGAGCAAGACATCAAGACAATGATGGTGAATGAATCAATGTTCAACTGAAGTGCACCCTGGATCGTGAAGATTATACTAGTTGCGTTTACCCTTCACCTTACCCTACGCTTGAATCTCGAGACGAGATTCTTGTTTAGTGGGGGTGAGTTGTCACATCCCTAGCTTCTGGTAGTGCTCTAGGCTAGCTTCATGTTTGCATCATGTTTAAATTCTGAAATTTGAACTGAGGGAATTTTGGAAGCCTCAAAAACTTAAATAAAAGAGGGGCAAAGAACCCTGGAAAATGCATTCAATGTTTTCAAAATGGCCTTAAATAATGTTGGTTATATTTTGGCAAGGGTCTTGCACCAAACCAAAAATAATGAACATTTTTGAGGAATATTTTGAGCACTGAATTTAAATCATTACTTTATTTGCATTTGGAACTATATTCATAACTTATATAGAATATATTTCCAAATACCCTGAAACATTTTTATGTGCTTTTGGAAAAGTCCATTAAGCAGCATAAATATTTTCAGAGGAGTTTTTGGCATTGTTTGAATTATTTTTAAATTCAAAATAGTGGCAAAACAGATTAAATAAAATAAAACAGAACAGAAATAAAAGCAGAGAGAGAGAACTTACCTCAGCTTACCCGCAGCCCAACACTGTGCAGCCCAGCAGCGGCCCAGCCCACCACTT
>NC_041385.1:60726610-60744271 GCF_002162155.2 Triticum dicoccoides
TACTCCCTGGAGACGCCACGCGGCTCCCTCGACCCTCTCTCACTCTCCCGTGTCTCTCCCTCCGTACCTATCCCCCTCTGCTCCCTCTCCCTCCCGCGACCGAGCGGAGCTCGTCGCCGCCGACGCCGCTACCGCGGCCGCAGCCATCCCGAAGCCTCTCCGACTCGCCCTCGAGCTCCGCCTCGACCCCCTCTTCCTCCCCACCGAGCCAAGCCCCTCGGGGAGCTCTGCTTCGCCTCCACGCCATCGTCTTCGTCCTTGACCGCCGCCGATGGTCGCCGTCGATTCGTCGCCGTCCGAGCTTCCCCGAACACGCCGAGGCCACCACTGCACTCCATGTGAGCTCCTGATCATCCTCCCCCTCTCCGTTTTCTCTCTAGCATGCCGTAGCCGCCGCGCCTCTCTTCCCCGACAGTACGCCGCCGCACAAGCTCACCGCCGACGAGGCTCCGGTGGCCATTTGGTCCCGTGCGTGCCTCCGTTGGGTTCGTGAGCTTTTGTAGAACACGTAGATGCTAACCGTAGCTCCTCCCGTGCACGGTGTCGTCGTTTCCATCGGCGCCGAACTCCGGCCGCCGCCACAACCTCGCCTCCGGCGAACTCCGTCCACCCCCGCACCTCCCGTTGGTTCCCCTAGATGCGCGCGGGCACGGGCTATCCTCTGGTGCCCCTGGCGCGTCGATCCGTCGTCTTTGGCGCAACTCCGGCGAGCCACCGCCGCTCTGATCGTGGCCGTCGTCCAACCGCCGGCGCATCTGACGTGAACCGTCATTAGCAGCTAATCCCCCCCCCATTAACACACTAACAGACACTGACAGCGGGCCCCACCCCTGGTCAAACACCAGTCAGCGCTGGGTTTGACCGGGATTAGGTCCCGTGTCACTGACGTGTGGCCCCCACACGTCAGGTTTGACCGAGCCAGCCCAGTTGACCCTGCTGACGTCACTGTGACGTGGTGCTGACGTCATAATCATTTCTGGATTTAATATTATTCAGGAAATTCCAGAAAACTGTATAAACTTCTAAAAATCATAGAAATTCAACCGTAACTCCAAATTAAATAAATTATATATGAAAAATTATCAGAAAAATTCAAGGAATCCATCTGTACCATTTTCATGCATGTTAGAACAACTTATAGCTGATGTTTAGCACAAATCAATTAAAGGGCATTTAAATAATCACATATGGAGTTTGAATTTGAATCTTGTATTCAAACCAACTTCATTTAATCTGTTGCTAGTTGCATTAGCTCAAAACACATTAATTTTGCCATGTCATGATCATGCATCATATTGTGCATTGCATTGATTGTGTTCCCTTCTGTGTTGCCGGTATTTGTCCCCTCTCGATAGACGTGATACCGATGATGTGATCGTTGACACTGATGAAGACTCAATGTTATCTTCAGAAGTGCCAGGCAAGCAAAACCCCCTTGTTCATTCCGGTACAATCCCACTCTCTCGCTCCTGCTCTCTTTTACTGCATTAGGACAACAACGATTCATCTGTTACCTGCTGCGGTAGCTGAACCCCTTTATCCTTTGCATGACCTGTCATTGCCACAGTAAATAGATGAAACCCACTAGCATGAGTAGGAGTTGTTTGAGCCCTGTTGTGCCTACTCATTCATGCTTGTTTGTCATGCCTGCTACTGCTTAGAGTTGAGTCAGGTCTGATTCATCGGGGATGAATCAGAGGTGTGTGAACATGTCCTACTGTGTGTGAGCTAAGTGTGTGAACACGATTTGGTAAAGGTAGCGGTGATAGGCCATGTAGGAGTACATGGTGGGTTGTCTCATTGCAGCCGTCCTCAGGAACTGAGTTTTGTGTTTGTGATCCATGATTCAGCTACTACCACGCATTGGGCCCGAAACCAATGGACCCTCTCGGCTTCTTGATCACCCTTGTCCTCTGTCCAGGAGTTGCAAGTAGTTTCTGGTGTTTGTAGTATGCTGGAGGCCGTGGGCAGTGCTGACCGTAGGGGTGGGCTGTGATGCGGTAGGCACGTGGCACGGTGTACCGGGCGCCCGTTTGGTGTCTCGGGAACCCTGTTCACATCGTTTGGGGCTGTGAGCGAAACTCCGTCCGGATCTCCTCATGGATGGAACCCGAATAGGCGATAAACCTGGACTAGAGACTTGAGTGTTTAGGCAGGCCGTGGCCGACACCCACGTTGGGCTTCCGCTTGAAGGTTGCCGAGTACATGTCGTGTAAACGGCGGTAAGTGGTGAGAGCGTGTGTGAAGAAGTACACCCCTGCAGGGTTAACCTAATCTATTCGAATAGCCGTGTCCGCGGAAAAGGACTTCTGGGTTGCTTATATCAGTTCATAGACAAGTGAAAGTGGATACTCTAAAATATGCAAGATAAGCGTGAGTGCTATGGACGGCGTTCTCGTAGGGAGACGAGAGCGGATCCATAGTGGTGTATTGATATGGTGAATATGTGGACTCGTGTGCGCCACCTCAAAAGAGTTACATTGCAGTCGTAGTTCAGGATAGCCACCGAGTCAAAGCTGGCTTGCTGCAGTTAAACCCCACCATCCCCTTTGTTGATAATGATGCATATGTAGTTAGCTCTGATGTAAGTCTTGCTGGGTACATTTGTACTCACGTTTGCCTATTTTATGTTTTTGCAGAGAGACTTCGGTCTCGCTAGTAGTTCCGCGTGGACTTCGACGTTTAGCTTGATACCTCAGCTACGATCTTGTGCCCCCGGCAGGATCTGATAGATAGTCAGGCTTCTCAGCCTTTTTCATTTATAGATGTCTGTACTCAGACATGATAGCTTCTGCTTGTGCTTTGACTTGTATGCTCTGATTGTTGGGTCATGAGACCCATGTTTGTAATATCTCGCTCCTCGGAGCCTAATGAATAAATTACTTGAGTCGTAGAGTCATGTTGTGATGCCATGTTGTATTTGCACATATCGAGCATATTGTGTGTATGTTATTGAAATGCTTGGTATGTGTGGGATCTGACCATCTAGTTGTTTATCTTTAGTAGCCTCTCTTACCGGGAAATGTCTCCTAGTGTTTCCACTGAGCCATGGTAGCTTGCTACTGCTCCGGAACACTTAGGCTGGCCGGCATGTGTCCTTCTTCGTTCCTGTGTCTGTCCCTTCGGGGAAATGTCACGCGATGAATACCGGAGTCCTGTTAGCCCGCTACAGCCCGGTTCACCGGAGTCCTGCTAGCCCAGTGCTACAGCCTGGGTTCACTCGCTGATGACCGACACGTTCGATGCTGGGTCATGGATGCCTGTCCCTGTAAGTTTGTGCCACTTTGGGTTTACGACTAGCCATGTCAGCCCGGGCTCCTTATCATATGGATGCTAGCGACACTGTCATATACGTGTGCCAAAAGGCGCAAACGGTCCCGGGCAAAGGTAAGGCGACACCCGTGGGAATACCGTGCGTGAGGCCGCAAAGTGATATGAGGTGTTACATGCTAGATCAATATGGCATTGAGTCGGGGTCCTGACATAGCGTCTCCTCATCCTTCTTTATAATGTGCCACCTGTAGTGCCTGTGCACTGCCAACGAAAAGACCTCCTCTATGCCTGCACGCATGCTGAAATCTTGGTCTGTTATTATGTTCATCGAAGCAAGTCCATCCATGCACTCCAAGAAGGTCTTGAACAGCCAAACGTGCCCATCCGTGTCTTCGTTCCGGACGAGCCCGCAGCCGAACTGCAACGACTGATTATGGTTATTTATTCCTATGAACGGAGCGCATGGCATCTTGTACATATTGGTGAGGTACGTCGCGTCGAATGAAATGCAATCTCAGAAATGTTTGTAGGCTCTCCTTGCAGCACCATCCACCCAATACATGTTCCTGACACGGTCCTCATCGTCCAACCTTATCCTGTAGAAGAAATCTGGATCTTCCTTCGCTTTCTCATCGAAGTAGGCAATTGTGGCCTCTATGTTTGCCAACTTTCTCTCTCTGCAATACTTGGCCTGTAGGTTTGTGACGTCAGCTGGTATGTACGGCATGCTGCTCAGTTTCCCCTTTTTGCTGTGGATGAGAGATAGTATTTGTACCATTCTTGATGGACCGATGTTACAATCATGTAGCAGCTTTATGAATTGCCTTTCGACGGGGGTGAACCCTCTGTGGGCCGTCAGAAAGGTCGAACTTCTTTATGAGTTGGTGGTTGTGCTCGTCAAAATACTCATTGACCACCCACTGTCCTCCATCTACGTTTAGCTTACACCGGACGGGACACTCTATCTTGAGAATGATACCTCTCTTTCGTTCCGGAACAACAGGCGCAACACCTTTCCCCTTCTTGTTCCTCCGTGCCTTGTGGCACCTCATCTCACCTCTGATGTACTCGTTAGTTTTCTTAATTTTTCTATGGTACTCGGTGTTGACCGCAAATCCATGAAACTTTGCATATGTTTGGTAGTATTCCTTTGCTTCTTCGAACGATTCAAATCTCTGCCCAATGTATGGTGGCTGAGGTACCATGATCTCTGATTGCCCACCATCTTCATCCCCTTGTGCGTCGTCGTCAGGTTCATCATTCACTTCAGTATCGGTGGCAGTTCCATTTACTTGAGTGTTGGCAGTGCTTGTGTTCAAAGGGGTGCTTGTCGGCATTGCTGGAATGATTCCCATTCCCGACTCTGACTCGAAATTGTTTGCGGCATGATTGTCTGCTGGCTTGTGGAACGCGTCTTCCATGCGCTCAGAGCTCCCCGCAGTAGATGTTCCCGCGCCGCTGTTCACTGTAGTTGTAGGCCCTGTAATAGAAAAAACAGGTACGAGATTAAGATTTTTGGTTGAATAACATGTGCATCGCAACGGATCACACCATCTTCGAGTGATTTGGCACGACATCATTTCAAACAGCAAGCCGTGAGGCTGCGCTTGGACATGTATGGCAGCTGTAGCATGATTGTCTATTGTTCAACAAACATGGCAACTATTGTTTTGCCTACCAATAACTACAAATAACAAATGTAGTGCTGTTTTTGTGGTTCAGTTTTTCTCCTTACCTTGTTGTGCTGCATTTGACCATCTTGTGTGGTCTGTGACACCAAAATGACGTGCTCCACCTGCAGTTTGTGAAGCTTGCCACGAGACGTTTGTCGGGTTACCACCGGCATAATAACCTGTAAGCATAGTAGTGGTTGGTCAATTCATGGCAAATGCAGTTTGTGCTAGCACGGCATCTGCAGTTGCCCCTGATGTGGCAACTGCAGTTTTACTGGCATGGCAACTGTGGTTGCATTGGTATGGCAACCGCAGTTGTTCCTTCATGGCAGCTGCAGTTGCCATGGCATGGCAAATGTAGTTGTTCCTCCGTGGCAACTGCAGGTGTCTACGGATGGCAACTACAGGTGTCTATGGACGGCAACTGCAGGTGTCTATGGATGGCAACCGCAGTTGTCCAGGGATGACAAGTGTAGTTTTTAAATCATGGCAAATGTAGATGTCCAGTCATGGCAATTGTATATGTCAACTATGCTCCTTCTGCTAATTGAGCATCCGCAACTTCACTTTTTTTGTGGACTCACCTGTGTATGACGTCGATGGCAGGTACATGGGTGCTGCCTAATGCCACGTGCTGCATGAACGCTCTGCATTTTCACCTGTGATAACTCGTGAGTCCTTTTGCCAGTTTTTTTGCATGTTCATTTTTCACGTCCACAGCAGCATGTTCTCTTTTTTCATTTTGCATTTCCTTGATTAGCCGTACTAGCTAGTTGAAGTTGGCTGCCCGCACATTTGTCAATGTTAGCGCCTTGTGACTGAACTTGCCACGGGGGCCCCCTAAGAGTGTTTTGGTCATAAGAACCTGCGAAAAAATGAGAGTGTACGACATAAGTAGAATGTCATCTTCATCGTTGCGAAGATGGCAACTGTTCTCTTCTTTTGTTATCACGCATCAGACCTACGCCTGCATACTGTTCTAGTAGTGGCAGCAACGACCCTGCAGAGATGAGTTGACTGTACTCTGATGCATCCCAAGGGGGTGTTTCTGTCATTTGAGAACCCCAAGCATCAGCGCCATCTTTGTGATTCATTCTTTTCGTGTGTCGCTTCTTTCCGATGTGCTCTCAATCACTGCATGAACAAGAAGGCATCAACAATCCACAAGAATTGTATTCTTCTGCTGCTTGCACATAGAAGATAGGGATGGCAAGCAACAGGTCAAAATAGGTGGCAGCTACTGACAAGAAAGGTGGCAACTGTCATTACACACAAGTGGCAATTAATTTTTCCCAACCCCTTCATTCCAAAAATTTTCCTTCCTGTCCTTTTTAGGGATTCCTACTGATCCATTGCATACGCAACTACCAGCGTCAATTATACTAGAAACTTAAGTTAAGCTCAACACGTAGACCACAAAACTACTGGATCTCAGAACTACTGGTGTTGCCACCCCCCCTATAGCATGGATCCAGTACAAGATCGGGGAGATTTTCAGCCTGAAGGGTGATAAGGATGAGATAGGGAGATTTTCACCTGATTTTAGCTGATCGTCTCTGAAGGGCTGGGTTGGAGTGGGGGGCTGGGGGTGGGGAGGGTTGGGGTGTGGTTTGCGGTGGGTTTGCCCTACGGATCTGCTCTGGTTGCCATGGCAACCCGAGAAGACCGGCGACGGAGGTAGGGGTTCGAGAGGTGGGGGACGATGGCGGCAGTCGAGAGAGGCGATCGAGTGGAGGACGGGATCGGCTGGGTCGTGCGGGCAGCGGGTCGTGTGGCCTGGACGGGGCAGTGCAGGCGGGGTTGCCACGCACTGGACGTGCGGGCCGTGGTTTTGTGCGCGCGGACGTGGTCGTGCGGGCCGGTTCCCGTCCATGCCACACGAGGCGTGCGGGCGGGTTCCCGTCCATGCCACACGTGCGGCAGTTATTCGGACCCTTTTTCTTGTTGGAAATATGCCCTAGAGGCAATAATAAAAGGGTTATTATTATATTTCCTTGTTCATGATAATTGTCTTTTATTCATGCTATAACTGTATTATCCGGAAATCGCAATACACGTGTGAATACATAGACCATAAACATGTCCCTAGTGAGCCTCTAGTTGACTAGCTAGTTGGTCAATAGATAGTCATGGTTTCCTGACTATGGACATTAGATGTCATTGACAACGGGATCACATCATTGGGAGAATGATGTGATGGACAAGACCCAATCCTAAGCATAGCACAAGATCGTGTAGTTCGTTTTGCTAGAGCTTTTTCAATGTCAAGTATCTCTTCCTTAGACCATGAGATCGTGTAACTCCTGGATACCGTAAGAGTGCTTTGGGTGTACCAAACGTCACAACATAACTGGGTGACTATAAAGGTGCACTACAGGTATCTCCGAAAGTGTCTGTTGGGTTGGCACGGATCGAGACTGGGATTTGTCACTCCGTATGACGGAGAGGTATCTCTGGGCCCACTCGGTAATGCATCATCATAATGAGCTCAAAGTGACCAAGTGTTTGGTCACGGGATCATGCATTACGGTACGAGTAAAGTGACTTGCCGGTAACGAGACTGAACGAGGTATTGGGATACAGACGATCGAGTCTCGGGCATGTAACGTACCGATTGACAAAGGGAATTGTATACGGGGTTGATTGAATCCTCGACATCATGGTTCATCCGATGACATCATCGAGGAGCATGTGGGAGCCAACATGGGTATCCAGATCCCGCTGTTGGTTATTGACTGGAGAGCCGTCTCGGTCATGTCTGCGTGTCTCCCTAACCCGTAGGGTCTACACACTTAAGGTTCGGTGACGCTAGGGTTATTAGGAAGACTTGTATGTGATTACCGAAAGTTGTTCGGAGTCCCGGATGAGATCCCGGACGTTACGAGGAGTTCCGGAATGGTCCGAAGGTGAAGATTTATATATGGGAAGTTGTCATGCGGACACCGGAAAGTTTCGGGGGCATATCGGTATTGTACCGGGGCCACCGGAGAGGTTCCGGGGGTCCACCGGGAGGGGCCACCCCTCTCGGAGGGCCACATGGGCCGCAAGGGGCAGGGAACCAGCCCCTGGAGGGCTGGGCGCGCCCCCCACCTTGGGCCCATGCCCATAGGGTTTTGGGGGGAACCCTAGAGGGGGCGCCCCCTTTGCTTGGGGGGCAAGTCCCCCCTCCCTGGCCGCCGCCCCCTCTCTAGATCCCATCTAGAGGGGCCGGCCCCCCTTGCCCCTTCCCCTATAAATAGAGGGGTGAGGGGAGGGCTGCAACACAACAACCCAAGGCGCAGCCCCTCCCCTCCCCAACACCTCTCCTCCTCCGTCACGAACTTGGCGAAGCCCTGCCGGAGTGCTGCTTCTCCACCAGCACCACGCCGTCGTGCTGCCGTTGGAGCTGTCTTCCTCAACCTCTCCTTCCTTCTTGCTGGATCAAGACGGAGGAGACGTAGTCCGTCCCGTACGTGTGTTGAATGCGGAGGTGCTGTCCGTTTGGCACTTGGTCATCGGTGATCTGAATCACGACAAGTACGACTCCATCATCACCCTTCCCTTGAACGCTTCCGCACGCAATCTACAAGTGGTATGTAGATGCAAACTCACTCCCATGACTCGTTGCTTAGATGAACTCATAGATGGATCTTGGTGAAACCGTAGGAAAAATTTTAATTTTCTGTAACGTTCTCCAACAGTGGCATCATGAGCTAGGTCTATGCGTAGTTCTCTATTGCACGAGTAGAACACAATTTTGCTGTGGGCGTAGATCTTGTCAACTTGCTTGCCGCTACTAGTCTTATCTTGCTTCAGCGGTATTGTGGGATGAAGCGGCCCGGACCAACCTTACACGTACGCTTACGTGAGACCGGTTCCACCGACTGACATGCACTAGTTGCATAAGGTGGCTGGCGGGTGTCTGTCTCTCCCACTTTAGTTGAAGCGGATTCGATGAAAAGGGTCCTTATGAAGGGTAAATAGAAGTTGACAAAATCACGTTGTGGTTATTCGTAGGTAAGAAAACGTTCTTGCTAGAACCCAATTGCTGCCACGTAAAAGATGCAACAACAATTAGAGGACGTCTAACTTGTTTTTGCAGCAATTGTCATGTGATGTGATATGGCCAGAAGTTGTGATGAATGATGAATGATATATTGTGATGTATGAGATCATGTTCTTGTAATAGGAATCACGACTTGCATGTCGATGAGTATGACAACCGGCAGGAGCCATGGGAGTTGTCTTTATTTTTGTATGACCTGCGTGTCATTGAAGAACGCCATGTAAATTACTTTAATTTATTGCTAAACGCGTTAGCCATAGAAGTAGAAGTAGTCGTTGGCGTAACAACTTCATGAAGACACGATGATGGAGATCATGATGATGGAGATCATGGTGTCATGCCGGTGACGAAGATGATCATGGAGCCCCGAAGATGGAGATCGAAGGAGCTATATGATATTGGCCATATCATGTCACTACTATATAATTGCATGTGATGTTTATTATGTTTATGCATCTTGTTTACTTAGAACGACGGTAGTAAATAAGATGATCCCTTATAATAATTTCAAGAAAGTGTTCCCCCTAACTGTGCACCGTTGCTAAAGTTTGTCGTTTTGAAGCACCACGTGATGATCGGGTGTGATAGATCCTTACGTTCACATACAACGGGTGTAAGACAGATTTACACATGCAGAACACTTAGGGTTAACTTGACGAGCCTAGCATGTACAGACATGGCCTCGGAACACAGAGATCGAAAGGTCGAACACGAGTCGTATGGAAGATACAATCAACATGGATATGTTCACCGACGATGACTAGTCCGTCTCACGTGATGATCGGACACCGCCTAGTCGACTCGGATCGTGTAACACTTAGATGACTAGAGGGATGTCTAATCTGAGTGGGAGTTCATTAAAATAATTTGATTAGATGAACTTAATTATCATGAACTTAGTCTAAAACTTTTTGCAAAATATGTCTTGTAGATCAAATGGCCAACGCTCATGTCAACATGAACTTCAACGCGTTCCTAGGGAAAACCAAGCTGAAAGATGATGGCAGCAACTATACGGACTGGGTCCGGAACCTGAGGATCATCCTCATAGCTGCCAGGAAACAATATGTCCTAGAAGGACCGCTAGGTGACGCTCCCGTCCTAGAGAACCAAGACATTATGAATGCTTGGCAGTCTCGTGCTGATGATTACTCCCTCGTTCAGTGCGGCATGCTTTACAGCTTAGAACCGGGGCTCCAAAAGCGTTTTGAGCAACACGGAGCATATGAGATGTTCGAGGAGCTGAAACTAGTTTTCCAAGCTCATGCCCGGGTCGAGAGATATGAAGTCTCCGACAAGTTCTATAGTTGTAAGATGGAGGAAAATAGTTCGGTCAGTGAGCATATACTCAAAATGTCTGGGTTGCACAACTGCCTGTCCCAGCTGGACATTAACCTCCCGGACGAGGCGGTCATTGACAGAATCCTTCAGTCGCTCCCACCAAGCTACAAGAGCTTTGTGATGAACTACAATATGCAGGGGATGGTGAAGACCATTCCTGAAGTATTTTCAATGCTGAAGTCAGCAGAGGTTGAAATCAAGAAAGAACATCAAGTGTTGATGGTCAATAAGACCACTAAGTTCAAGAAGGGCAAGGGTAAGAAGAACTTCAAGAAGGACGGCAAAGATGTTGCCGCGCCCGGTAAGCCAGTTGCCGGGAAGAAGTCAAAGAATGGACCCAAGCCTGAAACTGAGTGCTTTTATTGCAAGGGGAAGGGTCACTGGAAGCGGAACTGCCCCAAATACTTAGCAGACAAGAAGGCCGGCAACACTAAAGGTATATTTGATATACATGTAATTGATGTGTACCTTACCAGTACTCGTAGTAACTCCTGGGTATTTGATACCGGTGCCGTTGTTCATATTTGTAACTCACAGCAGGAGCTGCGGAATAAGCGGAGACTGGCGAAGGACAAGGTGACGATGCGCGTCGGGAATGGTTCCAAGGTCGATGTGATCGCCGTCGGCACGCTACCTCTACATTTACCTACGGGATTAGTTTTAAACCTCAATAATTGTTATTTAGTCCCAAGTTTGAGCATGAACATTGTATCTGGATCTCGTTTAATACGAGATGGCTACTCATTTAAATCCGAGAATAATGGTTGTTCTATTTGTATGAGAGATATGTTTTATGGTCATGCCCCGATGGTCAATGGTTTATTCTTGATGAATCTCGAATGTAATGTTACACATATTCATAGCGTGAATACCAAAAGATGTAAAGTTGATAACGATAGTCCAACATACTTGTGGCACTACCGCCTTGGTCACATTGGTGTCAAGCGCATGAAGAAGCTCCATGCCGATGGACTTTTAGAGTCTCTCGATTATGAATCATTTGACACATGCGAACCATGCCTCATGGGCAAAATGACCAAGACCCCGTTCTCCAGAACAATGGAGCGAGCAACCAACTTGTTGGAAATCATACATACCGATGTGTGCGGTCTAATGAGCATTGAGGCTCGCGGAGGATATCGTTATGTTCTCACTCTCACTGATGACTTGAGTAGATATGGGTATGTCTACTTGATGAAACACAAGTCTGAGACCTTTGAAAAGTTCAAGGAATTTCAGAATGAAGTAGAGAATCAATGTGACCGAAAGATAAAATTCTTACGATCGGATCGTGGAGGAGAATATTTAAGTCACGAATTTGGTACACACTTAAGAAAATGTGGAATCGTTTCACAACTCATGCCGCCTGGAACACCTCAGCGAAACGGTGTGTCCGAACGTCGTAATCGCACTCTATTGGATATGGTGCGGTCTATGATGTCTCTTACAGATTTACCGCTATCATTTTGGGGATACGCTCTAGAGATAGCTACATTCACTTTAAATAGGGCACCGTCTAAATCCGTTGAGACGACACCATATGAATTATGGTTTGGGAAGAAACCTAAGCTATCGTTTCTAAAAGTTTGGGGATGCGATGCTTATGTCAAGAAACTTCAACCTGAAAAGCTCGAACCCAAGTCGGAAAAATGCGTCTTCATAGGATACCCTAAAGAAACCATTGGGTATACCTTCTACTTAAGATCCGAGGGCAAGATCTTTGTTGCCAAGAACGGATCCTTTCTGGAAAAAGAGTTTCTCTCGAAAGAAGTAAGTGGGAGGAAAGTAGAACTCGATGAAGTACTACCTCTTGAACAGGATAGTAGTGCAGCTCAGGAAAATGTTCATGTGATGCCTACACCAACTGAAGAGAAAAATAATGATGATGATCAAGGTACTTCGGATCAAGTTGCTACTGAACTTCGTAGGTCCACAAGGACACGTTCCGCACCAGAGTGGTACGGCAACCCTGTCCTGGAAATCATGTTGTTGGACAACGGTGAACCTTCAAACTATGAAGAAGCAATGGCGGGCCCAGATTCCAACAAATGGCTAGAAGCCATGAAATCCGAGATAGAATCCATGTATGAAAACAAAGTATGGACTTTGACTGACTTGCCCGATGATCGGCGAGCGATAGAAAAAAAATGGATCTTTAAGAAGAAGACGGACGCGGATGGTTCAAGGGATTATCGGCAAGTTCACCATCTATAAAGCTCGACTTGTCGCTAAGGGTTATCGGCAAGTTCAAGGGATTGACTATGATGAGACTTTCTCTCCCGTAGCGAAGCTTAAGTCCATCTGAATCATGTTAGCAATTGCCGCATACTATGATTATGAGATATGGCAGATGGACGTCAAAACGGCATTCCTTAACGGGCATCTTAAGGAAGAACTGTATATGATGCAGCCGGAGGGTTTTGTCGATCCTAAGAATGCTAACAAAGTATGCAAGCTCCAGCGATCCATTTATGGGCTGGTGCAAGCATCTCGGAGTTGGAACATTCGCTTTGATGAGATGATCAAAGCGTTTGGGTTTATGTAGACTTATGGAGAAGCCTGCGTTTACAAGAAAGTGAGTGGGAGCTCTGTAGCATTTCTCATATTATATGTAGATGACATACTTTTGATGGGAAATGATATAGAACTTTTGGACAGCATTAAGGCCTACTTGAATAAGTGTTTTTCAATGAAGGACCTTGGAGAAGCTGCTTATATATTAGGCATCAAGATCTATAGAGATAGATCGAGACGCCTCATAGGTCTTTCACAAAGCACATACCTTGATAAGATTTTGAAGAAGTTCAAAATGGATCAGTCCAAGAAGGGGTTCTTGCCTGTATTGCAAGGTGTGAGATTGAGCTCGGCTCAATGCCCGACCACGGCAAAAGATAAAGAAGAGATGAGCGTCATCCCCTATGCCTCAGCCATAGGATCTATTATGTATGCCATGCTGTGTACCAGACCTGATGTAAACCTTGCCGTAAGTTTGGTAGGAAGGTACCAAAGTAATCCCAGCAAGGAACACTGGACAACGGTCAAGAATATCCTAAAGTACCTGAAAAGGATGAAGGACATGTTTCTCGTTTATGGAGGTGACGAAGAGCTCGTCGTAAAGGGTTACGTCGACGCTAGCTTCGACACAGATCTGGATGACTCTAAGTCACAAACCGGATAAATGTATATGTTGAATGGTGGAGCAGTAAGCTGGTGCAGCTGCAAGCAGAGCGTCGTGGCGGGATCTACATGTGAAGCGGAGTACATGGCAGCCTTGGAGGAAGCGCATGAAGCAATTTGGGTGAAGGAGTTCATCACCGACCTAGGAGTCATACCCAATGCGTCGGGGCCGATCAAACTCTTCTGTGACAACACTGGAGCTATTGCCCTTGCCTAGGAGGCCAGGTTTCACAAGAAGACCGGGCACATCAAGCGTCGCTTTAACTCCATCCGTGAAAATGTTCAAGATGGAGACATAGATATTTGCAAAGTACATACGGATCTGAATGTCACAGATCCATTGACTAAACCTCTCTCGCGAGCAAAACATGATCAACACCAGAACTCTATGGGTGTTCGATTCATCACAATGTAACTAGATTATTGACTCTAGTGCAAGTGGGAGACTGTTGGAAATATGCCCTAGAGGCAATAATAAAAGGGTTATTATTATATTTCCTTGTTCATGATAATTGTCTTTTATTCATGCTATAATTGTATTATCCGGAAATCGTAATACACGTGTGAATACATAGACCATAAACATGTCCCTAGTGAGCCTCTAGTTGACTAGCTCGTTGGTCAATAGATAGTCATGGTTTCCTGACTATGGACATTAGATGCCATTGACAACGGGATCACATCATTGGGAGAATGATGTGATGGACAAGACCCAATCCTAAGCATAGCACAAGATCGTGTAGTTTGTTTTGCTAGAGCTTTTTCAATGTCAAGTATCTCTTCCTTAGACCATGAGATCGTGTAACTCTTGGATACCGTAAGAGTGCTTTGTGTGTACCAAACGTCACAACGTAACTGGGTGACTATAAAGGTGCACTACAGGTATCTCTGAAAGTGTCTGTTGGGTTGACAGGGATCGAGACTGGGATTTGTCACTCCGTATGATGGAGAGGTATCTCTGGGCCCACTCGGTAATGCATCATCATAATGAGCTCAAAGTGACCAAGTGTTTGGTCACGGGATCATGCATTACGGTACGAATAAAGTGACTTGCCGGTAACGAGACTGAACGAGGTATTGGGATACAGACGATCGAGTCTCGGGCATGTAACGTACCGATTGACAAAGGGAATTGTATACGGGGTTGATTGAATCCTCGACATCGTGGTTCATCCGATGACATCATCTAGGAGCATGTGGGAGCCAACATGGGTATCCATATCCCGTTGTTGGTTATTGACCGGAGAGCCGTCTCGGTCATGTCTGCGTGTCTCTCGAACCCGTAGGGTCTACACACTTAAGGATCGATGATGCTAGGGTTATTAGGAAGACTTGTATGTGATTACCGAAAGTTGTTCGGAGTCCCGAATGAGATCCCGGACGTCACGAGGAGTTCCGGAATGGTCCGGAGGTGAAGATTTATATATGGGAAGTTGTCATGCGGACACAGCAAAGTTTCGGGGGCATATCGGTATTGTACCGGGGCCACCGGAGAGGTTCCGGGGGGTCCACCGAGAGGGGCCACCCCTCTCGGAGGGCCACATGGGCCGCAAGGGGCAGGGAACCAGCCCCTGGAGGGCTGGGCGCGCCCCCCACCTTGGGCCCATGCGCATAGGGTTTTGGGGGGAACCCTGGAGGGGGCACCCCCTTTGCTTGGGGGGCAAGTCCCCCCTCCCTGGCTGCCGCCCCCCTCTAGATCCCATCTAGAGGGGCCGGCCCCCCTTGCCCCTTCCCCTATAAATAGAGGGGTGAGGGGAGGGCTGCAACACAGCAACCCAAGGCGCAGCCCCTCCCCTCCCCAACACCTCTCCTCCTCCGTCACGAGCTTGGCGAAGCCCTGCCGGAGTGCTGCTTCTCCACCAACACCATGTCGTCGTGCTGCCGTTGGAGCTGTCTTCCTCAACCTCTCCTTCCTTCTTGCTGGATCAAGATGGAGGAGACGTCGTCTGCCCCGTACGTGTGTTGAACGCGGAGGTGCTGTCCGTTCGGCACTTGGTCATCGGTGATCTGAATCACGTCGAGTACGACTCCATCATCACCCTTCCCTTGAACGCTTCCGCACGCAATCTACAAGTGGTATGTAGATGCAAACTCACTCCCATGACTCGTTGCTTAGATGAACTCATAGATGGATCTTGGTGAAACCGTAGGAAAATTTTTAATTTTCTGTAACATTCTCCAACATTTCTACCCTAGCTGGCTCTACGTACCGAGGGATATATAGGCTACAACAAAGAGACACGCAGAGACTGCCATGAGGAGAGGAGATCAAACCGATTGATCGGCACTCGACAAAGCAAGGGTTACTGGACTAAGTCTTAACTCCGGTCTCGGCGTCATTGAACTGACAAATAGAAAAAGGAGGAGTTGATAGGGTTTTTTTATGACAAGATAGGGTTGTTAGGTGAGTGCACCTGCGTGCCATATGGGGGTTTAGGTGAGCGAACTCGCGTGCCACATGGCCGGCCCAACACTTGAGCCCGTCGCCCCTGGACACTCAAGATCAGAAATGGGCTACGGTCGGGGAACACTTGAGCCCAATGCCCCCTTGGAGCAAACCCACTTGGGCTAGCCATCAGATCTCATCTGATGGCAACTTCTCTCCTTCAGGATCGAAGTTTCTGTTGACCACAACATAGGAGCAGCAGCTGCCATATGTAGGGATCGAGATGGGGCATACTTGGGTTCTTTTGTGTTTGTAATTAAGGGGATGATTGATCCCCCGGTTCTAGAAGCAATAGCAGGAAGACAAGCTCTCACACTAGCAGAAGATCTTGGTCTGCAACATTTACACGTAGCTTCAGATTACAAAGAGGTGGTGAATGGAATCCGAGATGGTACTGCAGGCTCATTTGGAGGAATCATCAAGGAGATACAGGAGAGAAAAAAGGCCTTTATTTCATGTAATTTTGTTCATGAATTTCGAGCTACGAATTATGAAGCTCATAAGATAGCTAGACTGGGTACTTTGTTGCCTCAGGGTAGACACATTTGATTGGGTGTACCGAGGCCGTCGTCTCCCCTTCTGATGCTTTGGAGGGCAGGCCGGGTGGTCTGGCCGCTTCGTCGCTGCACTCCACGGACCGCACTATGCCGATTTCGCCGGTCTCGGGTCTCGGCGGGTTTTCCGTGGATAGGCCGAGGGAGTCTTCATCGTCTTTGGGTGACGTTCCGGTGGCCCAGGCGCTGGCCACCGCTGTTGGGGGACGGGCAGGAGGCTCTTCCCCTAGCACAGCTTCTCGCCAGGAGGTCATCGCATTCGGCGGGATCCCGGATCCTGTGTCTGTGGGGAGACGGGTCAGCGGGAGACTGCAGGAGCAGCCGAACGTTGATGACATGCAGTTAACATTAGTAGAAAAGGGGGCAATGGTCCAGGCCAGGTCAGCCCATTAGTCCCGGTTCAATCCAGAACCGGGGCCAATGGGGGCATTGGACCCGGTTCGTGAGCCCCGGGGGCCGGCCGGGCCACATGGGCCATTGGTCCCGGTTCGTCTGGACCTTTTGGTCCCGGTTGGTGGGACGAACCGGGACCAATGGTCCTTGCTCCTGGCCCACCACTATTGGTCCCGGTTGGAGGCATGAACCGGGACCAAAGGCCACCCATTAGACCCGGTTCATACCACCAACCGGGACTAAACTGTTGGTCCTCGTTGCGGCCAGAGTTTAGTCCCACCTCGCCAACCGAAGGGGGCTCACACCGATTTATAAGCCCCTCCCTCTCTGCCTTGTTGAGCTCCTCTCAAAATGAAAATAGATGCCCTTATACAGGGAATTTGACCTAAATTCATACTGAATTTCTCTGAAGTTAGTAGAAATTTATTATGAATTTAGGTTGAATTTTCTCTATAAGCGCATCTATGCTCATTTTTTAGTAAAGTTAATCATAACTATTTTTTCTTCTACTTATTTCTGAGTAGTTTTTTATATAGTTTTTTTCTTTTCTGCTATATTTATATTTTTCTATTTATTACTGAGTTGTAATAAGTCATTAAAAATAAAAAAGATTTTAGTAAAGTTAATCACAACTATTTCTTCTTCTATTTATTTCTGAGTGCTTTTTTATATAGTTTTTTTCTTTTCTGCTATATTTATTTTTTTCTATTTATTTCTGTGTGGTAATAAGTCATTAAAAATAAGCATCTATGCTCATTT
>NC_041385.1:60744586-60756043 GCF_002162155.2 Triticum dicoccoides
ATTTTTTCTTCTATTTATTTGTGAGTAGTTTTTTATATAGTTTTTTTCTTTTCTGCTATATTTATTTTTTTCTATTTATTTCCGTGTGGTAATAAGTCATTAAAAATAAGCAGAGAAAGTGTTTAATATAATTAGTTAGAAAAATACTAGTTTATTTTTAGTAAGTACTATTTTATTTTATTTATAGTAAGTGCTTCATATATAGTTGAACTAGCTAGTTGATTTAATAAACTAATTTATTTTACTATATATAGAAGTAGTTTGTAGTAAGTGCTACTTTATTTATTTGTAGTAAGTGCTACTTTATTTATTTATAGTAAGTGCTACTTTGTTTATTTATAGTAAGTGCTTAGTAGTTGAACTAGATAGTTGATTTAATTAATAAAACTACTTTATTTAACTATATATAGAAGTAGTTCCCGCGTCGACGTCGGTGATGCCTATCCCGCGTCCTCGTCGTCGTCGACTCGGCGGTGGAGGCCTGCTTGATCAGGGCCATGTTCGGGACTGGGCTCCGCCGGGCTGGTATTGGGAGGTGCTACCTTCCGGGGGACGTAGGTTGGTGAGGAGGCAGCCCGTTGTTGACCCGATCCTTGTTTGGTGGCGGTCGCGTGGACCAGTGACGGTGCTGAGGCTTCCGAACACCGCGGAGGTGGTACGTCACCGTGTCAGCGAGGAGGACGAGCACGTCCGTCGCTACATGGTTGCATTGGAGGGCAGGTTCGACAATACCTGGCAGGTTCTTCAGGGATCTCACTGGAGCTATAATCTTGTGATGGTTCCTTATCTTTGGGTGTCCACCGCCCGCGACGATACCCGTCGGGCGCTACGGTTCTAGTTGTATTAGTGATGCTATATTAGTGATAATATTCGACGATGTACGGACACCAAGAGATGATGTACTTTTGCTTATAATTATTGAATGCATGCTAATTTGAATACTACTTTATTTTATGATTTGGTTTTGCTTATTTTATGATTTGGTTTTGCTTATTGAATGCTCATATTGGATAAGTTCTCCTTCATTCCCGTGTGCTAGAGAATTTGATGTAATAATGCACTCGGGAATGAAAGGAGGAGTTACGTACATCACCGATAGTCAACCCGTGATTAATAATAATGATCTAGTTTAATATTTGTATTATGAACATAGGCCGGAAATGTCGTACTCGGACAACGAAAACCGCCCGGGGGAGTGCGATTGGTGCCACGACGACCGAGGTATGTGCGACAGTTTCATTGAGCTTGACGAAGATCGGCGCTTCAGCATTAAGCTCGAGGAGACCATCGACGTTCATATGGTACGCAACGACGACAATAGTTTTTTTTGTAATTAAGCACGACTTCAACTATTTTAACGTGTATTTTTCATCTTTTCCAATTCGACTAGCTTATCCCATGCTTTGCAAGATGCTATGTCTTGGAGAGGATGGGTTTTGAAGACCATGAAAGTATGGAAACCAAAAAAATTATCCTAAGTACCCATCATGGTATGGATTTTCAAGTAAAGCTGTACAATGCTCAGAGTGTAACCCATTTTGGTTGCAAAAACTGGGAAGCACTTTGCAAGATGTATGGTTTTGATGAGGGTATGCTTGTCACCATGGATCTTGGTGATCCTACAATCGCGCAAGAGAGACCTTCGATTTTCGTCCTTGTGGATACACCTCCAATTCTTCCCCCATGTGAGCTTAACATAGTTATCAAGTAATTTATATTGTTTATTTCAAAATAGTTGACAACTTATTTCCATTGACAGCTTATTTTCATTCTTCAAAGAATGTGCGAAAGATGGTAGACAGAACCTACTACACCGAAGGCTCCGAATTAACTTATCAGGAGAAAAATCATCTGGTCGCATTTTGTACTGATCTTGAGAATTACAATATCTACAATCAAACTCCTCAACATTATGGTCAATACGTGCCACTAGTGCACATGTTGAACTACGGTAACTACCATGGAGATACCCTGGTAAGATTTTTTACTACTACGACATCCGTGCATCTTTTTGCACACTTCTAAAACTAGTACATCATTGCTAACTACGAAGTTATTACTATGTTTTTCAACAGATAATCTCGAATGATTGTGTGCCTCATCTGATGTATATGCATGGTAGCCTTCATGTTTTGAACATACAACCAGGTCTTTCTACGAATCTGAACTATCCATACCGGGTTTCTAAAAGAAGTGGAGACATGACAATCAAAAAATGGAAAAAATGTATGGACAGTCGTAAGGAGCTTCTTGGAAGCAAAAAGCAGCGAAGGGCAAGAATTGGAGACAGGATGATCGCCATTCTTCATAATGGAGAGTCAGAGTCTATGTTGTTTTATGCTATTTTACCTTAAGGGTGTTTAGGTCATGTCCTACCTGATACTGATGATCATGTGCTAAGAACAATTATGTAGGTTGGGTTCGATGACTATGAGGATGATGATCGTATGACTTATTATTAATAACGAGTAGAAGTTGTATGATGATGCATGATTAGTAGGACTTGTTATTATATATGATGATGTATGATGCGAGCATGCATGAGTTATTATATCAGCGGGTGAAATGAACATATATAGCAGCAGTGTTGGTAAACCAAGGACGAAGATATAAGAGAGGACACTTCTCTCTATTAGCTAGCTAATAACAACCTAAAAATAACCCCCAAAACCCCTAAAGTAGCCACTTTTCTAAAAAAAACATGGACTTTTGGTCCCAGTTGGTGCCACCAACCGGGACCAAAGGCCCCCTGAGGGCTCGGCGCACACGGCCACGTGGAGGCACATTGGTCCCGGTTCGTGTTTGAACCGGGACTAATGGGTGGAGGTATTAGTAACGACCCATTAGTCCCGGTTCATGAACTGGGACTAAAGGCCCTTACGAACCGGGACTATTAGGTGTTTTTCTACTAGTGTAAGGTGTGCTTTGAGGGCGGCCAAGTTGCGCGACATCGAGACGTCCACTGGTATGTCTGTTAATATACCAAATTCTATTATGCATTTTACCAATGATGAGATTGTGCAAAATGCCAACCAACTAGGAGTATCACTTGGTAATAATGATTTAGAGATTGCTAAGTCTGTTAATGATATGCTCGATTTGGAAGCTTAAAGAGCATTAGAAATGATTCGTAACATAGCTGCCGTTAAGTCTATGAATGAGTCAGAGATTGATGCGCTTGGGGTTAGGGCTCTCGATGGTTTGTGAGCCGATCTTGACCCTACTTTACCGGAGACGGAGGAGGAGGAGGAGTATGCCTATCCTGAAACCTCTAACCATGATGATGAATCTTTGGTGTTAGAGGCAGAGCCCGAGCGTAGTGAACCTTCTGATGTTTGCGTTAAGCCTAAACGGACCTGGAAACGGAAGGTTTATCCAGTGTCGGCTATGCGTAGAAGTGCTAGGATTCGTACCTCTAAAAAATTTCATGACGAAATATGAGAGGCATTTTTTTGAATAGCAGAGGTCTTAAAGACTTGGCTAAAAGAAGGTTTCTAGCGGATGCTTCTCTTGAACATCATTTATACTTTATTACTTTGTCCGAGACTGGACGAGGCAATTTCACTCCACAATTTCTTAGCACTTTATCTTGGGGGGGGGGGGTAGACTTTGACTGGCACTGCCTCCCACCTCGAGGAAGATCCGGTGGGGTTCTACTTGGGGTTAAGTGCGAAACTTTGGAGGTTCGGAGTGTAGTGTTGGGTGAGTTTGCAGTAAAGTTTCGGGTCAGAACTAAAGCCGATGGATTCGATTGGGCTTTGGTGGCAGTCTATGGAGCTGCGCAACCAGAACTCAAGCCAGATTTCTTAGCTGATTTGGTTCGTGTTTGCGGGAACGAGCAGCTACCCGTCTTAGTGGGTGGTGATTTTAACATTATTCGAAGAAAGGAGGAAAAGAATAATGACAACTTTGACGGCAGATGGTCGTTTATGTTTAATACTATCATTGAAAGCTTGGATCTCAGAGAGATAGAGCTATCGGGTAGGAAATTCACTTGGGCAAACTCGTTACCGGTTCCGACTTTTGAGATGCTAGATCGTATTTTGGCTAGTGTCGATTGGGAACAGAAGTTTCCCCTGGTAACGGTGCAGGCGTTGACACGAGGTATCTCAGATCACACACTGCTACTAGTCGACTCGGGGGCTCAAACTCATGTGGGTAATAAGAATATTTTCTCTTTCGAACTTGCTTGGTTTGAAAGAGAAGGGTTTCTCGAGTTGTTAGCTAGAGAGTGGGCTAAAGACTCGGGTGGAAGGTCACCCATTGAGAGGTGGCACTGCAAGATTCGTCATCTTCGAAGGTTCCTTCGTGGATGGGCCAAGCATACGCATGGGATCTATAAGGCGGAGAAGGAAAGACTCCTTATGCTTATTCACTCCCTTGAGTTAAAAGCTGAAACCTCTATATTAGATACCGGTGAGCTGGAGACTAAAGTGGAGGCCGAGTTGCGGCTGAAAGAGATTCTCCGCGAGGAGGAATTGAAGTGGGCGTTGAGAGCTAAGGTTCGTAAAATCGTCCAAGGCGAGGACAACACTCAATTCTTTCATATGATTGCTCACAGAAAGCATCGTAAGAAGAGAATTTTCCAATTAGAACACGATGAAGGGACGATAGTTGGTTAGGAAAACCTGAAAGTTTACATTACCAACTATTATAAGCAGTTGTTTGGACCTCCGGAAGAGAGTTTTGTGTCCTTGGATGCGTCAAGGGTTGAGGATGTTCCTCAACTTGAGACGGACGAGAATGATATTTTGACTGCTCCCTTTACGAAGAAGGAGGTGTTTGAGGCCATTGCACAAATGAAAAACAATAAAGCGCCAGGACCGGATGGGTTTCCGGCGGAGTTTTACAAAAAGTGCTGGCACTTCATTAAGGGTGACCTGATGCCGATGTTTCATGAGTTTTTCATTGGTCAGCTTCATTTGTTCAAGCTCAATTTTGGAACGATAACTCTTCTTCCTAAGAAGACAGAGGCTATTCGCATTGAGCAGTTCAGGCCTATTCGTTTGCTTAATGTCAGTTTCAAAATCTTCACCAACGTTGGGACGAACCGACTTACGCAGATTGCGCATTCAGTTGTGCAACCGTCCCAGACTGCTTTCGTGTCGGATAGAAATATCCTTGAAGGGGTGGTAGTCTTGCATGAAACGCTCCATGAGATCCACTCAAAAAAACTAGATGGTGTGGTTTTTAAAGTGGATTTTGAAAAAGCATACGATAAAGTTAAATGGCCTTTCCTTCAACAAGCTTTGCGTATGAAAGGATTTCATACGGCCTGGCGAGACCAGATTGAATCCTTTATGCAAAAAGGGAGTGTAGGGATTAAAGTGAATGATGATATAGGTCACTATTTCCAGACACACAAAGGATTAAGGCAAGGGGATCCCATGTCACCGATTCTATTCAACATAGTGGTTGATATGCTATCTATCTTAATAGGTCGGGCTAAGGAGGCGGGGCAGGTAAGTGGCTTGGTTCCGCACCTAGTAGATGGTGGTATATCCATATTACAGTATGTTGATGATACTATCATCTTTATGGAGCATGACTTGGCGAAAGCGAGAAACATGAAGCTTGTTTTGTGCTTATTTGAACAATTGTCTGGACTCAAGATCAACTTCCATAAGAGCGAATTGTTTTGCTTTGGAAGAGCTAATGATGACCAGGAGGCGTATAAGCAATTGTTCGGATGTGAGTTGGGTTCGTTACCGTTCACATACTTAGGTATACCCATTCATCATCGTAAGCTGACGAACAAGGAGTGGAAGTGCATCGAGGATCGTTTTGAAAAGAAACTGAGCTATTGGAAAGGGAAGCTCATGTCATATGGAGGGCAATTAATTCTGATTAATTCGGTCCTCACCAGTATGCCTATGTTTCTTTTATCCTTTTTTGAGGTCCCGGTGGGGGTCAGGAAGAGGTTAGACTTTTATCGATCTCGATTCTTTTGGCAGAATGATGAGCTTAAACGAAAGTATAGGCTTGCAAAATGGGACATCATCTGTAGGCCGAAGGACCAAGGGGGTCTAGGCATAGAAAATTTTGAGGTCAAGAATAGATGTCTCCTCAGCAAGTGGCTATTTATACTTTCGTCCGAGACAGAGGCTACTTGGGCTCAGATTTTGCGAAATAAGTATCTTCAGTCTAAAACATTTTCTCAGGTGACCGTGAGACCGACTGACTCACCGTTTTGGAAAGGGTTGATGAGAGTCAAGACCCTCTTTTTTAACAGGGCAAGGATCTTAGTCGGTGATGGAGCTAATACGAGGTTCTGGGAGGATACATGGCTTGGGGAGATGCCCCTTGCACTTTAATATCCTACTCTGTACAACGTTGTTCAACGTCGAGAAGTTTACGTTGCAAACGTCTTACAGTCCACGCCCCTCAATATTAGTTTTCGGAGGACGCTAGTTGGCGATCGTTGGGAGGCCTGGCTTCATCTTGTACGAAGGCTGATGGATGTCCAGTTGTCTCAGCAGCCAGATCGATTGTATTGGAAACTGACTAAGGACGGCGTGTTTTTGGTCAAATCCATGTATCTGGATGTCATAAACTCTAGTGTCATTCCTTACTCGAAGCACGTCTGGAAAGTTAAGGTACCTTTGCGAATCAAAGTGTTTATGTGGTTCGTGCATAAACAAGTCATTCTAACAAAGGATAATCTGGCAAAACGCAATTGGATGAGTTCTGCTAGGTGTAGTTTTTGTGATCATAACGAAACTATCAGGCACATCTTTCTAGATTGTCCGCTGGCTAAGATTCTTTGGCGTTCGATTCATATTGTTTTTAATATTACTCCACCTACCTCCATCAACATGTTATTTGGAACGTGACTTGATGGGGTTGACTCAGATATAGCGAGGCACATTCGTGTTGGAGTTTGTGCCTTATTATGGGTTGTATGGAACTGCAGAAATGATTTGGTTTTTCACAGAGCAACGAACTTTCACTTTTTGCAGGTTATCTTCAGGACCACAACATTGATCCGTATATGGTCGCTACTCACTCCGACGGAGGCCGGGGGCGTTTGGCTACTGCGTCTACCCGATGGGAGATGGTAGCTCGGGTTATTTTCAACTGGTTTGGATGGCGGTCATGTAATAGGATAGGCATGTAGTGCTCCTAGTTTATTTGCCAGCCGGTTGTGGCTTTTTGATTATTAGGCTCGTTTGAGCGTTCTGTTTTATTTCGTACTTCGAGACATTGGAGACTTTGATACTGGTTTCTTTTTTAATAATATGAGCCGTATGCATCTTTCTGATGCAGAGGCTGGGGTAACCCCCTTTTCGAAAAAAACATGATGTTTTTGTAATTCCCGCAAACATTGCGATAAATCAATAAAGTCTGGCTGTCTTTGCTAAAAAAACGATCGGGCTTGAACAGCCACGATGAATCCAAGCGCCCTCAAGGAGCCCTCGTCACTTGTGCATGCATGCGGTGGCACGCCCTAATTTTCGTAAGGGGTGTTTGGACCAAGCTCCAAGCCACCGCACGTAAGGCACTTATCGTGGTCCTTACTAAAACTGCAACAGAGTCAGTTTTTATTCATACACACTTTCAGCACCGCCTACCTTGCTCTTGCTCCGCTTGCTTGATGTGAACCTAAATCCACTTACATCGTAGAAAAATAAAGAACTGTAACCCTGACATTCCATCCCCTCCTCTGTGCTCACCTGCATCATTCGCCAGATTAAACGTTGTGGTGAGCTGCTCCTCTACTAGATTAGATAGCAAACTGCAAGGGGACCCACTCCGCCTCCCTATCCATTCTCTCCCTCTTGGATGACTGAACCACATCACGATTTAGTCACCCGAACGTTGTCTTCCTACTTCTAGCCATAGAATATCAAGGGTTCTTAGAGACATCCTCCATCATTTACCCCTTTCCCATACATTAAATTATAGGTATAGATTCAAGGCTGGTATGCACCATTCCTCGCTTATGATAATCTATGGTTAAGAAGAAAGAACACACCACAATAACACATACCATTTTATCTCGATCATCAAGGTCATACATCTGGATCGATTTTTGTTAGACTATACATTGTTAAGAAAAGCACTTGACCTTGAAAAACATCACAATTCGGCCCCAACCCACCCTCCTCGCTCGACCCACTAGCACCCATCAACGATGCGCAAAGAGTAGGACTCAGAATATTGTGTTTGCTAGGTAACGAAGTGCGGGTCTTGTGACTTTTCTCTCCTATATCTGAAACTTTGAATTTGTTTAACTATATAGTAGTCAGGGCAGAGGAAGAGTATGACAAAGACATGCATAAAAAAGGATTGATTGAATATCCACATGGTATGTAATCTACTGCTCCCTTCGATTCAAAACAAGTGTCGTGGTTTTAGTTCAAATTTTAACTTGGAGAACGACACTGATTTTTTATCCGAGGGAGTATGTTTTTATGCCGACTTGTTTGTTTCTTTTCTTTAATTCCTTCATGCCTAGAAGAGAACTAACTAGATGCTTCATTTGGTTCTGTGTATAATTGGGCTAGCGGTAAAAGATATATCATACATGTTTGCTACTAATTTAGCATGAAAGAAAAGTAGTGGATCTTTTACAGGATATACACATATTGCTAAAATAAATAATTGTATGAGGCAGCGGTAACACACATATATAGACATGCATAACATGTCAAAGATTCGGATCATGCGCTTCCACGCGGTGTCAAAAGATATCATGTATATGTCGAAATTTTAGACCAAACCGAAGGAGGTATACAGTACAAAATACCCAAGTAATCTCATCAACAACTATCTCTGTTTTACAAATTCCATCCGGCTACGGTGAATCTGCTCTAGAAACTTAGGTGACCAACTTGCTCTTACGCAAGTCACCACAATGACAACAATGATAGATATGATAAACGAGGCCACAGTTGCAATCATGGCAACCATCAGCACACCCCACGGCAAATGTTAGGAACCTTTTGCCACTAGAAAGGTCGTAGTACAAAGGAGAATTATCTTTGAGACGCCGACGACGTACAATGGTGTTGCCCACAGCAGTAGGTATGGCCAGGTAACTCACGGCAATATTCTCCCTCACATAAACTGAGACATCATCATCCTTGATGCAAATTTCATGGTCAATAGTAGTGAAAAGAGTATTACCTCCGATACTTGTTACCGGGACAACCTTGCCCATGATAAGATCGGCTACTTTGTTGACGAGCATGCGGCCCTTGAAAAGTGGGTTAGCATCGTGACCAATCAGTAAGATCTCCAAGACGCATTCCTCCATGCAGAACCGGCCTTTAATTTTGTCATTGGGACACGTGGCAATCAACCTTGGCGGCAACAAATAAGATGACATCACGTGATGATCAAGGCGGGGTGGATCAATCTGGAGAATATGTTGTTCGCCGCCATATGTGGTGGGAGAATCCAACACAAATAATTTCCCTTGGGATGATATTGTATGAGAGTAGCCTTGGAGGCTCCAAGTCGAGACACTCCATTGCTGGTCCTTGGTGGTAGCAAAGAATACACGTGGTATATTATAAAGCTTGATCATGACTGTGACGACTCCATCAATACTCACACTCATGGAGGTGACACCACTGAAAGCGACATGTCTCCTGCCATTTGACATATCCAAGTTGGCCCTTACCAAGGACATGATCGGCGGTAGCTCCACAAAGTCGCCGGTGAAAGGGTGGAGGAGCCGGATCGCGGAGGTGTCTTGCTTCTTCCATTGCAAGAGGAGGAGGCCGTCGACCGAGTCAAGGACATAGCTATTGATTAAGAGCGGGAGCGAGGCACGGACGAAAACTCCTCTGGAGAGATTGAAGAAACGTTTCTTGCCGTCAGGGGGGTGAAGGCCGTGACCCTCAGGCAGGAGCAACCACCTTTTGGGGTGGAAGCGCGGGTCGACGATGCCGTGCCCCCGCGGGGCGACGGTGCTGGACCACCAGTGGGCGCACACGGCACGAAATCGTACATAGTCAAGTAGATCTCGGGCCAACACCTGCCAGCCGACTAGATGAACCAAATCCGCGTGCAGAGATGACCACGGAGATAGAGACACGTCGTCATCGGAGCTGGCGGCGGATGAGGCAACATCAGCAATGGCTGATGCGTGGTCGCGGCAGGCAGACGATGACATCGGTCGGTGGATTGATGATTGATCGCACGGCGGGCGTATCTTCTTGTGTCTTTGTCTCGAAAAAAAGGAGAAGATCGATCTGGTTTTTCTACTCCCATCGTACCGAGCCGAGGGATATATAGACTGTAGCCGAGAGGCACGCAGAGGCAGCCACGAGGAGATCAAACCGATGGACCAGAACTAGGCAAGGCAAGGATTACAGGACCAAGTAGGCCAAGAGTAGGCAGATTCACGGATTAACAGTGCGTGCATATATACAACTTGTGTATTTTACGTGCGTCGCTGCGTGCAAACGTACCGGCCAGACAGTCACAGATATATAGGTAGTTCAACTTGATTAATGCATATCCTCGCGTGCGCTAATGTACATTATATGGTAAACGATTAGGTTCAGCCGGCCGATCGCTCGCGCGCCTCCATCGATTGAGTGACCGTTGCATGAAAAGTTATCGTACAATGCTTAAAAGTTGGAAAACGTTTCACGCCAGCGCGCCCGCCGAAACTATGGTCTATCGGTCGCAAGCCATGCGATCAAGCCCCCATCGTACGTCTCGCACATCACCCTGGCCCACCTTATCTCTCAGCCTAGCACTCTGGTGGCCACGCTCCTCATCTTCCTCCTTCGGATCCCGCCGCAAGCTAGCCCCAATCGCGGCTAAAGCTCAAGAAGGCGACATCCATGGATGACGGTTCTCCTCCAGGGTGACCATGTTGGTGTGCTTGCCGATGGCCTCGTCGACATGCTTGCCTTCGGCGAGCCTCGTTGATGGCGGTCGGAGCAGCGTGGGAGACATCAACTTGGGAGTGGGGGCTCGGGAGGAACAAATGAGGAGACTGCTCCCGGCAGCCTCGTCGGATGATTTGAATAATTCCCGAATTTATATAGGCAGTTTTATTGTTGGCCCATCCTTCCTGTTGGGTTGGATCCGTCACTGGATCAACCCAATCCATTCCTTATGTGGATTAGCTCCACTGGGGGATTATTCTCCCTGCATGCAACGCTGTTACTGTATTGTGATTGAGACATCCGGGAGAAGAGGGCCTCACCCATGGGCAATGGTAGGCCGGCGACAGGGTATGCGTGCGTCGGTGTTGAACGCCGCCGACCCTCCCATACCATGGATGGCCTCCCGAGCCCCTCGACGCCACCCGCGAGATATCCTCCCCTGAATCACGTGCCCGAGGTTGAAACGCAGTCGGCACGGCGACAACGATGGGCCCGGCCATGGATGGATCCATCGCAGACGACGTATCTTCTCTCTTCTCTCAAAAATGGATCCATGGTAGTCTCCATGGATCCATTATTAGTTAAACTAGTAATGGCGCACCGGCCA
>NC_041385.1:60756258-60760689 GCF_002162155.2 Triticum dicoccoides
CGCACCACCAGCTTGTGCGCCATTAGTAACCAGGATTACTAATGGCGCATTTGTAGGTGGTGCACCATTAGTAACCTGGCACCTGCTAGATATTTTGGACAGCCACACCTACACACTCACTTTCCCCACTTCATTCTCTCCACCTCCTCCTCCAAGGTTGTCTCGGCTGCCTCCTCCTCCTCGCCTCATTTGCACCATAGATTCATCCAAATTAAGTGGTTAAATTACCTTTTTTATAGGTAAGTAAGGGGAAAGCTATCTTTATGTTGTAGATCTACTTTTTTTCTCCGTCCAACAACGTGCACATGCACTTTTTATGGCCTAGCTAGATCTATGTATGTTTGTGGTGTTGCATATGTTTGTGGTGTTGCATATATGTTTGTGTTTGCAGGTACCGGTATTTGAAATGCGATAGTTGCCAATATTTTGCAGGAATATTGATTCATTTCCATTTCGGCGAGAATTTTGGCACTATGCATTCTTTTTTGTCCTATATTTAGGCAAAGTCATACCAAATTTTTTCCTGGTTCCAACATATCGTTTTGCTCTACCCGAATAGGCATCGTGAATAGGTTTTACCATGGTCCGCACGATGGCCGAAGGCATCGTGAATAGGTTTTTGAGCTCCGCGAAGGCCGAGATGCTTCAAAAGAACGAGACAGAGATAAGACGTCCGTGTCGAAGATGCAAGCTGAGGAGCCTTATGGAACCGGATTCCATATAGGTGCGGGACCACCTGCTCTTGCGCGGTTTCATGGATGGCTATCGGTGGCAAGGTGATGAAGATTATTATGAAGTCGTCCATGGGGGTCGGGCAAGAATTGAGGAAGGGCAGCAAGACAACCGCGGCGAGGGCGGGCGAGAAGACGAAGAATCTCCAGGACATGATCACGACGGTGATGCTGTACACAGTCATCATGTAGAAGATGTCGTACATGATGATGAGGAAGATGCCGGAGCAGATGAAGGGCATGATCATGAAGATGAAGATGCCGGAGCAGACGACGATGGACCATGGATGGGCTGGGTGCAGGACCCTCATATTCAAGAGCTGCTTCTCAAGCAGACGGATAACACAAGAGCTCCCGCCCGAGAGAAAGGCAAGCTGGATCAACTGGAGATAGACGCGGTTACTCCATTGTATGAAGGATGCAGGCCCGAGGATACCCGCCTGAAAGTAACGCTCATGGCTCTGGAGATGAAGGTAAAACACAAAATGACCGACACATGCTTCGACGAGAACATGTCATTCTGGCGCGAACGTCTTCCCAAGGGGAACAAGTGCCCGACCAGTTTCGAGGAGGCGAAGAAAATCGTGTGTCCTCTGGATTTACCGCACGTGAAATACCATGTGTGCATGAACAATTGCATCATTTATCGGGACGAGCACGTGGAGTCTACCATATGTCCAGTGTGCGGCGTCACTTGATACAAGAAGAGGAAGAAAGCTCCTCAAAAAGTGATATGGTACTTTCCGATCACTCCTCGTCTGCAGCGGTATTTCGCGGACCCTAAGGTAGCAAAGCTCATGCTTTGGCACGCGGATAGGAAGGAGAAGAAGCGATAAGATGACGCAAATGATCTGGAGATAAATAAAAAAGACAAGATGCTGAGTCACCCTAGGGATGGGAGCCAGTGGCAAGCGTTGAACTTCGAACACCCAGAATTTGGGAAGGATCCAAGGAACATTGTGCTGGGCGCGAGCACCGATGGAGTCAATCCATTTGGCAGCCAGAGAAGCACACATAGCACCTGCCCTGTGTTTGTGTGGATGTACAACCTTCCCCCCTGGTTGTGCATGAAGAGGAAGTACATTCACATGAGTATGCTAATTGAAGGGCCGAAACAACCAGGGAACGACATCAATCTGTATCTAGGGCTGCTGAAAGAGGAGCTAGACACGCTGTGGAAAACGCCAGCCAATACATGGGACGCCGCAGAGAAAGAATATTTCTCTATGAGAGTCGCACTGCTCACGATGGTGCACGACTATCTCGGTTACGGATATGTCACGGGGCAGCTGGTCCATGGATTTTTTGGATGAGTTAGGTGCATGGATGACACAACGTATCGCCAGCTAGATAGAGATCCCGAGTCTTCAAAAACCGTGTTCATGGGACATCGAAGGTGGCTTCGCGATGATGACACATGGAGGAAACGAAAGGATCTGTTTGATGGTGAAACCGAACCCCGAAGGCGTCCGCTTACGAGGAGCGGCGAGGAAATAGACGAGCTATTGAAAAATTGGAAAGATTGCCCACTGCCAGGAAAGAAGCAAAAGACGCCAGATCCGGGAAAGAAGCGAAAGGCGCCAGAGCCGCTGCTGAAGGTATGGAAAACGAGGTCTGTTTTCTAGGACTTGCCATACTGGAAGATCCACCGTGTGCCTCACAGCCTTTATGTCATGCATATCACGAAAAATGTGTGCGAGAGTCTGCTTGGTACCCTGATCAACATGCCAGAGAGGACCAAAGATGGGCCGAAAGCAAGGGCAGACTTGAAATCAATGGGCATCAGGGAGGAGCTTCACGCTAATGATGATCATGATGAGGCGAAGCAGGACACGGAAAGTCGTCGCAAAGGCAAAAAGGCCAACAAGACCGTAAATGACTTCCCTCCCACGTGCTTCATCTAAGTCAGGAGGAGATCGATCAGTTTTTCACCTGCCTCATAGGAGTAAAACTTCCTTACGGTTACGCGGGTAAGATAATCAGATACCTAGACCCAGCGAAGCAGAAGTTCAGCGGGATGAAGTCTCACGACTGTCACGTGCTGATTACGCAGATACTTCCAGTTGCAATCCATGGGATCATGGACGCGCACGTCCATGAAACGCTATTTGGCCTATGCAACTTTTTTGACGTCATCTCTCAGAAGTCGGTTGGCGTGAGGCAACTCAGAAGGCTACAGGAAGAGATCGTGGTGATACTATGCGAGCTTGAGATGTACTTCCCGCCCGCATTCTTCGACGTTATGGTGCATCTGCTGGTCCATATCGTGGAGGATATCATCCAACTCGGGCCGACGTTCCTGCACAACATGATGCTGTTCAAAAGGATGCATGGTGTCATCAAAGGATACGTTCGCAACATGTCACGTCCAGAGGGAAGCATAGCCAGGGGCTTTCTGACCGAAGAGTGCATCTCCTACTGCATGAATTATCTAGGCATTGAGAACCCTGTTGGTCTGCCCGTCAACAGGCACCTCGGCAGGCTCGCTGGATGAGGTCACCGTGATGGTCGCCGAGAAATGCATGTCGACTTTGAGGGTCGACTCGCTGACTTTGAAAGAGCAAACCTAGTAGCGCTACAACACATAGACATGGTCGATCCTTGGGTGGTAGAGCACAAAACCTTTATTGAGAAGACGTACAATGACCGAGGCCAACAGAGGATGGACGGAGATATAATCAAAGAGCACAACTCATGTTTCATGCGTTGGTTCAAGCAGAAGCTTCTGTCGTACCCTTTACATGAGGAGTCTTCCGCGGAAGAACAACCCATATTCGCCTTGTCACAGGGCACCGAGCACAACCTGATGACGTATGAGGCGTACGATATCAACGGATACACATTCTACTCCGAGGTAAAGGACATGAAGAGCGATGGTTATCAGAACTCTGGGGTAACGATGGAATCCTAAACCGGTAACTACAAGGACAGATACTACGGAAGGATCAAGGAGATCTGGGAGCTGAGCTACGCTGGAGAGAAGGTCCCGATGTTCCGTGTTAGATGGGCCAAGAGCGTCATAAAAGAAGACCGGTATTTCACCACCATGGTTATAACCGAAGCCAAATCCAAGACCGCGGGCGCAAACGTCACCGCGAAAAATGAGCCATGGGTACTGGCTTCCCAAGTGGACCAATGGTTCTTCATTACCGACCCGCCAAAGCCCAGTCGTGTTGTCGTGAGGAGAGGCAAAAGGAAGATCATCGGAATGGATGGAGTCGCCAATGAGCAAGACTTCGACAAGTACGGCGACCCGAAGATGAAACATGACGACGACGATGAAGTATCAGCATACACCACAAGAAGAAGCAGGACCACCCTACCTAAAGGACGTCCGTTCAAGAGAAGAACTCCGTTTATGAAAAATAAGGGTAAGAAGATTGTGAACAGATAGCTAGCTAAGATCGATTGTATTTAAATTGTAGCCTTCATTTCTCGATTGTATTTCATGGGCACTATTTGAACTCATGAATATTCTTAAATTTCATGGACACTCGATATCGATCCCCCTCCATCTCGATCGCTATCCCACCTCGCCAGATCCGGTCCCCCTCGCCGCCGAGCACCCCCCGCACCCTGTCCCCCGCTCCATCGGCCGCCGATGATGACCACCCGCACCCTCCCCCGTTCCACCGCCATCGACGACCCACCACACCCTCCCCCGCTCCACCGCCACCGACGACCCACCGCACCCTCCCCC
>NC_041385.1:60761050-60761625 GCF_002162155.2 Triticum dicoccoides
CGACGACCCACCGCATCCTCCCCCGCTCCATCGCCGCCGCCGACCCCCCGCACCCTCCCTCGCTCCACCACCACTGCCGACCCCCCGCACAGTAATAAATTTGATGATATTTTTTCATATTCATAAATATTTTCAAATAACAAATTTGATGATATTTTTTAAAAAATTATTACTGTTTTTATAAAAAAATATTACTATTTTTATAAAAAATTATTACCTTTTTTATAAAAAAATTATTAGATGCAACAAATAATAATAATAATAATAAATTACTTATGGCGCACCCCTGGCTGGTGCGACATTGCTACTAAAAAAAGATTACTAATGGCGCACCGATCGGGGGTGTGCCATTGCTATCTAAAAAACATACTAATGGCGCACCGCTGCGGGGTGCGCCATTAGTAATCTTCCCCCCTAGCTAATTCCTCCCTCTCCCTCGCCAGATCCCTTTGTCCCTCTCCATCGCCATATCCACCCGCTGTCCCGATCGACCCACGACGTCGCCGCCCCGACCCCCGCCGGACTCCACCCCCGCCGCCCCAGCGCCCCTGCGCCCCCCACTACTGCAGCTCCCC
>NC_041385.1:60761909-60780300 GCF_002162155.2 Triticum dicoccoides
GTCGTCCCCCGCCCCCCACCACTGCAGCTCCCCCGCGCCCCCGCGCCTCGAGCCAGAGGAGGAGGACGAGGAGAAGGAGGAGACAACGACCACCTCTACCTCACCTCAGCCAGGCCACGCGACGCCGCCGTCCGCGCGCTGCTCTGCTCTGCTGCGGCGTGGTCTTGTGCCGGCCCCGAGCCCAAGGGATTCGGCACGACCGCGGCTTCCTCCGGGTCCAAGGCGGACGGCCGGCGCCGTGTACGCCCTCGACTGTAGGTGAGCCCCTCCCCTCCACTTCCTTCTTCTTCTTCTTCCTCTTGCCCTCAACCTCTGCTCTGAGTCTCGACCGCTGTGCAGGGCCCGTACATCTCCGGCGAGCTCACCACACCGCGCGAGCTCAACGGCGCTGATAGGCACCACCACGCAGGTGACCCTTCGAATGTCAAAATTTCAACATTTTGATGGAGTACAATTGTTACAGTAGAGTCTTGCTTCCTATTAACTATAGCTTAGGCCGGCAGCTTGGGCCACTTGTTGTATTTATAATCATCATTTGTGCACTACAGAACAGTCGGTTAACCTATCTATGTTCAGGCAATTTGTTCCATGTATAACCATTGATGCAATTTGTCAACAAGAGGGGGGAAAACATCCGATTCAGATGCAATTGTTCTTCCTTCTATTTGAGGAAGATGAAACATGTTGGTTAACCTATGTGTACTGCTGATTATACGTTTGAGGCAGTTAGTTAACCTCTCACCTATGTTCATGCAGGGATATTATTCTTGGAAAAGCCACTGTTGGTGACGGAATAGAAAGATAAGCAGGTAATGTTACCTATCTTCTGTCCCAATCTAACAGGGTAGCCCATGGATTCAAACTAGCTAAAGGAGATTCAAACTGCCGAACCTTTAGGTTAACAACTCAACACAAACCAATCCCTGAAAGCAAAAACTCAACACAAACCAAGTGCATTATTTTTGTGACTGTTTTCATGTTTGCAAAACCAATATTTTTGTGCCAACAATCATTTTACTCCCTCATGCCAACAACCACTCATTTTTCAGTTAACTCCTTACAGTTCAGATCATATTTTGATTGCCAATAATAGTAGACTTTTAAGGCTTATTTAGAGGCAATACTAGTGGATTTTAGGCTTTTTTACAGGCAATAATAGTGGAATTTTAGGCTTTTTTTGTAGGAGTGTGTTTCATGCTGGCCTACAGTGATGAATTAGTCAGAATTTTGTATGATTGTGCCTAAAGTAGATAATCTAAAGATACAGACAAAATAATTAGGGGAGTGTCGTGGAAATATCACGTCAGATGTCCTCGTAAAAGGACTTAGTCGTGGAGCCATCGCGACGGGTTAGCTTAAAGGGGTTAAACCGGACAAAGGACACAGGGATTTTTATACTAGTTCGGTCCCTTCGACGAAGGTGAAAGCCTACGTCTAGTTGTGTTGGGATTATTGGGGTCTCGATGGCCAGGGAGCAAAACACGCTATGCCTGGCTTTCGAGTTGTTGTTTCTTGTCCCTGAACCGCCGCCGGGTCGTCCCCTTATATACACGGGTTGACGCCCGGCCGGTTTACAGAGTCCCAAGGCCGGCTCATACAAGTGTCTGACTCGGTCTCTTCTTTCCTAACTTACAATACAAGTTACATAACCATGGCCGTTTACCACTATGGGCCCTAGTTCGCCTTTGGGCTCCGGGCCTCTAAGCTTTATTAGTAAAACGCCATCTTCTGGGTCTTCGTGGACTTTAATATAGTTGAAGGTGAACCGGCCCCTCCCGGGTGGTTTACACTCAGTAGTTATATCCCCAACATTAGGCCCCAGATTGATTTGAACCTGCTCATGTCAATCTTCCGTACTTAAAGAAATTCTGTGAACATCTCCTTACGTTTCTCGTAAACCGCCATGATGTCTTCTCCTGTAAACTTTGTTAAACCGCCGTGACGTCATCCTCTGGACACAACAACGGATCATCATGATGTCATCTCTATATAAAAAGATTAAAAATATTCCCTTCATTAATGGTATCCTGAAGAACGAGGCAATAGGAGCGCCCTTTGTTGCCGCTTCAGGCTCCTCAATTTTCGCGCCTGCCACTTATCCTTTTCTCCTTATAAATAAAGCCGGCGGGTCTTTCCATTCTCTCCCCTTGCCTCTTCTTCTTCCTCTCGCGAACCCCAACCGCTCGAGCTCCGCCGCCGCCGCAGAGTGCACCGTCGTCTTCGTCCTGTCGGTGTCAAAACCGGCGGATCTCGGGTAGGGGGTCCCGAACTGTGCGTCTTGGCGGATGGTAACAGGAGACAAGGGACACGATGTTTTTACCCAGGTTCGGGCCCTCTCGATGGAGGTAAAACCCTACTCCTGCTTGATTAATATTGATGATATGGGTAGTACAAGAGTGGATCTACCACGAGATCAGAGAGGCTAAACCCTAGAAGCTAGCCTATGGTATGATTGTTGTTCGTCCTACGGACTAAAACTCTCCGGTTTATATAGACACCGGAGAGGGCTAGGGTTACACATAGTCGGTTACAATGGGAGGAGATCTTCATATCGTATCACCAAGCTTGCCTTCCACGCCAAGGAAAGTCCCATCCGGACACGGGACGGAGTCTTCAATCTTGCATCTTCATAGTCCGGGAGTCCGACCAAAGGTCATAGTCCGGCCATCCGGACACCCCCTAATCCAGGACTCCCTCAGTAGCCCTCGAACCAGGCTTCAATGACGATAAGTCTGGCGCGCAAGTTGTCTTCGGCATTGCAAGGCGGGTTCTTCTTCAAATTCCCTGTACCCGTCGAATAGTGTCCGGCTTCTAGTGCGTGCTGCCCTCCTCGGCTTCTGTGCCTCATAATGACCATCTTCCACGTGTCAAACGAATGCGAAAAGCCAGGGGATTTTTTCATTTACCCCCCTCCCCCGGTTGCGTTAATGAACCGCCCATAAAAGAGACGGGGATTTATATCTAATTCACAACATCTTCCCTCCGTGAGCTTTCATCAGAGTGCCTTCGACAGAGATCCATTCCACCATGGCCGGTCGGTGCAGCTCCTCCTCTCGCCTCTCCAGCCCTCGGCCCGGAGATTGGGGGCGGTGTTCCGTCCCGCATAGCGAGCTAGTAGTGCTTCAGTCCAAGGGGCTTCTCCCCCCAGCATATATGGTCCCAGTTCGAGCCGGGATTGCTACCTATAGCGGCGGAGAGCAGGAAGAGAGCGTCCCCAATCCCTCTGAAGGAGAGCGGGTATGCCTAGTCCCTTATCGGATGAGAGGACTCAGATTTCCAATTCATCCATTTCTCCGAGGGTTGCTGGAGTTCTACGGCCTCCAGCTACACAACCTCACGCCCGCCTCCATTCTGCACATTGCGGGCTCCGTGGCCCTCTGCGAATTGTTCTTGGGCATTGAGGCCCATTTCGCGCTATGGAAGAGGTTGTTTTGCCTCATGCCCCGTTCTCAGGAGGGGTCTATTTATCAAGTGGGCGGAGCCGAACTATGGCGCATCGCCGGGACCGGATATCTATCCGGTACCCCAAAGAGGACGTCCGAGGACTGGCTCTCGGAGTGGTTCTATATAGATGACATCCCCCTGCCGGACTCTATACGGATCGCCCTCCCTGAGTTCAATAATGCTCCATTGAAGAAGCGCCTGAGCTGGCGCCCGCGGAACCCTCAGAGGGAAACTGACAGGGATGTCCTTTACCTGATGAGCCGGATAAGGTTGTTGGCTCATTCCGGACTGACCATGATCAAGGTCATGGCCATATGCATTACGCGAGGGGTGCAGCCGCTTCAATACAGAGGCCACCCCATGTGGGATTTCAACGGGGAGGACGACGCCACCCGGTGCGGTCGTAAGGGGCCAGATTTGGCTGCCACTTTAACGAGAATCTTATCCGCTTTGTACAAGGGAGAAGAAGAGGAATTCCTCCGTGCCAACCCGGAGGGCAGATTCTCCATGTACAATCCTCCCAGTTGGGTGAGCGAACATTTTCACCCGCCGATCCGCTTTCGAAATTCCCATAATTGAGTACTTAGTCTAACAATGTTAACGCAGGAGCTGCACCAGACTATGAAGGAGATAAACAGCCCTCCTCCACAATCCGAGGACCCAGAACGGTCCCTCGATCCAGACTCCCAAGAGGATCCGGACTTATGTGTGGAGTTAATTGACGGGGTGTTTCATCAATTGAGTAGGGATAACACCCTAGTGGCCATTACGGCCGACTATCCCGGACTACTTCCAGCCTCAAAGGTAACCGAGACCGAAGTCCCAGTATTTTTATGGAGATCCACCCATGCTTTATCTTGAACGCCGTGAACTAATAGCATTTCGTTTCGCAGGGTAAATCCTTGAGGCGGAAGGCCGAGCCCGCGGTGGGCACCCAACAAGGGCCGCTGAAGCCAGGCGGGTCAAAAAGAAGTGCGGACCAGATCGAGATTCCGGCACAACGGTACGGCATGCAAATTTAACGCCTAGGGTTTACAACCTTGAGTCTTACTAACGCTCATGATTTTCTTAGAAAGAAGAGAGCCCGCCGGACTATATCTACCGGCCAAGGTTCAAGGCCGGGTCCGGAAGCGGAGACGGGCACGGGGCGCACCTCGGGCGTTCCTCCGACAGAGGACGCAGATGGGCTATCTGCCACAAATTCAGAGGTGGAGAGTGCCCTGAACCATAGGCGTCGCCGGAATGTTCTTCGTGACGCATGTTTTTCCCCAGATGCGTTGGACGCCTTTAATACAGGAGATGTGTATCTCCGTGCCGCTCAAAATGGTCTAGCCAGAGCCACATAGCACTATGTAAAAGACATACAGGTGAGTAAAACTGAAGGTTATATATGTCAGTAGCCCCCGAGACTTGAAACCGTGAAGATAACTGTTTTAAGGATCATGTGCTATGCACTGTCTTACAAAGAAGAATACGCAACTGTCCCAGGAGCTTGAAGAGTGCAAGGCCCAACTCGAGGCCGCATTGGCCACTTCATAAAATGCCAAGGAGACGCCCTCAGGTAATATATGCTTCGAAAGATAATTCCGTTATGAAGTGCAGCAGGTGTGCAACTCTGACTATAATAGTGCAGATGGGGCCGGAGTAAATCCGGACAAGCAACAACTCCTATGCCAACTAAAGGCTAGCAAGAGCGTGCTGACGAGGGTGAGGCAAGAGAAGAACAAACTTCAAGACGCCAATACCCAGCTGGGCGAGGAACTAAAGGATGTTCGTATTCAGCTGTCTGCTTCCATAGAGGAGAATCGGCGACTTCGACGCGGCATTTTTAGTAAGTGCTTGAATGAATCTTCGAAAAAAGAATTCGGCGAGGAAGTCGATTAACAGAGCTATGTCTGTAGGTCTGCTGACAGGTCGTCCTGCGGAGGAAATGCCCAGTTCAATGGGAGACCTTCTTCCCGAGCTGTTGCAACTGCACGAACGAGTTCGGCAGGCAATGCAGAGCATCATTCAGGCTATGTGGCCATCCCTCTCCATGCCCGAAGGCCTTGGGGAGCTTACAAAGAAGCTGGAGGGAGTGCGGCAGTGCTTCCGGTTGTGGAAGATATCGGCCTGCCGTCAAGGTGCCAGGGAGGCCTAGGCCATGGTGAAGACTTGGTACGCGAAGGCTGACCCAAACCACATGGCCGAGGTCGGCCCTATGGGTCCTGACGGAAAGGAGATCCCTTTCAGCTTAGTATATGGCTAGGTAGAGCTGGCTGCAAAGTATTCCCAACAGGACTGTAAATTAGACCGCCTGTTGGATGGTATTGAAGAAGAATATACCGAGTCGGATTGACTCTGTAATTTAAAATGACATGAAAAATGCCTTCTAGCCGGATTGTAGATCGTTTGTCATTGTGGACCTTTTCGCTTCGACCTCTGGACCCTATAGTCCGGAGTGTGTCCGAATACCCTCTCGATTATGTAAGAACCGTGGCATGCATGGAGACAAGGCGTAGGGGTCATAATTGCTTTAGCGGACAAGTTCCCAACTAGTTATGTTATATTACATGGTTAGTAAGAAACATCTTCCAGGGAGAATAGTTCCGTTAGGGGTTCCTTTCCCTGGGAGGCATGCCCTAAAGTGCATGTCCGAACTGCTAAAAAGAGCATAAAAGCATCTGGGGGCAGATAAATAAACACGAAAGATCATCTTTTAATTCACTGACCGAATATTCCCTTAGGAACGCTAGCTTTCGGCTTCACCCAGTCTGAGGTACACATCCGGCTGACCTGGAAGTAACAATCGCAGAGGTGCTCCCTTTACCACCTAGCCGAACGAACGGGAACGTAGGGGTAAGCACAGGAGCCAGGCAACCCAGCTTGGCCAAAACTTAAGTCATATCGATGCATATAATGGTGTATAAAAGGTTCATGCGGAAGTGTCACACATGTTTTGGGCATGAGGCCCGTTCTATATAAACTTCTGATAAAGAAGCCCCCAGGTATGATGAGCGCGGGTGGCGTGTCAAGTATGTGCGAACAACGCACATGCAAGCCCCTAAGGTCTTGGGAGAAAAAGGTAGGGAGAGTGAGCGAAATCCCGGACAGCTAATGTGAAAAAATAAAAGTAAGAATAAAAAGGGGACAGAGGAAGGAGATGAACACGGAGTCCGGCGCTAGGCGTAGAATCTTCGTAGGCATGCTGCATTCCATGGGTTCGGCTCGAGTCGGTTGTTCGATGCGTTTCACAGACAGTACGCTCCACCAGTCAGTACTTGGTCGATTATGAAGGGACCCTCCCATTTGGGCTTTAGTTTGTCATTTTTCTTGTTCGGCAGGCGTAGAACTAGTTCGCTAACGTTATAAGTTTTGGCCCGTACTTCTCTGCTTTGATATCTTCGAGCCTGATATTGATAGAATGCAGAACGAGCTTTTGCCACGTCGCGCTCCTCCTCCAATGCGTCCAAGCTGTCCTGCCGATCGAGCTCGGCTTCTCTTTCTTCGTACATTCGCACTCGAGGTGAGTCATGAATTATGTCGCATGGCAGTACTGCCTCTGCGCCGTATACCATAAAAAATGGTGTGAATCCGGTAGTGCGATTTGGCGTGGTCCGTAGCCCCCAGAGTACGGAGTCAAGCTCCTCTACCCAGTGCGTGTTGGATTCCTTGAGGTATCACACTAGTCTGGGTTTGATTCCGCTCATAATGAGACCGTTGGCTCACTCGACTTGACCATTGGTTTGATGGTGATAGACTGAAGCGTAGTCGAGCTTAATGCCCATGTTTTTGCACCAGGCTTTGACTTCATCGGCCGTGAAGTTTGTCCCATTGTCAGTTATGGTGCTACGGGGGACGCTGTAACGGTGTACAACCCTGGATATGAAGTCTATCACCGGTCCTGATTCGGCCGTCTTTACATGCTTGGCCTCTATCCATTTGGTGAATTTATCCACCATGACCAGTAGATATTTTTTCTTGTGGGTTCCTCCTTTAAGGGGTCCGACCATGTCAAGCCCCCAGACCGCAAAAGGCCAGGTAATGGGTATAGTTTGTAGGGAGGTAGGTGGCATATGGCTTTGGTTGGAGAATAACTAGCAACCAACGCATCGCTGCACTAAGTCCTGAGCGTCTGCCCGAGCCGTTGGCCAATAAAATCCGGTACGGAAGGCCTTGCTTACAAGGGCCCGGGCTGCAGCGTGGTGCCCGCCAAGTCCGGCATGAATTTCAGCTAGAAGGTCTCGCCCTTCCTCTTCGGAGATACACCTTTGAAGGACTCCGGTTGTGCTTTTCTTATAAAGCTCTCCCTCATGGAATATGTAGGCTTTAGATCGCCACACTATGCAGCGGGCCTCGTTTTGGTCCTCGAGGAGTTCATGCCTAGTTAAGTAGGCTAGGAATGGTTCTGTCCATGGGGAAATGACTGCCATTATTGTGTGGGCTGACGGTGTTGTTTCGTTGGCGGAGCCATCAACTATGTCAGAGTGTTCGATGAGGGGCAGTGCGGTTGTGTTCGGGCTATTGTTTCCGGACTCTCCCTCCCATGATACGGATGGCTTGAACAGCCTCTCTAGGAAGATGTTGGGAGGGACAGCATCGCGCTTGGCGCCGATGCGTGCCAACACGTCTGCTGCCTGGTTATTCTCCCGGGCTATGTGATGAAATTCGAGCCCCTCAAACCGAGCTGACATCTTTAAGACGGTGTTGCGGTAAGCTGCCATTTTCAGATCCTTGGCGTCAAAGTCTCCATTTATTTGGGATATTGCGCGTTTGAATCCCCACGGACATCGAGGCACTGAATGCCCATGGAGACTGCCATCTGGAGACCATGTAGAAGGGCCTCGTATTCGGCTGCGTTGTTGGAATCTGTGTACATTATCTGAAGTACGTATTGGACTGTATCTCCGGTTGGGGACGTCAGAACGACGCCAGCCCCCAGGACAACCAACATTTTGGAGCCGTCGAAGCGCATGATCCAGTTGGAGTATGCGTCGTACTCTTTAGGGAGCTTGGCTTCGGTCCATTCGGCGATGAAGTCGGCCAAAACCTGCGACTTAATAGCTCGCCTTGGCTTGTAAGTTATGTCAAACGGGAGGAGCTCGATAGCCCATTTGGCAATCCGGCCCATTGCGTCGCGGTTATTTATAATATCATTAAGAGGTACTTCGGATGCCACTGTTATTGAACACTCTTGAAAATAGTGTCACAGCTTCTGGGATGCCATGAACACCGCGTATACTATCTTTTGATAATGCGGGTACCGTGACTTGCATGGAGTTAGGATAGTGGACACGTAGTAAACTGGTTTTTGGAGAGGGAACTTGTGTCCGTCCGTTTCTCGTTTACAACTTGATGGGTTGCCGCGATGTATAATAGCATTGGTTCGCCCGTGTTGGGCGCGGCCAGGACCGAATTTGTTGCAAGTATGGCTTTTATTTCTCCGAGTCTGGCCGTGGCGGCATCCGTCCACTCGAAGTGTTTGGTGCATCGCAGGAGGCGATAGAGGGGTAATGCCTTTTCTCTTAAGCGGGAGATAAAGCGGCTTAGAGCCGCCATGCATCCTGTCAATTTTTGTATTTGTTTGAGGTCTTTTGGGGTATCCAGTTGTGACAGAGCTCGGATCTTGGCTGGGTTTGCTTCAATTCCTCTACCGGATACGATGAAGCCCAAGAGCTTTCCGGTTGGTACGCTTAAAATGCATTTTTCCGGGTTGAGCTTAATGTCGTATGTTCGGAGATTGTCGAACGTGAGCCTCAAGTCGTCTACTAGAGTATCGACGTGTTTGGTTTTGATGACCACGTCATCTACGTATGCTTCATCTGTTTTGCCGATCTGGTTGGCCAGACATGTCTGAATCATGCGCTGATATGTTGCGCCAGTGTTTTTGAGTCCTAAGGGCATCGTGTTGAAGCAGAATGGGCCGTATGGGGTGATGAATGCCGTTGCGGCTTGGTCTGACTCTGCCATCTTGATTTGGTGGTAGCCAGAGTATGCATCGAGGAAACACAATGAGTCATGTCCTGCGGTGGCGTCAATGATTTGATCAATTCGGGGGAGTGGGAAAGGATCCTTTGGGTAGGCCTTATTTAGGTCTTTGAAATCGACACATAGGCGCCAGGATTTGTCCTTCTTTGGTACCATTACCAGGTTTGCTAGCCAGTCCGGATGTTTTATATCTCTGATGAATCCGGCTTCCAGTAGTTTTGCTAGCTCTTCTCCCATGGCTTGTCTCTTGGTTTCGGAGAAATGCCGTAGAGTCTGCTTAACGGGTTTAAACCCTTTTAGGATGTTCAGGGTGTGCTCAGCTAGCCTGCGTGGGATTCCTGTCATGTCTGAAGGGTGCCAGGCAAAAATGTCCCAATTTTCTCGCAGGAATTCTGTGAGTGCGGCGTCTACATCGGTTTTTAGTTGTGCCCCGATGGAGGCCGTTTTTGTGGGGTCCATTGGATGAACTTGGAATTTGACTATTTTGTCCGCTGGTTTGAAAGAGGTGGACTTGGATCTCTTATCTAGTATCACATCGTCCCTGTCCACCGTGGTGCGCAACGCAGTTAGTTCCTCGGCCTCTAGGGCTTCGGATAATGCCTCCAGGGCCAGTGCGGCTGTCTTGTTTTCGGCGCGGAGCGCTGTGTCCGGATCACTTGAAAGAGTGATGATTCCGTTGGGTCCGGGCATTTTGAGCTTCATGTACCCATAATGGGGTATGGCTTGAAAAATTGTAAATGCTTCTCGCCCTAGCAGAGTGTGGTATCCGCTGCTGAATGGGGCCACTTGAAATGTGACTTCCTCGGATCTGTAATTATCCGGCGTGCCGAACACCACATCCAGTGTGATTTTCCCTGAACAGCACGCTTCCCGGCTTGGTATTATTCCTCTGAAGGTTGTGTTGCTGCGCTCAATGCGGCTCCAGTCTTTTCCATTTTTCGCAGGGTTTCCTCGTAGATGAGGTTAAGTCCGCTGCTGCCGTCCATGAGTACCTTTGTAAGTCGGAAGCCGTCCACTATTGGACTGAGGACCAATGCGGCTGGTGCTCGGGCTGTCCCGAATTTAGGTTTGTCACTGGCATTAAAAGTAATAGCCGTGTCACTCCATGGGTTTATTGTTGCTACTTGGTAGACTTCGGTAAGGTTGCGGAGGGTTCGTTTCCTTGCATTGTTTGATGCGAAGGTCTCGAAGACTGTCGACACTGTACTGGCGTTTCTGGGGTGGTGTTCTTCGGATTCTGGAGTTAGAAGCTCCTCGCCACTTCTGGCCACCTGCCGGAGTATCCAACATGCTCTAAGGCTGTGAGTTGGTGTGACGTCCCCTGAACTGTGAATTTTACAGGGTCCATTGAGCCATCCCTCCAGTACGGTCCCATACCCTATAGAGGGTTTTTGTTTTTTGATGTTTGGCTCAAGTGCCTGGCGATAATGCGCCCTTTTGTTTCAGACTCGTGTTGTATTCAGGGCCGGATTGTCCCAGAATTTATCTTCGGTTTTCCGAACGCTTTCTGTCGCACAGTACTTTTGTACTATGGATGTCAAGTCGCCGAAGCGTGTAATTTCGCGGCGACTTATGGCGTTGAGGATTCCGATGTCCGTGCAGTTGTTACAGAAGAATGAAATTGCTTCTTCCTCACGGCAGTCCTTTATCCTGTTCATCACCAGGAGGAATCTGGCCCAATAGTGGTGTACTGTTTCCCCGGGAACTTGCCGTATTTGGGATAAATTCCTTATAGTTGGGTGGGTGGGTGGATTTAAATCCGGAACCTTGCCCGATAAAAGATTCATGGGCCAAGAAGTTTCCGAATTCGGAAGCTTGCTTTCTTGGACATTATTCAATGAATCAGGCCTACTGCCTGACTTTGGGTTCAGGACTTGGGCAACATCCTCCCCTCCGCAGGTATCCGGCTTGGAGGGGTCGGGAATCTGGACACATCTGGTCTTTAGAGCGGGGGAAGATCCGCCGCATTGTTCTTCCACCACTTCAACGTGGTGGGTGACCTGGGGAGAGTCGATCTCTCTCTGATCGGGTTTAAGCCCAATCTGGCCATAATCTGTAGCGACTCCCAGGGCGGCAATGCGATCCAGGAGCTCATTTAGGGAAGAGAGCTCCGTCGGATCTAACTGCTCGACGAGTTCCGAGCTGATGTGAAGATTGCTTTCGATGGCCTGAGAGGTCATCGTCGGCGCGGCGGCCGAATAGGCGGTCATCAAAAACCTGCCTAGCCGGAGGGTTTGGCCGACACCCAAAGCTCCTTTAGCAACAGCGCCGTCTTTAAAGACGGGGTGCGGCATCCTTCCTGACAGTGATGACACAGAGGAACTCTCAATGAAAGCACCAATGTCGGTGTCAAAACTGGCGGATTTCGGGTAGGGGGTCCCGAACTATGCGTCTAGGCGGATGGTAACAGGAGACAAGGGACACGATGTTTTTACCCAGGTTCGGGCCCTCTCGATGGAGATAAAACCCTACTCCTGCTTGATTAATATTGATGATATGGGTAGTACAAGAGTGGATCTACCACGAGATCAGAGAGGGTAAACCCTAGAAGCTAGCCTATGGTATGATTGTTGTTCGTCCTATGGACTAAAACTCTCCGGTTTATATAGACACCGGAGAGGGCTAGGGTTACACAGAGTCAGTTACAATGGGAGGAGATCTTCATATCATATCGCCAAGCTTGCCTTCCACGCCAAGGAAAGTCCCATCCAGACACGGGACGAAGTCTTCAATCTTGCATCTTCATAGTCCGGGAGTCCGGCCAAAGGTCATAGTCCGGCCATCCGGACACCTCCTAATCCAGGACTCCCTCAGTCCCCGACCGCTGCATCACCCTAAATCGAACCAGAGCTCGTGGCATCCCTCCGCAGTAGATCTGCACTGGTAAGTATTTGTTTTCCCGCACCCTAGATCTGCATTAGGGTTTTGGAGTTCGCCTATATTCTTCATAGTTCATCGCCATTCCTCTCTAATGTCTGCACCCTAAGCTTTCTTGATCGAAAACGACACAGAACTGATGCGGTAGTTGTTTTTGCCTTTCCTTTCAATACTCGCAAGCCCCTTTCTTTGAAGAAATGATCCCCTTAGACCTTAGGAACTCATCTGCACTGCTTAACGCCATTGTAGGTCGCAGAAATTTTTCTTTATAGAAGGACGGTAGATCCAAAATTATATCCTCATTGTGTGAAACTTGTTTCTGCAACACTTAGCAAATTTCAGCTCTGTTGCTTTCCTCATAGGCGGTTTAACTTGTCGAAAATCATAATCTGCCTGGTACCATTAGCCCTCACTTAAACCGCCAGCTAACTTGAGTAGCAGTAGCCGGTTTAACATGCATAATTTGCCGGTTTAACTCTGGTTGGTATACATCAACTTTGAATCATAAACCGGCCTTCATGCTTTTTCAGTTTCCTTTCCAATATGACCAAGCAATTCGTCGCATGCAACTGGGTTCCTTCCCGGATCACCGAAACGCAGCTCAATGGATATGTTTTGACCGGCGCTTTGGCCAAGAAAGACATCCTCCATTGGCGAGTTCCTGGCCCTGAGTGCCCTCTAGAGCCTCAAAACGGGGAAGTAATTGTATTCATGCAGCATCTAGACCGGGGTTTTAGCCCGCCCGGTTCAAAGTTTTTTCGGGATGTGCTTGCTAGCCTTCAACTCCATCCTCAGGATATTGGACCAAACTTTGTGTCCAACATATGCAATTTTCAAGTGTTCTACGAAGTTTATCTTCAGAGGAACCAACTGTTGAGCTCTTCAGAGACTTTTTCCACTTAAACCGCCGGACCGAATTCTCTGACGGCCCAAACACTGAACTTGGCAGCGTATCAATTTAGAAAAGGAAAGAAGATGACTTCCCTCATGCAAAACACCACAGCCATCCAAAGGATTGGAATCAAACCTGGTTTTACTGTCTAAACACTGCACCTGCTGATGAAAACCCTCTGTCGAGTTACCATGCTCAGCGACTTAGCAATAGCCATCCACTACCTCAATGGCCCACCGCTAGAGAGCGGCAAGTTTATGCACCACAAATCATTAAGCTCCGAGCCCTCCTGGCGAACGGTTTAACTGGCATTGACCTCATTCGATGCTGGGTTTCATGGGGTATTCTTCCCTTAAGCCGCCGCTCCGGTTTGATGCATGAATACACCGGAAATGTCAAAGACCCTCAACGGTTTCATGAGATAGAATTGACTGATGACGAAGTCACTCAAGCTGTGAAGAAGATGTTGGATGAACCGGTCGCTCAATGCAGCAAGACCGAATTAGCTCCTTTTTGTACTTCCAACAAACTGCCAGCAGTAAGCATTTTACCCTTTTCCACCTTTATTGACCCGTTTCCGCTTGAACTTTATTCTGATAATCCTTTGTTTGTTTTTACAGGACAATAGTTCTTTCTGGAAGAGAAAACCTTCAGACAAACTGGTGAGGACTCAACACCCAAAAAGCAAAGTCATAAAGAAGACGGGCAACAAGAAAACTGGCGAGTCTTCTGATCCGCCTGAGGGTGTCAATGAATCTGAAAACGAGGTAGAACTTGACTCCCTTGGCTCATTTTTCGTCCATCTTATTGACAATGATTATTACCAGGATGATACGGAAGCCAGTCGTGCGGACCATGTTGAGGTAACCATCCTTTCTTCTGATTCAGAATATGTGCCGATTCAAAGACTTCGCCGCATAGTTCGGAAAGTAAAATATTCTCACCATCTTGCTCGGGTCCACAATTTTCTTTAAAGACACAGCAACATGAAGGTCGTCGCACAACCTGGCACAACGGCCAACATGTCACTTCTTCCGGTTTACCAGATACACCAAACCGGAAGCGTCGTCCAGAGGTTTCTTGTTCTCCCGAAAGTGTTTATCCCTTGAAGGGTTGTTTCCGTGACCCTCTTAATCCGTCTGACTAGAATTACCAGGTGTCTTCCAATTCTTCATCTGGCGGTTCATCCACCACTCAGATGCCTCCCCTCAAGACTATCCCTGGGTAAGGATACTATCTTTAACTTTGTCTTTTTGCACTGGTTTATCAACTGACCTCTTGTTTTAATATCACAGTGCCAAAGCTCGTCTGAGCAAGAAAGCAAAGACCGCTGTCCCTACTGAAGAAGTTGAACCAGACAGAATTTCAGAAGGCGCTGACAAAGAACCTGATATTGCCATTGATGACCCTGTACCTCAAACTCAAGATACATATGTTGAAGCGCCAGAAGTCAATCCGTCCAGTCCGCATGCTGATCCTCCAAGCCCAACCAAGGGCGACGATGTGTCAAGCCCGGCCAGGGATACTGTCAATCCGCCAACTCCCTCAAAAGGTGGCGATGATGATGTTGTTATCACTGGTCATGGTTTCACTGCCCCTGGCAACCCAGTTGTTTTGTCAAAGCACACTGCCAAGGAGGAATTTGCAGCTATGGGCAAGGGGAAGGGGATGATAGATTTGTCCAGCTTTGTTAACCTTAGCACCGAGGAACTTCATTCCGGATTCTTAAACCGCCTCTTCACAAGCCGGGATTATGAAGCCGGTTTGGTGAACTTAATGAAGGAGCGCTATGAGGTAATCTTCAAAACACTTTAAATTTGCTTGCAACATATATCAACTCCATAGTAGCCCTAAAGGGCCGGTTTATCTCTTGTAGACAAACCGGGTCTTCTAATATTAAGAATACTTCAACTGAGCAGCACCCCAAGGACTGGTTTACCTCATGAAGATGAACTGGGACTTTCTGTTAACACTTTGTCTTTATCAACTGTCTTCAGTTTGTCATTTAACTGATCAATGAGGCCTTTAGCCCCCAAGTGCCAAGTTCAATACTTGTATTGAACATTGGGACTTTAAAATATCCGGTTTAAAAAGCAATCCACATTAGCCCCCAAGTGCCAAGTGTATAACTTGTTATGCACTTGGGACTTTAAGAGATATTAACCACCTTATCATCTGACTTTGTAGGCTGATATAAACACCAAAGAGTCTCAAATCGCCGATCTTCAAGAAAACATCAAGTTCCAGCAAGAAGAGACCTCTAAAGCCAAAGAGGAGCTAAAGGGCGCTTTGACTGCCATGGAACAATTGAAGGATGGCTTCAAAACTGAACGCACCAACTGGGAAACTGAAAAGGCTGCTTTGTTGAAGCGGGCTGAAGACGCCGAACCAGCTCTTAAACTGGTTGAGGAAGAGCTGACTGGGCTGAAACATCAAGTGAACAACATGACAGCTGCAATTTTTGGTAGGTTCTTTATAATATCCTGTTCTGAAGTATCTTCAACTCTGCCTGTTTAACATTTAAGTTTCAAAACTGTTTCAGGTAATCGCATCGCTCATCTAGGCGCAGATATGCAGATGAAGTTGAAGGCAGCCTACACATTGATTGAGTAATTGTATAGTGGTGCTCAACGAGTCATCTCTGCAGCTTCATACAACAAACTGGCACCCACCTTGATCAAGGATACCTTGGACAGGCTCTCAATGACTCCTGCTCAGATAGAAGAGTTGAAGCGATCGGCTACCGGAGCGGGCGCTTTACTAGTACTGACTCATGCCAAATCATGGATAGCTGACCTGGACCCAGTTGATATCGCCAAGGGCTATCCGGATGAATAGGAAAACAGATCAGCATTCGATAATGAAGCCCTCAAGGCCCTGACCAAGGAGATGCGTCCGGTAGCAAGTCAGTTGGCTGAAGAGGTGAATTTGACTTCGCATCGGTCTTTCTATGATGCCAACAACCATCGAGTTGACACTACTGTGAAGGAAGTGCAGAATCTTATTCCGCCAATTCGTAAGCACACTTATGCTCCTGACGTTGAACCGTCGAACCTTATAAGTGAAGAGGCTGTCTTTCAAGCTTTAACCCGGATTGACTGGACCACCGTTGACTTCCATCCACTGGGTGGAGAGGAGGAGGTTGAACCGACGCCTAAAGATCCATCAACATCACGTCAACCCGGCGATGAATCTTGATCCAACAATCTATTTATTGGCACAGACTTTGTTCTGTAAAAACAATCATTATTTTTGGGCCTCAAATCGCCTTGTAATAGGCTAGTTAAAATACTTTGATCTGTTGCACTGATGCATGACTTTGTTGATCCCCATGATATTTGCTGTACTTAAATATACTGTGATAATTTCATGCATTCCTAATATCTGCATAAAAAAGAATTGTCCGGGCGGTTTACCGCTGGACGGGTCATAATGTCCAAGACAAAGCCTGGTTTATTACCAAGGCTGAATAGAAATATGAAATACATCAGACCTGTGATATTAAACCACTAAGTTGGTTTACCAACTATGATTGGATGAAGGGTGAAAACCCAAATCTTGAGTATTGATAACTCCCACCATGCAGTGCTGGTGTGTAATAAATCACGCCGGGTTACGATGAACACTAGATGATCAAACGGCGACGTATAGTCAAAGCCAGACCGGGTTTTGTAACACCGGTTTGATAATAATAAATATGGTCAGACAACTTGTAGTTGAAAGCCAAGCCGGGTTAACAAACACCGGTTTAATAATGAGTGGTCTGACAACTTGTAGTTGAAAGCCAAGCCGGGTTAACCAACACCGGGTTATTATGATGACTAAAAAGCCACACCGGGTCAATAGACACCGGTTCAAATAAGTTATCGAAGAGTAAATTTTTTGCAAAAAGCACACAAAAAATCGTGTAGTCGAGGCTTTTCAAGGGCTGCCAGGCCCAAATTCGAGGCTTTTCATGGGCTGCCAGGCCATTGAGTTAAACCATTTTGCAAAGCCTTTTAAGATGGACCTCCAACTAACCTATCGTCGTTTTAACTTTGACAATTTCAGGGTCTGTATAAGATTGACATGTCAAACGTTCGGCGGGTCATGCCAGGATTACCTAGATAGGAGTGGCTTACTTGATGAAGGCAGGTTAACCCGGGGTTTTAGGTGAATACACCAGGCTTCCAAGCCGTGGGTCGATACCCAATTACAAGGGTCCTTTCAAACTCTTTGTTACTTTACACAAAGAGCCCCCAAGTAACTTTGTGAGTTGTGCTCATTGAGTGCCTATGTTTGAGCTGTGCATAGCATCCAGACTCTCTTTGGCCCCTTAGGTGTGAAGCTCCCGAGCTATATTGAGGCATGATAGCCGATTTAACAGGTAGTACTCCGCTTTGCCAGCTGAATCCCCCATGTAACTCAAAAGATATTTGAGAAAAAAACAGCAAAGGCCCTTCTTAGAGCAAGGATGCTGGTTTATTATATTGATCATAATATATACGTTGTTGAAATATGTACATAAGAGAAGCCTATGGCTCAAGTATAGTAAGGCCGACGGAGAGCTATGTTCCACGGCCGCCGGGTCTCCTCCTCAGAACTGCGTGAGTTGTCTCGAACGTCAACGAGGTAGTATGATCCGTTGTGCAGATTCTTGCTGACCACCAAGGGTCCTTCCCAAGGTGGGGATAACTTGTGCATATCGGTCTGATCCTGGATGAGCCGGAGCACCAAGTTGCCTTCTTGAAAGGTTCTTGTTTTAACCCGGCGGCTGTGATAACGCCGCAGGTCTTGCTGATAAACCGCCGAACGAGCCAAAGCCATGTCCCGCTTTTCATCTAATAGGTCCAACGCCTCCTGGCATGCTTGCTCATTGTCCGCTTGAACATAATTGGCAACCCGGGGCAAATCATGATGAATATCACTTGGGAGGACCGTGTGACGCCCGGATAATCATGCTACAGTAACCCCACGCTAATCATTCCACGTCACCTCGGTTACTGTTTCTAACCTTGCAATGATTCAAAACCGTTTCGAAATTTAAATTCTAAATATGTCAAACAACAAACGTTTTGAAAGTTGAAACAAAAATGTTCGGTGCGTTTCGAATATTACAAGGGTAATTATAATAAAGAAAACATATTTTTAGAAAGTGCCTGAATATTTTAAAATGAATTAAAAAAGAAAAAAGAAAATGCAAAACAGAAAACAAAATAGAAAAAAAGGAAG
>NC_041385.1:60780600-60799111 GCF_002162155.2 Triticum dicoccoides
AAATATCTCCTCCCCCCTCTCTCTCCCCCGATTGGATCGGGATCAAGAGGAGGTCGCTGCGATGCCCCGACCCCACCGCCCGGTGTCGCCTCGACGCGACGTCGCCACCTCCACCTCGCCGTCTACCCCGCCGGCCTGCCTCCCGCTCTGCCGCATCATCCCTGTCGACCACCCCGAGCCTCCCCGAGCACGCTGCCATTTACCCTATGGCCACCGTGAGCTCCGACCTCTCCTCCTCTCTCCCCTGTCCCTCGCTCGCCCATCAATCACGCCGTTCGTGCCTACGGCCAGCCCCGCACGATGGCTCCTCTCTGCTCGCCACCTTGCTGCGTCCCTGCCTGCGCCATTGGCCTCGACCCGGCCTCCCGCAGCCCTCCCCACTCCGGCCGTCCTCGCTGACCACGCCTACGGACCTTGCTTGCCGGCCAGCGCGAGTCCGCCGCCGGCCCAGCACACGCCCCCCACTGCTGCCCCTTGTCGTGCACGATGCCGCTTCGTCGCCCTGTGTCCCATCTCCGCCTCCCGCCTCGGCTCTGCCGCGCCAGGCCGAGCCGGCGCCGCGGCCCTCCCCATGCTACTCCCGGTCGCAGCCGCCGGAGCTCCACGCCGGTGCGCTGTCGCCCACGCCCACCAGCTGCCCCACGGCTCGGGTACGCCCCCGCGGGCCAGCACCCGTTCCGGCTGTGCCCGTTAGCACCCAGCGCCCGTAATCCGCATCGCCCCCCTGGTCGAATGACACATGGGGCCCAGCCCCCAGAATGTTAAAAGAAAGAAAGAAAAGGAATTAAAAATATAATTATTAAAATATTAATTAATTAAAGAATTAATTAACTTAATTAATCTGGATTAGACTAACCTAATCATCTAGTTAAAGCTAATTAACCCTGTTTAATTACTATGAGACTATGACAAGCAGGACCCACTAGTTGTTTAACCAGTCAACAGTCAATGTTGACTGGGCTGTTGACTTTGACCGGCCCCATCAATCATCCTCTGCTGACTGGGCAGTTGACCAAGTCAACTGGACCTACTGGTCAGCCACCCAAGCCCATATGTGGGTACACTTCTATGTACCCATAACAATTTAACATTTAATTTTCGAATTAAAAATAATTTCGAAAAAGATTTAAAACTTTAAAAATCAGTATAAAAGAATCCGTAACTCGGATGAAAATACTTTGTACATGAAAGTTGCTCAGAACAACGAGATGAATCCAGATACGTAGCCCATTCGTCCATCACGCGTCCCTAGCATAGTGAACCTGCAACATTTCACCTCCAGTTCATTTGACCGAAAACGCGAAACGCCCGAGATACTTTCCCAGATGTTTCCCCCTTTCGCCGGTATCACCTACAACCGCGTCAGGGCACACCTAACACCGCTCGTTGTCATGTCATGCATCGTCATGCTTATGTTTGCATTGTATTTACTGTTTCTTCCCCCTCTTCTCTCCGGTAGACTACGAGACCGACGCTGCTGCTGCCCAGTTCGACTACGGAGTTGACGACCCCTCCTTATTGCCAGAGCAACCAGGCAAGCCCCCCCTTGATCACCAGATATTGCCTATTCTTCTCTATACTACTTGAATTAGAGTAGTGTAGCATGTTACTGTTCGGTTACTCCTATTCTGTTGCATAGCCTGTCATTGTTGCTACAATCGTTGATACCTTACCCGCAATCCTAAATGCTTATTACAGGATGCTCGTTTATCATCATTGGCCCTACATTCTTGTCAGTCTGCCTTGCTATACTATCGGGCCGTGATCACTTGGGAGGTGATCACGAGTATATACTATACATATATACATACTATACATATGGTGACTAAAGTCGGGTCAGCTCGTTGAGTACCCGCAAGTGATTCCGATGTGGGGGCTGGAAGGACAGGTGGCTCCATCCCGGTAGAGGTGGGCCTGGGTTCCCGACGGCCCCCGACTGTTACTATGTGGCGGAGCGACAGGGCAGGTTGAGACCACCTAGGTGAGAGGTGGGCCTGGCCCTCGTCGATGTTCACTGTTACTTCATAATAACACGCTTAATGAGATCTTGGTATTTGATCTGAGTCTGGCCACTGGCCTATAGGCACCAACCAACTAAGCGGGAAAGATATGGGCACTCGACATCGTGGTATCAGTCGAAGCCTTCTTGATGTCGCGACAAAGCGGCGCGCGCCGGATTGGACCGCATAACGTGACTTCCTTTGTAATGGAGGTTGCTAGGTCTACTTCCGGCCGCCCTCGCAACATGCAGGTGTGCAATGGGTGATGGGCCCAGACTCCTGCGCGCATAGGATTTAGACCGGTGTGTTGACCTCTCTGTTGTGCCTAGGTGGGGTTGCGATGTGTTGATCTTCCTAGGCCGGGTATGACCAAGGAAAGTGTGTCCGGACAAAAGGGATCGAGCGTGTTGGGTTATGTGGTGCACCCCTGCAGCGAAGTTTATCTATTCGAATAGTCGTGTCCCTCGGTAAAAGGACGACCCAGAGTTGTACCTTGACCTTATGACAACTAGAACCGGATACTTAATAAAACACACCCAGACAAGTTCCACAAACAACCCGGTGATCGCTTTTCCACAGGGCGACGAGGGGAGGATCGCCGGGTAGGATTATGCTATGCGATGCTACTTGGAGGACTTCAATCTACTCTCTTCTACATGCTACAAGATGGAGGTGGCCAGAAGCATAGTCTTCGACAGGATTAACTACCCTCCTCTTATTCTGGCATTCTGCAGTTCAGTCCACTTATATGGCCCTTTACACATATACCCATGCATATGTAGTGTAGCTTCTTGCTTGCGAGTACTTTGGATGAGTACTCACGGTTGCTTTTCTCCCTCTTTCCCCCCTTTCCCTTCTACCTGGTTGTCGCAACCAGATGCTGGAGCCCTGGAGCCAGACGCCACCGTCGATGACTACTCCTACTACACCGGAGGTGCCTACTACTATGTGCAGGCCGCTGAAGACGACCAGGAGTAGTTTAGGAGGATCCCAGGCAGGAGGCATGCGCCTCTTTCGATCTGTATCCCAGTTTGTGCTAGCCTTCTTAAGGCAAACTTGTTTAACTTATGTCTGTACTCAGATATTGTTGCTTCCGCTGACTTGCTTATGATCGAGCACTTGTATTCGAGCCCTCAAGGCCCCTGGCTTGTAATATGATGCTTGTATGACTTATTTTGTTTTTAGAGTTGTGTTGTGATATCTTCCCGTGAGTCCCTGATCTTGATCGTACACATTTGCGTGCATGATTAGTGTACGATTGAATCGGGGGCGTCACAAGTTGGTATCAGAGTCGACTGCCTGTAGGAATCCCCCTTCCACACTCCTTGGCCGAAGTAGAGTCTAGACATTGCAAAAACTTTTACTAACATGGTGGTGTGCCTTACAGGCCCACGTCGCCACTGGGTGGTATTAGGATCTTTTATTCCTCGACCTATACTCCAGGACTCTTATCTCTCTTCTATTCAGGTTAAATGATTTTGCTAAAAACAAACTAAATTTAGGTTCTCGAAAATACTTTCTCCCGAGAGCCCCTCACTCCCGATGATCGTTTGCTACACCAGAAGATTCCGAAGATACTCGCTAAAGTTCTCTCGTGACTTTGTGCCCAATTCTTTTGCAATTCCCTACCACCGATAAATCCTTATGGATAACTTATTAACCTTGTCATTCTCACATTCATCCCTAGCTGTTCTTGTTATTATAAGATGCATCGAATTGTTCTTTGACTTTTAAGAATCTTTTGAGCCATTGCATTGCAGATCTTTGCCACATGAATACCCCCTATGGATAATTCCTCACACTTACCGAGTATCCGTTCTTTCACCGTTGTTCATGTGTTCCACAATGGTCTTCGAAATACTATTCGATCCTCAAAAAATTCTTAGTAGCTTATTGCTCTGCAATACTTGTCTGCTTGCATTGTGGATGCTTTCCATATGTCTCGCAATATTCGTTAGTATCCTTAGGCACCGTCATTTTGATCCTATTGATTCAACATGAGTGCGAATGCACACAATCGTCAGTTGATCCTTTTAAATTTTCTTTCCGACTCAGACGTCACTTTAAACATGAGCTTGATCTCGACCAATCAAATTGTTGTCGATTTTACCCCTAAGCTTACTCAACTTATCCATCCTTAATCAGAGCGTTTGCTTCTAATCCTTTGATTTGGTAATCATAATTCATTTACATGTGAGCTTTGAATTACTCAGTTGCTTCTATAATTCAATGCCTTCGCATTGTTTCTTCCTCTGGTTGTGTGCCGATACCCACATCAGTTTCACTAAGGACTGTCGGATCCTTTGTTGAAATATCATCTGACAGTGTCCTTCGTATACAAAAACCTCGAGAAGTTCTTTCCCTGATACATAATGCCTTAGGTAAATTGTACCCTCTGTTTTTGTCAACCATGCTCTACTATCGAGCTTGTGTTATTTACTATTGAAGCTTGTGGTATATGTTTCCATGATACCCTGACGGGTTGAACCTATGCCTTCCTTAATATGTGTGAACTCGAAAGTTTTCACGAGTCATACTCATCTGGTATTACACCAGGTAAAACTTTCAACACTAATGCCTTTATCAAAGCGAGAAGTGAATGGAAGGTTATACATTGAAGAAGTGGGAGTCGACCTTGAACCTGGCGTTCATGCCCATGGACACGATGTATAACTTATCATGGAAGCTGCTCGTAAAAATAGTTACCTACTTGTTATAAGTTCATCATGTATCCGTGGTTCGATCATTTATGATCGAGGTTTCCGACCATGTTCTCCTTTAAATACCATTTCTTGTGCAAGTTTTTAAGCACTTGTCTTCTGTAGAGTAATACCCCAGTCCAACCTCTACTATGATTTGTCCTCGAGTATTACCCCCTGGTATCTCAAGATTATCACGGGACTGCAGAACTTCTTATGAGTTCTTCATCAAGTGGTACATTCTCATTGATTCCAATTTTTCATGGGATCTGAGTTATTTAACACTCAAAGACACCGATAACTGACCCGAGTCTGCATCGCGATTAAGCAACTCTTAGTAACTGAGGGAGTCATGGATTAGGGGTGTCCGGATGGCCGGACTATGACCTTTGGATGGACTCCCGGACTATGAAGATACAAGATTGAAGACTCCGTCCCGTGTCCGGATGGGACTTTCCTTGGCGTGGAAGGCGAGCTTGGCGATACGATATGAAGATTTCCTCCCATTGTAATCGACTCTGTGTAACCCTAGACCTCGGCGTCCTTGAACAGCACCTTCCAGGCATCTTTGTACGTGGTGTCGAAGATCCCGCTCAGGGTTTGGTGCTGTGCCGGATCAAACTCCCACAATTTGAAGGCCCGTTGTTGGCATGGGAGGACCCGACGGATAAGCATGACCTGGACTACGTTGACGAGCTTGAGATTCTTGTTCACCAACTTTTTGACACAGGTTTGGAGTCCGGTTAGCTCTTCCGAATCTCCCCATGTTAGGCCTGTCTCTTTCCAGGAGGTGAGCCTTGTGAGAAAGCCAGATCGGAATTCGGGGGCCGCCTCCCATTTGGGGTCGCGCGGCTCGGTGATGTAGAACCACCCCGATTGCCACCCTTTTATTGTCTCCACAAAGGAGCCCTTGAGCCATAGGACGTTGGCCATCCGGCCCACCATGGCGCCTCCGCACTCCGCTTGGCGGCCGCCCACTACTTTCGGCTTGACATTAAAAGTCTTCAGCCATAAGCCGAAGTGGGGCTAGATGCAGAGGAAGGCCTCGCACACGACGATAAATGCCGAGATGTCGAGGATGAAGTTCGGGGCCAGATCGTGGAAGTCCAGGCCATTGTAGAACATGAGCCCCTGAACGAACAGGTGAAGAGGAAAACCCAGTCCGTGGAGGAAATGGGGAAGAAAAACAACCCTCTCATGGGACCTGGGGGTGGGGAAGAGTTGCCCCACATCTGGAAGCTGGTGCGCGATGTCGTCAGACAAGTATACGGCCTTCCTCAACTTTTTGATCTGCCCCTCCGTGACGGAGGAGGCCATCCATCTACCTCCCGCTCCGGACATGATTGGAGAAGGTTGAGGTGGGAAGTGCGGACTTGGGCGCTGGAGCTCGAGTGTGCAAGGATGAATAAGCAAAGGAGGAAGAAGGCGTAAATGGAAAGGGTGGATTCTTATCCCCTTATATGGGCGGCCTAAACTATGAGCTCCCATCGACCTAATAAAACTCGCTTATCTCCCAAGCGCCGCAGTTAATGGCGCGGTTGGGTTACCCACGCCCGTATTGATGAGAATCCCGGAATTAGGGGACACGATCTCTGCTTTAACAAGACGTGCCAAGGAAACCGCCTCGCTAAACGCGCTGAGGTGGAACAGTAAAATGATTCGAATAATGGCCTGGCCGCGGCGTGATGTCATGCTGCGGAGTACGTCAGCAGATTAGATCTGTGCAAATATTATTCTCTCTACGGTGGCATGTGGAACTTATTTTGTAGAGCGGGACACTATCCTTGTGTTCAACATCTTCTATGAAGTATTCGGAGGAGGAACCCGCCTTGCAATGCCGAAGACAATTTGCGTGCCGGACTCGTCGTCATTGAAGCCTGGTTCAAGGGCTACTGAGGGAGTCCTGGATTAGGGGTGTCCGGATGGCCGGACTATGACCTTTGGTCGGACTCCAGTACTATGAAGATACAAGATTGAAGACTCCGTCCCGTGTCCGGATGGGACTTTCCTTGGCGTGGAAGGCAAGCTTGGTGATACGATATGAAGATCTCCTCCCATTGTAACTGACTCTGTGTAACCCTAGCCCTCTCCGGTGTCTATATAAACCGGAGAGTTTTAGTCCGTAGGACGGACAACAATCATACCATAGGCTAGATTCTAGGGTTTAGCCTCTCTGATCTCGTGGTAGATCCACTCTTGTACTACCCATATCATCAATATTAATCAAGCAGGAGTAGGGTTTTACCTCCATCGAGAGGGCCCGAACCTGGGTAAAAACATTGTGTCCCATGTCTCCTGTTACCATCCACCTAGACGCACAGTTCGGGACCCCCTACCCGAGATCCGCCGGTTTTGACACCGACATTGGTGCTTTCATTGAGAGTTCCTCCGTGTCGTCACCTTTAGGCCCGATGGCTTCTTCGATCCTCAACCACGACGCGGTCCAAGGTGAGACTTTTCTCCCCGGACACATCTTCGTATTCAGCGGCTTTGCACTGTGGGCCAACTCGCTTGTCCATCTGGAGCAGATCGAAAGCTATGCCCCTGGCCATCAAGTCAGGTTTGGAAGTTTACTACACGGCCGACATCCGCGGGAACTTGATCTTCGACGGATTCGAGCCACGGCCGAGCATGCCGCACTGTCACGATGGGCATGATTTAGGTCTGCCGCCGGACAACGCCCAGAGCGTCGCTCAGGTGCCCGCTCCGACCATTAGCTCGGAGCCGACCACGGCAATTGGGGACTGACGGTTGGACGCTGCCCCAGGCGCCGCAATCCCTGCGGCGATAGAGCCGAACACCAACCTAGTCCTTGGTGAGGCATATGACTCCAGGGTGCCGGACTCCGTTCCAAACTCCGAATCTTCCGCACCTCTTCCGATCGAACCCGGTTGGGCTCCGATCATGGAGTTCACCGCCACGGACGTCTTTCAGCACTCGCCCTTTGGCGATATCCTGAATTCACTAAAGTCTCTCTCTTTGTCAGGAGAGCCCTGGCCGGATTACGGTCACCATGGTTGGGATACGGACGATGAAGAAATTCGAAGCCCACCCACCACCCACTACGTAGCCACTGTCAACGATTTAACCGACATGCTCGACTTCGACTCCGAAGACATCGACGGTATGGACGCCGATGAAGGAGACGACCAAGAACCAGCACCTATAGGGAACTAGAAAGTCACCTCGTCATATGACATATACATGGTGGACACCCCCAAATCAGGGGATGGCGATGAAAAAACGAAGGACGACCCCTCCAAGAAGCAACCCAATCGCCGACGTGAGCGGCGCCGCTCTAAATCCCGCCAAAGTAAAAACGGCGAGTCCGACACCGGAGATAACAACACGCCAGACAGTGCCGAAGACATCCCCCTCCAGCAGGATTCAGTGCAAAAGGAGGAAGGAGCCAGCCCTCATGAGAGAGCGGCCGACAGAGAGGTAGAGGACGACAATTATATGCCTCTCTTCGAAGACGAGGCAAGCCTCGACAACGACAAACAAGAGCGTTTCAAACCCAGGCTTATGGCCACGGCAAGCAGCCTCAAGAAAAAACAGCAGTAGCTTAGAGCTGACCAAGACTTGCTAGCCGAAAGATGGACCGAAGTCCTGGCGGCCGAAGAGTATAAACTCGAACGCCCCTCCAAGAGCTACCCAAAACGCAGGCTGCTACCCCAAACTTGAGGAGGAAGCAACTAAACCTACGTCACCAGCGTACGATGCGCCCGATCGGCCACCCCATGGCCGCGACAAAGAGGCCTTCAGGCCCTCGACCCAAGCCGCACCCCGGCACCGCTCAAAAAATACCAGAGTGCGGGAAGACGCAACAGACCTGTGAGACATATTGGAGAATAAGGCAAGACAAACAAGATCGATCTACGGATCGCGTGGGCGCCCCACTTCACGTGCCGATAACCGTCACGCTGGATATGATAAATACGGCCAGGCCGAATACAACAGACCAAGCTCATCCAAGCTGCGTCGTGATATAGCCCAGTACAGGGGCGCCGCACACCCACTATGCTTCACAGACGAAGTAATGGATCATCAAATCCCCGAGGGTTTTAAACCCATCAACATCGAATCATATGATGGCACAACAGATCCCACGGTATGGATCGAGGATTATCTCCTTCATATTCACATGGCTCATGGTGATGATCTCCACGCCATCAAATACCTCCCGCTCAAGCTTAAAGGACCAGCTCCACATTGGCTTAACAGCCTGCCAGCAGAGTCAATTAGTTGCTGGGAGGACCTAGAATCTGCATTCCTTGACAACTTCCAGGGCACTTATGTGCGACCACCAGACGCCGATGACCTAAGCCACATAATCCAGAAGCCAGAGGAATCGGCCAGACAATTCTGGACACGGTTCCTAACCAAGAAAAATCAAATAGTCGACTGCCTGGACGCCGAGGCCCTTGCGGCCTTCAGGCACAACATCCGAGACGAATGGCTTGCCCGGCACCTAGGACAGGAAAAGACGAAATCTATGGCAGCCCTCACGACACTCATGACCCGCTTTTGCGCGGGCGAAGACAGCTGGCTAGATCGTAGCAATAACATAACCAAGAGCCCTGGCAATTCGGATACCAAGGACAACAATGGCAGGTCACGTCGCAACAAGCACAAGCGCCGCATTAACGGCGACAATACTGAGGATACGGCAGTCAATGCCAGATTCAGAGGCTCTAAACCCGGTCAGTGGAAGAAGCCACTCAAAAGAAACCCTCCGGGCCCATCCAGCTTAGACCGGATACTCGATCGCTCGTGCCAGATACACGGCACCCCCGAACAACCAGCCAACCACACCAACAGGGACTGTTGGGTGTTCAAGCAGGCAGGCAAGTTAAGTGCCGAAACCAGAGACTAGGGGGTGCGTAGCGATGACGAGGAGGAGCCCCGGCCGCCGAACAATATAGGACAGAAGGGATTCCCCCCGCAAGTGCGGATGGTGAACATGATATACGCAACCCACATCCCCAAAAGGGAGCGGAAGCATGCTCTCAAGGACGTCTATGCGTTGGAGACAGTCGCCCCAAAGTTCAACCCATGGTCCTCCTGCCCGATCACCTTTGATCGAAGGGACCACCCCACTAGCATCCGTCACGGCGGATTCGCCGCATTGGTCCTAGACCCAATTATCGACGGATTTCACCTCACCCGAGTCCTCATGGACGGCGGCAGCAGCCTGAACCTGCTTTATCAGGATACAGTGCGAAAAATGGGTATCGATCCCTCAAGAATTAAACCCACAAAGACAACCTTTAAAGGGGTCATACCAGGTGTAGAAGCCAGTTGTACAGGCTCGGTTACACTCGAAGTGGTCTTCGGATCCCCGGATAATTTCCGAAGCAAAGAGTTAATCTTTGACATAGTCCCATTCCGCAGTGGCTATCACGCCTTGCTCGGACGAACCGCATTTGCAAAATTCAATGCGGTGCCGCACTACGCATATCTCAAGCTCAAGATGTCAGGCCCTCGCGGATTCATCACGGTAAATGGAAACACCGAACGCTCTCTCCGAAAGGAGGAGCACACGGCGGCCCTGACGGCGGAAGTACAGAGTAGCCTCTCAAGGCAATTCTCCAATCCAGGTGTTAAACGTCCGGACAACGTCAAGCGAGCCCGAAGTAACCTACAACAAAGCCGGCTGGCACGTTCCGAGCAAGCGTAGCAGTGCGGCCCCAACCCCAGCCCTCGCCAGATGGTGATATCGGTACCACGCATACATAATTACGCTTTAGAAATACCATGGGCATAAGGGGAGGGGCACAACTACGGCACGCCCAGAATGCGGCTCAACCGCACTAAGGGGCTCCCTATTCCGCCATTTCTTTTTTATATACTTTCAGGACCCAACTATTCGGAAGGCCTGTCCGGCAATACTCCCGCCGAACACACGATGCAACAGCCAGGGAGAGAACAAGCCGCATCAAATGTCCAGGTGGTCTCTATAACAAGCTTAACACCTGTTTTACTTAAAGTCCCGCAGCTTGCCCCTGGAGGGGGACATGTCAAATAATCCCATCTCTTTCTTATCGCATGATTTGTATCGTTCTGCTTTCATAGCAGCCCTTTTTTTAATAAACAATACATAGCTCTTATCTATTATTGTACTCATTAATTTTTTATACAAATATGTTCAGTCATGACATTATGCAACCGTACACTTTGGTACGGCCAATACACCAGGGGCTTAAGCACCCCATAACATGGTGTGAGAAGACCGAACACTCTCATGAGTGCGGCACCTCAAACTTATAGCACTATATGCATCGGCTCCGAATCATGTCTTGGGTCAATAGTTGGGTTTGCCCGGCTCCCATGTTTTGGTACCTTATGTTCCGCAATGTTGGCTAAGGTAGCGCTGGGAGAACTACTGCGATTGTGTCCCAGTTGAGCTGGGTTAACACCTCAGTAGAGAAATCTAAAACTGACCGTCATGATAGTGCGAGAGACCGGTCGCTGTTCACGAGGTTTTTCGAGTCCTTAAAGACTTATGCCGCTTAGAGCGAGGAGCCGAACTTATCCGGCCTAGGCGTGGATAACGCCCCGAACTCGGTCTTCCGAATACTAGGGGCTTCACCGAAATTTAAAATTATAGAATTCTATGGCTAAGTGAGAGTGATAAAGCATTATAAGTTAGACGGCCTTGTTCGTTGTGCTGAGCGCCTCCCTAGATGGACCCAAGAATGGGAACAAGAGCGCTCAGGTTTATCCCGAACACCCCAGCACTCGTGGCATGGGGGTAGAAGCCGACGACTTGCATCTCTCAGATTTGATAAACGACCGCACAAAAGGTAATATTTTAAATTAACAAGCGTTGCTTAACGCGTATGAACAAAGTTTTCAGTGTACAGGATAACAGATGCGAGTCTACTCAAAAATTACATCTTTGGAGCATTCACCCGCTATAAGGCGGGCACCCTTCAGGACGCCCTTATAATACATCTCGGGCGTGCGATACTCCTTGCCCGGTGGTGGCACGTTCGTCAAAACCTTCTCCGCGTCCAACTTGCGCCAGTGCACTTGAGCACGGGCAAAGCCCGACGGTCACCTTCAATACAGACAGAGCGCTAGATGACCTCAATCCACGGACACGCGTCCAGCAGCCGCCGCACCAGACTGAAGTAGCTCCCAGGCATGGCTTCCCTAGGCCACAGCCGAACTATGAGGCCCTTCATGGCCTGTTCGGCGACCTTGTGGAGCTCAACCAGCTGCTTCAGTTGGTCGCTCAGGGACACCGGATGTTCGGCCTCAAAATACTGAGACCAGAACACATTTTCTGTCGAGCTCCCCTCCTCGGCTCGGTAGAACGCGGCAGCATCAGACACACTACGGGGCAGATCGGCGAACGCTCCTAGAGAGCTCCGGATTCGGGTAAGTAACAGATAATTTACTTTTATATTCTTTCTTTGCATACAGAATGCCTTACCCGCCACTATCTTCTTCATCGCCTCGATCTCCTGGAGGGCCTTCTGGGCTTCGGCCTTAATGGTCTTGGCACTCTCAAGAGCCAAGTCGAGCTCAGACTCTCGAGTCTTCGAGTCACGCTCCAAACTCTCGTGTTTTTCCACGAGAGCCTGGAGCTCTTGCCGCACCTCTGCCACCCGCGCCTCCTGCTTCTCTCGCTCGGTGCGCTCCAAGGCCGCACTATTTTTGGCCTTGGAGACCGCCTCCTTCAGGGTCGCCACCTCGACCGTGGCCCCTGCAACATTTACGTTGGTCCTGTCATTATTTTCAACCAAGTATTTCTATATACACTTACACGCGGTACTACATACCCTCCTTGTCCTCGAGCTACTTTTTGGCACGGCCGAGCTCGCTCTCGGATCGCTCGAGGCTCTCCATCAATGCATTGACCTCTGCAGTCAGTGCGGCAGAGGTCAGCAGCGCAGCCTGCATTCCCATATTAACATATTTCTGTTAGACTCCTGCGTATATCTTTTTAGATCCTCAGCTCGGCTTTTCTTTCCGAACACCAAACTGAGCATCAGGGGCAACTGTCTATGCGGTAATATTTTTATATGTTTTTGAACACATACCTCAAAGCCTGTTAACAGACTTGTACAGGCTTCTGTCAGCCCACTCTTGGCGGACTGAACCTTCTGAATCACCGCACTCATAATAGTGCGGTCTTCCTCGTCGATGGAGGCGCCGTTAAGCACCTCTAGCAAATTGTCCGACGCCTCCGGGTGGACGGAGGTCGCCGGTGTCGTAGGCTTGCCCTTCTTGCGAAGGCGCCGCCTGTTGGACTCTGGAACCGTTGATGGTTCCGGAGCAGTGTCCGTCCCAGAGCCGAACTTGGATCCCTCGGGGGCTTTACCCCCTTTGGGCATGGAGTCCGGGAGGTCGCCTTGAGGCGCCTCCAGGACCACCTCCTCCTAGTTCAGTCCCTTTCGGGACTCCACCTCGGCGTCGTCCGCAGGGAGAGGGGAGGAGGCCGTCGGAAGTGAAGCACTGTTCACATCCGACGGATTCAGGGAGCCGCTCGACGAATCGCCGAGCTGAGCTCTAGGCGGACTGCATGATTAAATTCGGCATCAGAAGCTACCAAATAATAGAGGAACGCCATAAGTCATTCGGGTAACCGGACACTTACGATTTTGCCAGGGGCTTGATCCTAGATGGCCATTCTTCCCCGCCGTCTTCGGCATCGGAGGCGTAGTCCGGCAGAAGGGTCTTCCCCTTCTTGGACCCTCCGGCCTCCCGAGTTGGGGCGGCCTTTCTTTTCTTTCCTCCCCCCGTTGGAGGGGGAGAGGCTTCTTCTTCTTCCTCATCCTTGTCTTCAGAGGCGGAGGGTGCTTCGGGGTTGTTGGGCGATGAATCTGACACCACCAGACGCCGGGAGCTCTTTCGAGTCTCCGTGTCCTTCTTTTTGGCCTTCTTCTCCGGCACCACGTGAGGTGCCGGAACCAGAAGCCCCGTCAATCGGGCGTCCGCTGGGTCTTCTGGTAGGGGAGCCGGACAGATAACCTTCACGGACTTCTTCAACCAGTCTTGTCAAAGGTAGGGGAGTTTAGATCCCGCATAGAGTCAGACGATGAAAGACAAGGGTCCTGTAAAGGGTAGAATAGCTTACCTCGTTGGCCTGGCGCCACGAGCTGAATTCGTGATCTTCGGTAGAGGATGCGGGGGCCTCGGCACCCTTGAATAGCACCTTCCAAGCATCTTCGTACGTGGTGTCGAAGAGCCCGCTCAGGGTTTGGTGCTGTGCTGGATCAAACTCCCCCAATTTGAAGGCCCGTTGTTGGCATGGGAGGACCCGGTGGATAAGCATGACCTGGACTACATTGACGAGCTTGAGATTCTTGTTCACCAGCTTTTTGACGCAGGTTTGGAGTCCGGTCAGCTCTTCCGAATCTCCCCACGTTAGGCCTGTCTCTTTCCAGGAGGTGAGCCTTGTGAGAAAGCCAGATCGGAATTTGGGGGCCGCCTCCCATTTGGGGTCGTGCGGCTCGGTGATGTAGAACCACCCCGATTGCCACCCTTTTATTGTCTCCACAAAGGAGCCCTCGAGCCATAGGATGTTGGCCATCCGGCCCACCATGGCGCCTCCGCACTCCGCTTGGCAGCCGCCCACTACTTTTGGCTTGACATTAAAAATCTTCAGCCATAAGCCGAAGTGGGGCTGGATGCAGAGGAAGGCCTCGCACACGACGATAAACGCCGAGATGTCGAGGATGGAGTTCGGGGCCAGATCGTGGAAGTCCAGGCCATAGTAGAACATGAGCCCCCGGACGAACGGGTGAAGAGGAAAACGCAGTCCGCGGAGGAAATGGGGAAGAAAAACAACCCTCTCATGGGACTTGGGGGTGGGGAAGAGTTGCCCCACATCTGGAAGCCAGTGCGTGATGTCGTCAGACAAGTATCCGGCCTTCCACAACTTTTTGATCTGCCCCTCCGTGACGGAGGAGGCCATCCATTTACCTCCCGCTCTGGATATGATTGGAGAAGGTTGAGGTGGGAAGTGCGGACTTGGGCGCTGGAGCTCGAGTGCGCAGGGATGAATAAGCAAAGGAGGAAGAAAGCATAAATGGAAAGGGTGGATTCTTATCCCCTTATATGGGCAGCCTAAACTACGAGCTCCCACCGGCCTAATAAAACTCGCTTATCTCCCAGCGCCGCGGTTAATGGCGCGGTTGGGTTACGCACGCCCGTATTGATGAGAACCCCGGAATGAGGGGACACGATCTCTGCTTTGACAAGACGTGCCAAGGAAACCGCCTCGCTAAATGCGCTGAGGTGGAATAGTAAAATGTTCGAATAATGGCCTGGCCGCGGCGTGATGTCACGCTGCGGAGTACGTCAGCAGATTATATCTGTGCAAATATTATTCTCCCTACGGTGGCATGTGGAACTTATTTTGCAGAGCCGGACACTATCCTTGTGTTCAACATCTTCTATGAAGTATTCGGAGGAGGAACCTGTCTTGCAATGCCGAAGACAATTTGCGCGCCGGACTCGTCGTCATTGAAGCCTGGTTCAGGGGCTATTGAGGGAGTCCTGGATTAGGGGTGTTCGGATGGCCAGACTATGACCTTTGGTTTGACTCTCGGACTATGAAGATGCAAGATTGAAGACTCCGTCCCGTGTCCGGATGGGACTTTCCTTGGCGTGGAAGGCAAGCTTGGCGATACGATATGAAGATCTCCTCCCATTGTAACCGACTCTGTGTAACCCTAGCCCTCTCCGGTGTCTATATAAACCGGAGAGTTTTAGTCCATAGGACGAACAACAATCATACCATAGGCTAGCTTCTTGGGTTTAGCCTCTCTAATCTCGTGGTAGATCCACTCTTGTACTACCCATATCATCAATATTAATCAAGCAGGAGTAGGGTATTACCTCCATCTAGAGGGCCCGAACCTGGGTAAAAACATCGTGTCCCTTGTCTCCTGTTACCATCCGCCTAGACGCACAGTTCGGGACCCCCTACCCGAGATCCGCCGGTTTTGACACCGACAGTAACCTTCATTACTTACGAGTTTGAACGCAATCACGTCATTCCTAGCCTGTTTGGCTATATCCTTGTCGTGTCGATTTTAACTGTGCTACCTGGTCCTCTTCCCAGAGCATAATTTTTGATGATGAGCTAAGCTTACGTCGATCTTTCCTCATAATACCATTTCGCTTTGGACAACAAGCTTGCTTTGGAGTTTGTGTCCTAACCGTAGTTCCAATAACCTTTCGCTTCATCATTCGTTTGACTTGATGTCATCGTCTATCAATTACATCTTCGTGTAACCTCTTGACAAATATGTCGTGATCATCATCAACCTGATAAGCTCTTCCAGGATATCAATCGGATTCATGATGATAAATACCATCCTTGCCTCGATGATTTGTGTTATCATCAACCACTTTACTGCCTTCCCTCCAACACAAACTTGTTCGTGTTTTGTGTTATACCTTGAGTTCCTTGCTACCCAGCCTTGTTCTTCTTTACCTTGGAATATTACCACCTTTTATGTCAAGAATGTCGTGGGAATTTCACCACCTCTTAAGAATTCTTGGTATGGTGATACTTCTCACCATCACCATTCTTTCTTGGGTCCTCGTGTTGATTCCAACCAGGGTACCAACAAGTGAGCGGTGCTGTTTGGATTCCGCCCTTCTAGCAACCCTATTGCTTTGAAGTTAATGGTCGGCCGTTCATTCATAGACTATTGATTATTGAATCACCATTCCAATGTTGGCCGTGCAACCCAGCCCATATTTCGGGTGCACCTTTCAACCATTGTTAAATTGTGTATGTTTTCCTCAAGCATACATCAATATATCATTTTGATCTGACAAATGTTATCTCCTTGTTCACATAATTGTGGAAATCCATCCTTTGGAAATTTTGATGAATTGTCGCTGAGTTCATCAGCCACCCCCTTGTCCTCTCCTTGGGTTAATGATGAAGTCTTGTTAACAGAAATCACTTCATAGTTCATTTCCCGAGGATCTTACAGTGTCATCCCGTCAACTTGTGTTGCACCTTTCTTCTCAGGCATCCTGAGTATGAGGTATCCTGACACCAATCAGATCTGAATCTCGGTCAGATATGATGGTTGGAACATGTTTCCAAGAGTTATAACATTGGTCTTTTATGACCCGGTAAGGTGATGTCATTCCTGGGCACACCTGGCCGAAGGACCTAGTGTTATAGTTTCCTTTTTGACAAGGTTAACCATTTTTCCATGAGGAAATTGAATGCCTTGTTTAATAAGTTTATCCTGATGGATCCTTTGTGTATCCAAAGTCCGACCTTTGCTTGAAGACCATGTCAATGCTATCTCGAAGCATGTCTATGGTACTTCGATTTTCAACAAAAACATTTGAAGCCCAAAGCTAAATGTTTCTTGCCTAGTTATCCAAACACCGTTATATGGGTAACATCTTGATTAATCCTTGCCTCTTATCTGAATGGTTGGGTACTTGCTCTCCTACCCTGTATGCCATGTTCTGCTTGTACATGGAAAGGATATTGTCCTAATAATTGTGTGTAATCATAATTTTCCTTTCCATTGTTCTGTTTAATCTGATAATCGCGTTTTCCTTTCCATTCTTTGCTTAATCTTTCCTGAATCTGACTTAACTAAGCAGAGATAATTCCCTGCTTAGGTAGGCACCTTGTTGTACCACTCTGTCTGTAAGATCCTGTTACTATTGTTGATGACATTCCGGTAACCACCGATGGGTGATAACTTTGCCAATTTGTCCGCCTCGTTCAACAAGCAGGAAAATGGTTCTCTTCGTCCCTCGCCCTTGGTACCAATGATGCTGTCAACATAACTGACCGGTTATTCTCTGACATGCCTTGCTTACATGATCGTGCAAGATGTCACTGCTCCTTCTACTTTTAACCCACATGGTGGGCCCATAACCCGCAGTTCCACAGGATCGAACCCAACTCTCCTGTACACCCCCCTGTTCCCAAGGTTGTTCCTCGCGCGTGGCCTCGTGCATAATTCATGAGCCACTTTTCGTGAGATCATCAATTCTGGAATCAGACACAATACTTATCCGCGTTGCTTTGAACCCCTTTCACGCCCTGTTTCAGGCATCGAACGATTGCTTACCCGTTTGAAACTTTGGTACAATCGTATATTGCACTCAACGAATTCACTGAAATACAACTCATGGGTTACCTTGTGTATTTCCCATTGAGTTCACTGTCAGATGCCCAGCTTTGTGCAAATGCATTCTTCCGGAGTTTTTCCCCTTGGTCGCGTTCGTAGGACGATGGAGATCCCGAAGAAAGGATGACGACTTGATCATGGCGACTTGAAGTAGAGAAATGAAGACATCACTGAAAGAGATCAACCTCTTCGAAAGGACAGCCAAGACTGAGAAGACTCGTTAGGTTTTTCGCTACCAGCATCTCCCCCCCCCTTACTCCACCGCTTAAATCTCGGGACGAGATTTCTTGTAGTGGAGGAGAACTGTGACGCCCGGATAATCATGCTACAGTAATCCCACGCTAATCATTCCACGTCACCTCGGTTACTGTTGCTAACCTCGCAATGATTCGAAACCGATTCAAAATTTAAATTCTAAATATGTCAAACAACAAATGTTTTCAAAGTTGAAACAAAAATGTTCGGTGGGTGCCGAATATTACAAGGGTAATTATAATAAAGAAAACATATTTTGAGAAAGTGCCTGAATATTTTAAAATGAATTAAAATAGAAAAGAGAAATAATAAAAGAAAATGCAAAACAGAAAACAAAATAGAAAAAAAGGAAGAACTCCCCCCCCCACACTGGGCTACGGCCCAGCAGGCCCCCCCCTTTTGGGCCTCAACCCACCAGGCC
>NC_041385.1:60799542-60816877 GCF_002162155.2 Triticum dicoccoides
ACCACCGACACACCCCCACTTCCCCCGCAAAATATCTCCTCCCCCCTCTCTCTCCCCCGATTGGATCGGGATCGAGAGGAGGTCGCCGCGACGCCCCGACCCCACCGCCCGGTGCCGCCTCGCCGCGACGTCGCCACCTCCACCTCGTCGTCTACCCCGCCGGCCTGCCTCCCGCTCCGCCGCGTCGTCCCCGTCGACCACCACGAGCCTCCGCGAGCATGCTGCCATTCACCCCACGGCCACCGTGAGCTCCGACCTCTCCTCATCTCTCCCCCGTCCCTCGCTCGCCCATCAATCGCGCCGTCCGCGCCTAGGGCCAGCCCCGCACGACGGCTCCTCTCTGCTCGCTGCCTTGCTGCGTCCCTGCCTGCTCCATTGGCCTCGACCCGGCCTCCCGCAGCCCTCCCCGCTCCGGCCGTCCTCGCTGACCACGCCTGCGGCCCCTGCTTGCCGGCCAGCGCGAGCCTGCTGCCCGCCCAGCACACGCCCCCCCACTTCTGCCCCTTGTCGTGCACGACACCGTGTTGTCGCCCTGTGTCCCATCTCCGCCTCCCGCCTCGGCTCTGCCGCGCCAGGCCGAGCCGGCGCCGCGGCCCTCCCCATGCTCTTCCCGGTCGCAGCCACCGGAGCTCCATGCCGGTGCGCTGGCGCCCGCGCCCACCAGCTGCCCCACGGCTCACGTACGCCCCCGCGGGCCAGCGCCCGTTCGGGCTGTGCCCGTTAGCACCCAGCGCCCGTAACCCGCATCGGCCCCCTGGTCGAATGACACATGGGGCCCAGCCCCCAGAATGTTAAAAGAAAGAAAGAAAAGGAATTAAAAATATAATAATTAAAATATTAATTAATTAACTTAATTAATCTGGATTAGATTAACCTAATCATCTAGTTAAAGCTAATTAACCCTGTTTAATTACTATGAGACTATGACAAGCGGGACCCACTAGTTAGTTTAACCAGTCAACAGTCAATGCTGACTGGGCTGTTGACTTTGACCGGCCCCATGAGTGAGCCTCTGCTGACTGGGCAGTTGGCCAAGTCAACTGGACCTACTGGTCAGCCACCCAAGCCCATATGTAGGTACACTTCTATGTACCCATAACAATTTAACATTCAATTTTCGAATTAAAAATAATTTAGAAAATGATTTAAAACTTTAAAAATCAGTATAAAATCCGTAACTCGGAAGAAAATACTTTGTACATGAAAGTTGCTCAGAACAACGAGACGAATCCAGATACGCAGCCCGTTCGTCTATCACGCATCCCTAGCATAGTGAACCTGCAACATTTCACCTCCGGTTCATCTGACCGAAAACGCAAAACGCCCGAGATACTTCCTCGGATGTTTCCCCCTTTCGCCGGTATCACCTACTACCGCGTTAGGGCACACCTAACACCGCTCATTGTCATGTCATGCATCGTCATGCTTATGTTTGCATTGTATTTACTGTTTCTTCCCCCTCTTCTCTCGGTAGACTACGAGACCGACGCTGCTGCTACCCAGTTCGACTACGGAGTTGACGACCCCTCCTTCTTGCCAGAGAAACTAGGCAAGCCCCCCCTTGATCACCAGATATTGTCTATTCTTCTTTATACTGCTTGCATTAGGGTAGTGTAGCATGTTACTGTTCGGTTACGCCTATTATGTTGCATAGCCTGTCATTGTTGCTATAGTCGTTGATACCTTACCCGCAATCCTAAATGCTTAGTACATGATGCTAGTTTATCATCATTGGCCCTACATTCTTGTCAGTCTGCCTTGCTATACTATCGGGTCGTGATCACTTGGGAGGTGATCACGGGTATATACTATACATATATACATACTATACAGATGGTGACTAAAGTCGGGTCAGCTCGTTGAGTACCCGCAAGTGATTCCGATGTGGGGGTTGGAAGGACAGGTGGCTCCATCCCGGTAGAGGTGGGCCTGGGTTCCCAACGGCCCCCGACTATTACTATGTGGCGGAGCGACAGGGCAGGTTGAGACCACCTAGGCGAGAGGTGGGCCTGGCCCTGGTCGACGTTTGCTATTACTTCATAATAACACGCTTAACGAGATCTTGGTATTTGATCTGAGTCTGGCCATTGGCCTATATGCACTAACCAACTACGCGGGAAAGATATGGGCACTCGACGTCGCGATATCAGTCGAAGCCTTCTTGACGTCAGCGACCGAGCGGCGCGCACCGGATTGGACCGCGTAACATGACTTCCTTTGTAATGGAGGTTGCTAGGTCTGCTTCCGGCCGCCCTAGCAACCTGCAGGTGTGCAATGGGCGATGGGCCCAGTCCCCTACGCGCATAGGATTTAGACCGGCGTGTTGACCTCTCTGTTGTGCCTAGGTGGGGCTGCGACGTGTTGATCTTCCGAGGTCGGGCATGACCCAGGAAAGTGTGTCTGACCAAATGGGATCGTGTGTGTTGGGTTATGTGGTGCACCCTTGCAGGGAAGTTTATCTATTCGAATAGCCGTGTTCCTCGGTAAAAGGACGACCCGGAGTTGTACCTTGACCTTATGACAACTAGAACCGGATACTTAATAAAACACACCCAGACAAGTTCCACAGACAACCCGGTGATCGCTTTTCCACAGGGTGACGAGGGGAGGATCGCCGGGTAGGATTATGCTATGTGATGCTACTTGGAGGACTTCAATCTACTCTCTTCTACATGCTGCAAGATGGAGGTGGCCAGAAGCATAGTCTTTGACAGGATTAGCTACCCCCCTCTTATTCTGGCATTCTGCAGTTTAGTCCACTTATATGGCCCTTTACACTTATACCCATGCATATGTAGTGTAGCTCCTTGCTTGCGAGTACTTTGGATGAGTACTCACAGTTGCTTTTCTCCCTCTTTCCCCCCTTTCCCTTCTACCTGGTTGTCGCAACCAGATGGTGGAGCCCTGGAGCCAGACGCCACCGTCGACGACTACTCCTACTACACCGGAGGTGCCTACTACTACGTGCAGGCCGCTGACGATGACCAGGAGTAGTTTAGGAGGATCCCAGGAAGGAGGTCTGTGCCTCTTTCGATCTGTATCCCAGTTTGTGCTAGCCTTCTTAAGGCAAACTTGTTTAACTTATGTTTGTACTCAGATATTGTTGCTTCCGCTGACTTGCTTATGATCGAGCACTTGTATTCGAGCCCTCGAGGCCCCTGGCTTGTAATATGATGCTTGTATGACTTATTTTATTTTTTAGAGTTGTGTTGTGATATCTTCCCGTGAGTCCCTGATCTTGATCGTACACATTTGCATGCATGATTAGTGTATGATTGAATCGGGGGCGTCATAGACCGCCTCTGCCCCATAAACCATGAAGAAAGGTGTGTAACCGGTTGATCTATTGGGGGTGGTGTTGATGCTCCATAACACAGAAGGTAATTCTTCCACCCAATAACCCGGCGTCCGCTTTAAAGGAACCATGAGCCGGGGCTTGATACCCTTCAAGATTTCTTGATTGGCCCTCTCAGCTTGACCATTGGACTGGGGGTGCGCCACGGATGCTAAATCAAGCTGGATATGCTCTCTCTGACAAAAATCCTCCATCTCAACTTCAGAAAGGTTTGTGCCATTATCCGTGATGATGCTGAACATTATTAATACAAGCTAGTTTAGCCAAAGATGTAATCGCCTTGATCTTTTCCGGATTAGCTTTAATGCCTCTATTGGACACCAGAAAGCCTAAGAGCTTGCCTGCCGGAACACCAAAGACACACTTGTCCGGATTAAGCATCATCTTATAAACCCGAAGATTATCAAAGGTCTCCTTGAGATCATCTATCGATGTCTCCTTCTTCCTGGATTTTACTACAATGTCATCCACATGGGCATGAACATTGCGCCCAATCTGAGTGTGAATATAATTCTGCACACAGCGCTGATAAGTGGCCTGGGCACTCTTGAGCCCAAAAGGCATAGAAACATAGCAGAAGGCTCCAAAGGGGGTGATGAAGGCGGTCTTCTCCTGGTCCTTAACTGCCATTTCGATCTGATGATAACCTGAATAAGCGTCCAAGAAACTCAAATGCTCACAACCCGCCGTCGCATCAATGATCTGATCAATACGCGGGAGAGCAAAAGGATCTACTGGACAAGCCTTGTTCAAATCTGTGTAGTCCACACACATGCGCCAAGTGCCGTTTTTCTTAAGAACCAGCTCCAGATTAGCCAACCACTCAGGGTGAAACACTTCGATGATAAAGCCAGCAGCCAATAGCCGGGCTACCTCCTCACCAACGGCCTTGCGTCTTTCCTCGTTAAAGCGACGAAGAAACTTCTTGACCGGTTTAAAGTTGGGATCAATATTGACTTATTGAGAGTGTGCTCAGCGAGTTCCCTCGGTACACCTGGCATGTCAGAAGGCTTCCATGCAAAAATGTCCCGGTTCTCACGGATGAACTCGATGAGCGCACTTTCCTATTTCGGATCCAGATTTGTGCTGATACTAAACTGTTTGGATGAATCGCCAGGAACAAAGTCAACAAGTTTAGTCTCATCAGCCGGTTTGAATTTCAGGTTCGGGTCATGCTCAGTGGTGGGCTTCTTCAGAGGGGTCATATCTGTCGGATCAACATTGTCTTTATAGAACTTCAACTCCTCTGTAGCACAAACCGACTCAGCATAGGCTGCATCACTTTCCTTGCAATCCAAAGCGATCTTACGACTTCCGTGAACTGTGATGGTCCCCTTGTGACCCGACATCTTGAGCTGCAAATAAATATAATAGGGCCTTGCCATGAATTTTGCATAAGTCGGCCGTCCAAACAGTGTGTGGTACGGGCTCTGGATCTTCACCACTTCAAAGGTCAATGTTTCAGACCGGGAGTCGTGCTCATCTCCAAACACAACCTCCAAAGCGATCTTGCCAATAGTATATGCTGATTTACCTGGTACTACACCATGAAAAATAGTGTTTGACGGTTTAAGACTCTTGTGTGTCAACCCCATGCGACGGAAAGTTTCATAGTATAGGATGTTGATGCTGCTCCCTCCATCCATCAGCACCTTGGTGAACTTGTAACCTCCCACCTGAGGCACCACCACCAAAGCTAGATGACCCGGATTGTCAACCCGGGGCGGATGATCCTCTCTGCTCCACACAATGGGCTGCTCGGACCAGTGCAAGTAACGTGGCACCGCCGATTCAACAGCATTAACTGCTCTCTTGTGAAGCTTCTGATCACGCTTGCACAACTAGTAGTGAACACATGATACTGCCCACCATTCAACTGCTTTGGGTGACTCTGATACCCTGACTGCTGCGGATTCCCTTGATTATTCTGCCACCTTGGTTGTTCTGATTGCCCTGATTATTCTGAAATCCAGAGTTTGAACCGCTGCCACCATGAAAACCTGGACCTGACCCGCCCGATGGACCCTGATCGTACCGGAAGAGATCAGAGTTTTTGAAATCCTTCATAATGTGACAATCTTTCCAAAGATGTGTTGCTGGAACCTCCTTGGTCCCGTGCTTTGGGCAGGGCTGGTTTAACAAACGCTCCAGATTCATACCGCCACCGCGCTGGCGCGGTTTACCTTTATGATGCTGCACATTAGCGTTAGCCACAAAATCTGAATTATCCGCTTTGCGCTTACCATTATTCCCATGGCCCCCTTGGTTGTGATGCGTTCCCTTTGCACCACCGTTCTTCTTTCCCTTCTCCGGTTTCTCCTTATCAGAATCGGGATCCTTGGTATTATCAGAATCGGCATACTTTACCAAGGCTGCCATAAGGGTTCCCATATGTCATTGCATTGGCGCTTGAGCCGTCCCAACTTCATCTTCAGTGACTTAAACCGGCAATTACGCTCCAGCGTTATGATTGCTTGGCCAGCGTTAATGCGGTCTGACGAGTGCAAAACTTCCGAGACCCGGCGCACCCAATGAGTTGTTGACTCATTCTCTCCTTGTACACATGCATCCAAATCCACAATGGACATAGGCTATTTGCATGTATCCTTGAAATTTGCTATAAACCGGGATTTCAATTGGTCCCATGACTCGATGGAGTTAGCTGGCAGGTTCTTCAACCAGGTGCGGGATGTTCCTTCCAACATCATTGTAAAGTACTTTGCACAGGCCGCTTCATCCACATCCAGCATTTCCATCGCCATCTCATAACTTTCAACCCATGCCTCAAGTGGCTGGTCAGCGGTATAATTAGGCACCTTTCGTGGACCCTTGAAATCCTTAGGCAGCCGCACATTACGGAGTGCCAGAATGAGACATGGTACTCCCTAGGAACTGAAGGCAAGCCCGATGCCTCGGTCTACTGACGCTGTTGGCTGAACCGGGGCGGGTTGATAACGACCCGCATGTTGTGCTGCTAAAGCGGCCTCCCTTCATGCTCTGCCGTTATCCACCACGTCCTGAGCATTCACCTCACCACGCGCCGGATTGGGTCCTTGAGGAACAATACGACACCGTGCACTACTGGACACCTCTGGTTCGTCTATATGCCTGCTATAGCTTTTGCTCGGACGTGGGGTCGTGTGAATCCTATCTCGACTATATGAGTAAGCCTGCTGCTGTACCATAGCAGTCTGAAGAAGATCCCTGGCCCGCCGTGTCTCAACCGTCACCGGCGATTCACCCTCCATCGGATTAGCTGCCAGCCGGGATGCTGCTGCTATCATGTTATCCAAAGGGGTAGATAAGTGACCCGGCGGGGATGTGGTGTACCGCGGCGGGTTGTCGGTTCGTCGAGGTGGACCCATCACCTTAGGTTGATCCGACGCTCCGGTCCTTGGTATGACAGTCCGGTTTACCGCTGCTGGGTTGCTGGTTCCTGCCCCTGGTGTACTGAAGAGATTCATCGCATTATAATCCGCCGGCAAGCGAGACTGATGTCTCCTCCTCAAGACTTCATTCGAGGCGTTCTGATCCAGCAAAAGGCAATAATTCTCGGCCTAAATCCTCTGCAGCTGGGCATATAAAGCGGCCCGTTCTTCATCCATCCTGGTCTGCTCAGCTGCCAAGTCCTCTTTGGCCTAAGTTATGCCGGTCTTGAGTCTCCGGGGTAACTATTGTGGCTAATAACATCGTCCAAGCGTCCAACAAACCGGACAGAACTTGAGCCAGCTGGTGCGCGGGCCTCCTACCCCAGCTGCTGGTCTGGATGCCGCCGCAGTAGAATTTTGCAAAGTCGGCTGTGTTCCGGCCATGAAGATTGCGACTCGGTTTGGCGGTTCAAGAAATTCCGGAATACGGGTGCCATCGGAATACCCTTCGAACACACCATCATGAACTTGGTATAGGGACTCGGTTTCGCCGGCGGATGATTTGCCGTCGGAATAAGCGACCGTCTGACCTTCGGACACCGGTTCAGATCCGATCCCATGGACACATCCTATGAACGCACGTTTCATGTTGGGCCGAATCCGAGCGGGGCTTGCATGCTGAGCCATCTCGACGAGGTCGGTGCAGATGTCTGGCTTAGGGCCCGGTTCACCGATCTTGCCTATGAAAACGTGAATTCCGCCAAAGAGGACACGATACCCATACTCAATTGAGCCGGCCTCGAGGCCCCACCCTGCGTCGTCGATGTAGAGCTTGCCGTGATGACTCTTGGTCATTCGGCCAACCGCATACCCTTTGAGTCCTTCAAAGTTGCCCTTCAAGAACTCGAAACCATCGTGCGATAGCCCCACGGTGGGCACCAATTGTCGTGGAAATATCACGTCAGATGTCCTCGTAAAAGGACTTAGTCGTGGAGCCATCGCGATGGGTTAGCTTAAAGGGGTTAAACCGGAGAAAGGACACGAGGATTTTTATACTAGTTCAGCCCCTTCGATGAAGGTGAAAGCCTACGTCTAGTTGTGTTCGGATTATTGGGGTCTCGATGGCCAGGGAGAAAAACACGCTATGCATGGCTCTCGAGTTGTTGTTTCTTGTCCCTGAACCGCCGCCGGGTCGTCCCCTTATATACACGGGTTGACGCCCGGCCGGTTTACAAAGTCCCGAGGCCGGCTCATACAAGTGTCCGGCTCGGTCTCTTCTTTCCTAACTTACAATACAAGTTACATAACCATGGCGATTTACCACTATGGGCCCTAGTTCACCTTTGGGCTCTGGGCCTCTAAGCTTTATTAGTAAAACGCCATCTTCTGGGTCTTCGTGGGCTTCAATACAGTTGAAGGTGAACCGGCCCCTCCCGGGTGGTTTACACTCAGTAGTTATATCCCCAACAGGGAGCATGTGTGAATCTAAAGTATATTGTCAACTTCCAACATTTTCTCTGTTGTCCACGTGGTTGAAGCAATGAAGTTGAGTCTGTCATTCTTGCTATGGTCATGTAAGTATGTAACAAGCACATGTATATTCTCTGAATATTATTTATGCGTAGAGGTGAGGTGTACAATAAATTAACATGAAACATACTCCCTCTTTAGTTACAACTTACAACCATTGCTGCTCTAACCTATCTAGGGTGGGCAGTGGCACCTTACACACACAATCAAGTTCCCTGAGCATTGTTTGTATATATATAACAGTAACAGTGCACGATATCAAGTGCTATGAGCATTTGTGTGTAATTGGGTATTTACAAGTATCTTCAACTACTGAATTTTCTGTACAGTCCATGTGGCTGAAGCAATGTAGTTAGTGTGTGATTCTTGCTTCGAGTGCTAATGGGATCCTAACAAAACATGGAAAAATATCTGTAGAGGTAAGATAGGTGCCTCTAGTATTGATTATATCTAAGAGAAATGCTCTGCCTTGCTAATTTTACCATGAGATTTGGGGTAATCATCTAGTTCTGGTCAAAGCAAGTGGTTTTCCTAAGCTATGCCTTGGTTAGAAAATGATGCATGATGGTTTGTTCAGAAGAGGAATAATCCCAGGATAGCATTGTAATTTGATTTTGATTATTAATTTTTCTGTGAGCAGATAAATTATAGTGTTTGTGTTGTAATGAAACTTGAGCTGAAATAGAACTTGACAGCCTGTACAGTGAATATATGCAGTGAGTAGAAATTTACAGGTTTTCTTGACTAAATTCAGTCCTCTACAGTGAATATATGCAGTCAATATACAGTCATTGTAATTTTGGGGAGTAATTATTGGTGTCAAATCACTCAAGCAGTAACTGAATTTTCAAACTGAACTTGACACAATATATTCAGTTAATTTTAAATGGCTTCTTGCAGTTTTGAAAATTTAGTTTATTTGGTTACTGGAAATTTAGTTAATTCAGTTAGGCACACAAATTTCAGAACTTTTGTGTGCCCTAGTACTTGGTGTTTGAAGTCTTGAACAATAAAATGTTTATATCAGTGGCAATATTGCTTGGACAGTACTATGTATGCTCATCACTTTATGTATGGTGTTATGCCTTGTTATCTCTGTTCAGTTGACTAATGAAGCACTAGGCTCATCCATGGTACAAGTTCACCTCTGAACACTTGAAATTAGTCAGGACATCTTGTACTGATAGATGTAAATTGTGTCCAGTAGGCTTTGAAGCACCATTTTTTCCTGTTTCTAACTCTAAATCTGATATAAACCATACTTTTGGCACAAGTGGTCTTTTGTATATGTGCTAATGCTTTGTTAATATAAAGCTATAGATGATGTTGTACTTGTGATGATGCTACTTGTGATCTTCTGAAATGACCCATTGGCGACTTCATTACGCGGGGATAATGAATTTGCAGGTACCCCGAGAGGCCCTTGAGTTTGCCGGAATGTCGATTAACTTCCGTTCCGGCAAATTCGGGTACCCCATATGTCCTATTTTCAGCAAAGGTCATGCTGAAATTTTCCATGAATTTTAGCATGACTTTGCTAAAAATAGGACATATGGGGTACTTGCGACTAATGCATGGGCCAGGGTATCTTAGTACTTAATTAAGTAGGATCAACTACCCTGCCATTCTTGCTGCATTAAACCATAGGTGGCAATAGAGCCAAGTGATTAGGCCCAAGCGTCGACAAACCCTAAATTATAAAACCTTGGCTTTTAGGGTGCCTCGGTGTCGACAAGAACCTAAATGATGAAAGCTTAGGCTTTTAGGGTGCCTCGGAGTCGACAAACCCTAAATGATAAAAGCTTAGCTTTTAGGATGCCTCAGTGTCGACAAACCCTAAATGATGAGACCGTGATCTTGTTCCTTGATAATAACCAACTTTTTGACCAAACATTTTTTCCTATTTAGAGAGAAACATGGCCAACAACAATGAGACCGGAGGTTCGGGTGGCAAGCAATTCTGGGAGCTGTCCCAGGAGATGGAGGAAGAACCTCACCACTATGAGGACATCGCGGAAGACACCGATCCTGACTACACAACCCCTAGTGGCGTCGAGGATGACACCACTGATGGTGCCGCCGAGGATGCCACCACTGATGATGGCGGCGCACGCACATATGGCAGCCAACCGAAGAGGCAACGGAAGGACCGGCGCCCGAACATGCTCGGCACTGTCAAGGAGGAATTTACTGAAGTGAACTCCGACGGGCATCCAACGGCGCCCAAAGAATTAGTCAAGGGGTACTCGGTTCAGCTCGGGTGCATTCTCCGGAGCACCATCTCGATCAATACCGAGAACCTAAGGCATAAGGACCGAGGGAATTTGCGCAGCCTCCTCTTCATGAAGTTGCACGAACGATACAAGTTCCCCGCTGACTTTGCAAACACACGCCTCTCAGGGAATAAAGTGAATAGTCCTGCCCTCACGAGGATGAGCACATCCCTGTCTACTTGGAGAAGCTCGCTGAAGAGAATGATTGCAAAAGGTGATAGTTATGAGAAGATCCAGGCGAAATATCCTTCGATCAACGAAGATGGCTACAAGGAGTTCAAGATCAAGTGCAAGAGCAGCGCAACCGTGGAATCTAGTCAATGGGGGAAAGAAATGTGGGAGTTGAACTTAGGGGTCCACCAACTCGGTCCCAGCGGTTACAGAGTGGTGGAGCCAGATACGTCTCCAACGTATCTATAATTTTTGATTGCTCCATGCTACTTTATCTACTGTTTTAGGCAATATTGGGCTTTATTATCCACTTTTATATTACTTTTGGGACTAACCTATTAACCGGAGGCCCAGCCCAGATTTGTTGTTTTATGCCTATTTCAGTGTTTTGAGGAAAAGGAATATCAGACGGAGTGAAAACGGAATGAAATCAACTGGAGAAGTTAATTTTGGAAGGAAACCCACCTGATAGACTTGGAGTGCACGTCAGGGGAGTCCCGGGCTGCCCACGAGGGTGGGGGGTGCGCCCTCCCCCCTGGGCGCGCCCCCCTGCCTCGTGAGCACCCCAGAGGTCCACCGACGTACCCCTTGCACCCATATATACCTACGTACCCTAAAACTTCCAGAACAGAAGATAGATCGGGAGTTCCACCGCCGCAAGCCTCTGTAGCCACCAAAAACCTATCGGGACCCTGTCCCGGCACCCTGCCGGAGGGGGATCCCATCACCGGAGGCCATCTTCATCATTCCGGCGCTATCCATGACAAGGAGGGAGTAGTTCACACTGGGGGCTGAGGTTATGTACAAGTAGCTATGTGTTTGATCTCTCTCTCTCGTGTTCTCTCTCGTGTTCCCTCTATGGCACGATCTTGATGTATCCCGAGCTTTGCTATTGTAGTTGGATCTTATGATGTTTCTCCCCATGTACTCTCTTGTGATGAATTGAGTTCCCCCTTTGAAGTTATCTTATCGGATTGAGTCTTTTATGAGAACACTTGATTTATGTCTTGTCGTGATTATCTATGGTGACAATGGGATATCATGTGCCACTTGATGTATGTTTTGGTGATCAACTTGCGGGTTTCGTGACATTGGGAACCTATGCATAGGGGTTGGCACACGTTCTTAACTCTCTGGTAGTAGCTTTGGGGCACTTTTTGAAGTACTTTTATGTTGGTTGGATGAATCTGAGATTGTGTGACGCATATCGTATAATCATGCCCACGGATACATGAGGTGACAATGGAGTATCTAGGTGACATTAGGGTTTTGGTTGATTTGTGTCTTGAGGTGTTATTCTAGTATGAACTCTATGATGGATTGAGCGGAAAGAATAGCTTTATGTTATTTTACAACGAACTCTTGAATAGATAGAACAGAAAGGATAACTTTGAGGCGGTTTCGTACCCTACCATAATCTCTACGTTTGTTCTCCGCTATTAGTGGCTTTGGAGTGACTCTTTGTTGCATGTTGAGGGCTTGTTATGTGATCTCTCTATGTTATTATTGTTGAGAGAACTTGCACTAGTGAAAGTATGAACCCTAGGCCTTGTTTCCTATCATTGCAATACCGTTTACGCTCACTTTTATCGCTTGCTACCTTGCTGTTTTTATAATTTCAGATTACAAAAACCTTTATCTACTATCTATTTTGCACTTGTATCGCCATCTCTTCGCCGAACTAGTGCACCTATACAATTTACCATTGTATTGGGTGTGTTTGGGACACAAGAGACTCTTTGTTATTTGGTTGCAGGGTTGTTTGAGAGAGACCATCTTCATCCTACGCCTCCTACGGATTGATAAACCTTAGGTCATCCACTTGAGGGAAATTTGCTACTGTCCTACAAACCTGTGCACTTGCAGGCCCAACAATGTCTACAAGAAGAAGGTTGTGTAGTAGACATCAAGCTCTTTTCTGGCGCCGTTGCCTGGGAGGCTAGCGCTTGAAGGTATATCTTGAGATCTTGCAATCTAATCTTTTTTTTCTTGTTTTAGCACTAGTTTAGTTTATAAAATAAAACTACAAAAAAATGGAATTAAGTTTGTCTCATACGCTTCACCTTTTTAATATCTTTCGTGAGTATGATGGAAAGGAAAATTGTGCTCAAGTACTAGAATAAGAATTACATAGAATTGTTGGCATAAAATATGTGAAAGATGAGCATGATTGCAATGTTGTTAGTTTGAATTCCCTGAATATCCATGATGCTAATGATATGCAAAGCCACAAGCTTGGGGAAGCTATGTTTGATGGAGATGATATTTTTTGTCCCCCAAGATTTGATGAGAAAATTTACTATGATGAAAGCATGCCTCCTATCTATGATGATTATTGTGATGACACATATGCTTTAAAGAATAATGATAACCATGAAACTTTTCATCTTGATCTTAATTTTCAATCATATGATAGTTATTTTGTTGAGTTTGCTCCCACTACTATTCATGAGAAGAATTTTGCTTATGTGAAGAATAGTAAATTTTCTATGCTTGTAGATCATGAAAAGAATGCTTTAGGTCCTGGTTATATTGTTGAATTCATTCATGATGCTACTGAAAATTATTATGAGGGAGGAATATATGCTTGTAGGAATTGCAATAATGTCAAGTTTCCTCCCTATGTGCTTAAATTCTTGAAGCTATGCTTGTGTTACCTTCCTATGCTAGTTGGTTATTGTTCTCATAAGTTGTTTGCTCACAAAATCCCTATGCATAGGAAGTGGGTTAGACTTAAATGTGCTAGTCATATGCTTCATGATGCTCCCGTTATGTTTCAATTCTTATCTTTTATGTGAGCATCATTGTCATCATCATGCCTAGCTAAAAAGGCATTAAAGAAAAGCGCTTGTTGGGAGACAACCCAATATTTATCCTTACTGTTTTTGTGTGTCCACATGATTATGCTACTTGAATAATCATGTTTTATAGCTTTTGTTTCAATAAAGTGCCTAGTGGAACCTTTGGGAAGACTTGGGTGAAGTTTATGTGATCTTGCTGTGAAAAACAGAAACTTTAGCGCTCACGAGATTAGCTGCCATTTTTTACTGGAGAGTGCTTTTAGGTTGATTATTTTTGAAGATGATTAATAGACAAATTTCTCAGGTCCACCAATTTGTTTCATAATTTTTGGGGTTCCAGAAGTATACGTTTTATACATATTACTACAGACTGTTCTATTTTTGACAGATTCTGTTTTCTATGTGTTATTTGCTTATTTTGATGCATCTATGGCTAGTATTAAGTGGTATGAACCATACAGAAGTTCGAATACAGTAGGTTTAACACAAATATGAATTTAGAATGAGTTCATTACAGTACCTAAGTGGTGGTTTTATTTTCTTATACCAACGGAGCTTACGAGTTTTGTGTTGAGTTTTGTGTGGTTGAAGTTTTCAAGTTTTGGGTAAAGATTCGATGGACTATGGAATAAGGAGTGGCAAGAGCCTAAGCTTGGGGATGCACAAGGCACCCCAAGGTAATATCCAAGGACAACCAAGAGCCTAAGCTTGGGGATGCCCCGGAAGGCATCCCCTCTTTCGTCTTCGTTCATCGGTAACCTTACTTGGAGCTATATTTTTATTCACCACATGATATGTGTTTTGCTTGGAGAGTCATTTTATTTTTGTTAGTTTTTGCTTGATGTTAGTTATAATAATGTTTTTAATCTTTAGTTTCAATAAAAAAGTCAAGGATAGCCTTTGCCATGCTTATTTTGCTAGTTTGCATGTTGCTGTTTGAAAATAGAAAGTTTACCGCTGTTGCAAAAATTCCCTAGAAAATTCAGAGAATGGTCTAAGTTGAATCTTTTTGAATATTAAGCTCTGATAAATTTATTACAGTGGGAATTTTATTTCATAATTTTTGGAGTCAGGGAAGTATTGATACTCTTGCATTCTTTACAGACTGTACTGTTTTGGCAGATTGCTGTTATGGTTGCATTGTTTGCGTATGTTTGCTTGTTTAATGATTCTATTTTAGGGTAGGAGTATTAAATATACAGAGGAATTTAGTATGCAATGTTGAATAATGATTTTAGTGATTTTTTACAGTAGAAAATGATAAGGTTTTGCATTGGTTTATACTAACCTATCTCACGAGTTCTTGTTGAGTTTGTTGTGAATGAAGCTTTTGATAAAAAGAGAAACCATGATATGAGAGGAATTAAGGAGACACAAAAGTTCAAGCTTGGGGATGCCCAAGGCACCCCAAGATAATATTTCAATAAGTCTCAAGCATCTAAGCTTGGGGATGCCCCGGTAGGCATCCCACCTTTCTTCTTCAACAACTATCGGTTAGTATCGGTTGAGCCTAAGTTTTTGCTTCTTCACATGAGTTGTGATATCCTTGCATTGTAGTTTTCTTTAGCTTTGCTTGCTGTTTGAATAAGTATCAAGATCTGAAATTCTTTAATGAGAGATAGCCATACACAAATTGGAATTTTCTAGAATACTCTATGTGCTTCACTTATATCTTTTGAGATTGATAATTTTTGCTCTAGTGCTTTACTTATATCTTTTAGAGCACGATGGCGGATTTGTTTTAAAGAAACTATTGATCTCTCATGCTTCACTTAGATTAGTTTGAGAGTCGTTAATACCATGGTAATTTGCTTAATGTTAATATACTTGGTATCAAGATATGTGAAACTTTCTTTTGAGTGCGTTGAATACTAAGATAAGTTTGATGCTAGATAATTGTTTTGAGATATGGAGGTGATAATATCAAAGCAATGCTAGTTGGGGTGACTATGAATTTAAAGAATGCTTGTGTTGAAGTTTGTGATTCCCGTAGCATGCACGTATGGTGAACCGCTTTGTGATGAAGTCGGAGCACAATTTTATTTATTGATTGTCTTCCTTATGAATGGCAGTCGCGGACGAGCAATGGTCTTTTCCTACCAATCTATCCCCCTAGGAGTATGAGTTTAGTGCTTTGGTTTTTGATGACTTCTAAATTTTTGCAACAAGTGCATGAGTTCTTTTGATTAATGTTGAGTCCATGGATTATACGCACTCTGACCCTTCCACCATTGCTAGCCTCTCTAATACCGCGCACTTTTCGCCGGTATCATACACCCACCATATACCTTCCTCAAAACAGCCACCATACCTTCCTATCATCGCATTTCCATAGCCATTCCAAGATATATTGCCATGCAACTTTCCACCGTTCCGTTCACATGACACACGTTACTTTTGTCATATTGCCTTTTGCATGAACATGTAGTTGACATTGTATTTGTGGAAAAGCCACCATTCATAATTCTTTCATACATGTCACTCTTGATTCATTACATATCTCGGTACACCGCCGGAGGCATTCATATAGAGTCATATTTGTTCTAAGTATCGAGTTGTAATTGTTGAGTTGTAAGAAAAATAAAAGTGTGATGATCATCATTATTAGAGCATTGTCCCAGTGAGGAAAGGATGACGGAGACTATGATTCCCCCATAAGTCGGGATGAGACTCCGGACAAAAAAAATACAAGAGGCCAAAGAAGCCCAAACAAAAAAAAGAGAAAAGTCCCAAATAACAAAATACAAAAAAATGAGAGAAAAAGAGAGAAGGGACAATGCTACTATCCTTTTACCACACTTGTGCTTCAAAGTAGCACCATGATCTTCATGATAGAGAGTCTCATATGTTGTCACTTTCATATACTAGTGGGAATTTTTCATTATAGAACTTGGCTTGTATATTCCAATGATGGGCTTCCTCAAAAGTTCCCTAGGTATTCGTGAGCAAGCAAGTTGGATGCACACCCACTTAGTTTCTTTTGTTGAGCTTTCATATACTTATAGCTCTAGTGCATCCGTTGCATGGCAATCCCTACTCACTCACATCAATATCTATTGATGGGCATCGCCATAGCCCATTGATATGCCTAGTTGATGTGAGACTATCTTCTCCCTTTTTGTCTTGTCCACAACCACCATTCTATTCCACCTATAGTGCTATGTCCATGGCTCACGCTCATGTATTGCGTGAAAGTTGAAAAAGTTTGAGATTATTAAAGTATGAAACAATTGCTTGGCTCGTCACCGGGCTTGTGCATGATTAAATACTTTGTGTGATGAAGATAGAGCTTAGCCAGACTATATGATTTTGTAGGGATAACTTTCTTCTGGCCAAGTTATTTTGAGAAGACATGATTGATTTGATTTGTATGCATGAAGTATTATTACTTTTATGTTAATATAAACTTTTGTCTTGAATCTTTCGAATCTCAATATTCATGCCACAATTAAGAAGATTTACATTGAAATTATGCCAAAGTATCACTCCGCATCAAAAATTCTTTTTTATCATTTACCTACTCGAGGACGAGCAGGAATTAAGCTTGGGGATTCTTGATACGTCTCCAACGTATCTATAATTTTTGATTGCTCCATGCTACTTTATCTACTGTTTTAGGCAATATTGGGCTTTATTATCCACTTTTATATTACTTTTGGGACTAACCTATTAACCGGAGGCCCAGCCCAGATTTGTTGTTTTATGCCTATTTCAGTGTTTGGAGGAAAAGGAATATCAGATGGAGTCAAAACGGAACGAAATCAACTGGAGAAGTTAATTTTGGAAGGAAACCCACCTGATAGACTTGGAGTGCATGTCAAGGGAGTCCCGGGCTGC
>NC_041385.1:60817226-60834748 GCF_002162155.2 Triticum dicoccoides
CCCCTGGGCGTGCCCCCTGCCTCGTGAGCACCCCGGAGGTCCACCGACGTACCCCTTGCACCCATATATACCTACGTACCCTAAAACTTCCAGAACAGAAGATAGGTCGGGAGTTCCGCCACCACAAGCTTCTGTAGGCACCAAAAACCAATCGGGACCCTGTCCCGGCACCCTGCCGGAGGGGGATCCCATCACCGGAGGCCATATTCATCATCCCGGCGCTATCCATGACGAGGAGGGAGTAGTTCACCCTCGGGGCTGAGGGTATGTACCAGTAGCTATGTGTTTGATCTCTCTCTCTCTCTCGTGTTCTCTCTTGTGTTCCCTCTATGGCACGATCTTGATGTATCCCGAGCTTTGCTATTGTAGTTGAATCTTATGATGTTTTTCCCCCTCTACTCTCTTGTGATAAATTGAGTTTCCCCTTTGAAGTTATCTTATCGGATTGAGTCTTTTATGAGAACACTTGACATATGTCTTGTCGTGATTATCTGTGGTGACTATGGGATATCATGTGCCACTTGATGTATGTTTTGTTGATTAACTTGCGGGTTTCGTGACATTGGGAACCTATGCATAGGGGTTGGCACACGTTCTTGACTCTCCGGTAGTAGCTTTGGGGCACTCTTTGAAGTACTTTTACGTTGGTTGGATGAATCTGAGATTGTGTGATGCATATCGTATAATCATGCCTGCGGATACTTGAGGTGACAATGGAGTATCTAGGTGACATAAGGGTTTTGGTTGATTTGTGTCTTGAGGTGTTATTCTAGTATGAACTCTATGATGGATTGAGCGGAAAGAATAGCTTATGTTATTTTACTACGAACTCTTGAATAGATAGAACAGAAATGATAACTTTGAGGTGGTTTCGTACCCTACCATAATCTCTACATTTGTTCTCCACTATTAGTGGCTTTCGAGTGACTCTTTGTTGCATGTCGAGGGCTTATTATATGATCTATCTATGTTATTATTGTTGAGAGAACTTGCACTAGTGAAAGTATGAACCCTAGGCCTTGTTTCCTATCATTGCAATACCATTTACGCTCACTTTTATCGCTTGCTACCTTGCTGTTTTTATAATTTCAGATTACAAAAACCTTTATCTACTATCTATTTTGCACTTGTATCACCATCTCTTCGCCGAACTAGTGCACCTATACAATTTACCATTGTATTGGGTGTGTTGGGGACACAAGAGACTCTTTGTTATTTGGTTGCATGGCTGTTTGAGAGAGATCATCTTCATCCTACGCCTCCTACAGATTGATAAACCTTAGGTCATCCACTTGAGGGAAATTTGCTACTGTCCTACAAACATGTGCACTTGCAGCCCCAACAACGTCTACAAGAAGAAGGTTGTGTAGTAGACATCAGAGCCTATATGGGACAAGGATCACGCGGAGCGTGCCAAGCAAGGCCTACCGCCCCGCTTCGAGAAATACCATGACAAGCAGACCAGGAACTTTGTCAGGACCCGGTACAAGGAGGACCCGGTAACAAAGGAGCTTACCACGGATCCGAAGACGAAGGCACTTGAGCTTGTTCTGGTAAGGAATACACCCCCGCGTAATTAGCTCCATATGGTTGCATTCTAATTAATGAAGCAAAATTTCTAAATGGTTCAGATTCCTTCCACAGGAGAATGAAAGCAGTAGCGCGGGGTCGTCTCAGAGCTCCCCTGCTTGGGACAGCACTCTAAATAGGGCGTTGAACGTAATGAAAAACAAGGATAAGCTCAGTAATCCATCGTCAGCTGGTCATATGGCCGGCAAAGGCTTGTCAACAAAATGGTCATCATACTATACCGCTGGTGGGCGAAAGGAGAGAAAGACCAGCTAGGAAAGCCAGTCGCGCGAGTTTCAAGAACTCAAGGCACAAGTGGCGCGGATTCCGGAGATTATCCAAGAGCAAGTGAAACAACAACTAGGAACGACGCTCACCGCCATGGTGCCTACCTTTATTCAGGGGCACATGACGTGGATTGCAGGCAGCCAACAGGGGCTGCCCCCGATTCCCCGCTTCACGGCCAGCAACTCGCACAACACGCAGGCGGCGCCATTGGTGTCTCCGGCGGAGGCGGTATTCGTGTCTCCGGCATCGGCACAGGCATTGGATCTTAATGCACCCGGCGGGTGTACGCCGGCCGGCACCTCGCCAGCAAGCGGCCCCGCCGTCAGTTGCACGCCCACCGTTGGCGGTGCCTCGACATTAGCCGAGCTCGACGGCATCATGGTAACTAAGCCTCTCGGCCGATGACTTCATCTCCTTGCCTTTGACTGGGCATCCCTGACGCCCTACATGTTTTCGCAGGGCGCCGCCGACGTTCCATGCACTCTCCTGCACTTCGTGGGCGGTGAGTTGATCAATGTCGCCAAGGGCAGAATCGTTCAACCGGGCAACCCCGTGTTCCACGGTAATTCGATGCCACCCACGGTGTATAGGGTTGAACTCGTTCGGGTGCTGCCAGGCTATGACGAGTTGTTACCTCCGATTAGACCCGCTGGGGACGACGAAGATGATGAGATGACCATCAACGCCTGCGTAAGCTGGCCCCTGCTTTGGCCGAAGAGCCAAATTCGTTTGCGGGCGAGGGACAACACCCCACAGACAAGGCCGCCAGTCGTGCCGGCGCCAAGCCATGGCAAGAACGCCTCAACGCTACCGGACATGCCGGACATCCCTATGGCACAGGATCTGGACATGCATATGGCACAGGATCCGGACGACGACGACAATGACGATGGTACATTTACCAACGTCGATAAGTACTTTGCCGAACATGGGTACGGTGACGAATTCTGCGGGTCTCCTTCTTAAGAACCCAACCCTGAAAAAGACGACCGCTATCTAGCTGGTACTGCAAAGAAACCTAATTGCAACAGGCGTCGTCTGGCGTTCAGTTCTCAAGAGACGCCTCTAGCTGCCGCCTTCACCAAGCCTCAGATAGCCGATGTGCGAAATATTATCAGCCCCAACACGCTCAAGAAGGCGGTCTGTGAGCAGAACTCGATCCCATTACAGCAGATCAAGAAGAAGGGACGGAAATGAAAGACTAACAAGGGCGCCGGTGTGAGCCAGCCGGCACCAAGTATGATCCATGCTTAGGACGGGCCACCTTCGCCTAAGGATATCTCGAGGAGGGTGCATGTGGCGGGTAGGGCGATGCTACCGACAAATATGCTCAATGCTGCAACCGGTGCTATGCGGAGTCTACATGACAATGTTCTTTCTTTGGAGAAGCAGTGTCTCTACCATAATGATGTGGCATACCCGGTTTTCGTGGCCAAGGTGCCAGAGGGCAAGGGCTTTGTGGATAGCGCCATCGGGGGTACGATCGTCCTGCGGTTTGATGACATCTTTTCGATGTTTAACCTTTATCCGCTGCACTACACCTTCATTCGGCTGTTTTTGCTGAGTATGGAGATGCAGATCATTTGAGACAAGACCCGGACATCGTGATAGTCGACCCCTTCTACATGTGTGTCAAGATCTTGGGCAGCGCTGGGGACCGGCAAGTCACGAGTTCACACCTCGAAGGCGTCATTCTGGCAAACCCAGATAAGGATAACTTCCTCGTGCCTTACTTTCCTGAGTAAGTCATCCCCTCACCGCCCCGTAACATATGATTTCTTAGATTTCGATCTTTTTTTTCTAACATTCCGTGTTTTGTGCAATGACACACATTGCACACTCATCCTCTTAAGCCCGAAATATTCCTTGGCCACGTATTTTGACCCGGACCGTGAGTCGAAGATAGACTACACAAATATGAAGAAAGTTCTTGATGATGCTCTTCCCGGCTACGCTAGATCTGGAGGCACCTTCAAGAAGCCAGTTCGTAGGTACGGCAAGCACGTGTTCACCCACAATACGACGTTCGCCTGCGTCAAGCAGCCGCCTTGCGGTGAGAAGGATGCCTACTATGCCCTCCATCACATGCGGGCGATCATACGGGACCATAATCACCTTCTGCTACCAGACAATCTCAAAGATTGGGCCACTAGCTTGTCGGCAATCCAGGACGCGGACATTAGACAAGAATTCTTTCGCATCCAGTCGGAGTTTGCGGAAATCATGTATCAAGATGTCCTTCGTACCTCGGGGCAGTTCTACCTCAGATCTCAACCGTCCAACAGTGAGATTGAAATGACGCTACAAATGCAGGCTGACAACACTCGCGATTTCATGACCATCACGAAAGACGCCGGCTTCATCCACGCTCTGGTCCCCTGAGTCGGTCGAGTCGAAAGTAGTGATGCTATCTAAAATGTCGATTGACTCATGTTGTAATATTAAACTTTAATGAACTTGTATGTCTCTTTGGTTTGGACAGTCGTTCAACTTATTTATAATCGATGCTATTTATTAGTGGGACCATGAATCGTGTTGTTATAGTTGCAATATTAAACTTTAATGAACTTGTATATCTCTGTGAATTGCTACTAACGTTTTGTTTGGCTAGTGCATAGAGATGCCGTCGTATGTCGTGTACAAGGGTAAGGTTCCCGGAGTCTAGGACGACTGGGAGGAGTGTCGGAGACAGGTTCACCGTTTTAGCGGTAACAGTTATAAAGGGTAAACCACTAGGGCGGAGGCCGAAGTTAGATACGCGCGGTATCTAGCGGAAGAGAGGAGGGAGCGTTGGAGGAACCGGATGAAGACCAGTTTCATCGCGATTATGCTCATCGTGATGACCGCGGCTCTCTTCATGTGATGGTAGTTTAGACTATGTCTGATTTCGTGCCGTGTGCGCACACTGGCAGTCCAGCACCGTCGCACCGCGGGGGCATGGCATCGTCGACCCATGCTTCCACCCCAAGAGGTGGTTCTTGCTGCCCGAGGGTCACGGCCTTCACCCTGCTTACTGCAAGAAATGTTTCTTCAATCTCTCCACAGGAGTTTTCGTCTGTGTCTAGCTCCCCTTCTTAAGCGATAGTAGCTATGTCCTTGACTCGGCCGATGGCCTCCTCCTCTTGCAACGGAAAAGCCAAGTCACTTCCGCGATCAGGGTCATCCACACTTTCACCGGCGACTTTGTGGAGCAACCACTGCTGATGTCCCTTGTAAGAACCAACTTGGACATGTCCGATGGCACGGGACGGGTTGATTTCCGTAGTGTCACTTCCATTAGCGTCAGTGTTGATGGGGTCGTCGCAGTCATGATCAAGCTTTACAATATATCACGTGTATTCTTTGCTACTACTAAGGACCAGCAGTGGAGTGTCTCGACTTGGAATATCGGATGGTACTCCGAGAGAATATCATCCCAAGGGAAATTCTTTGTGTTGGATTCTCCCACCACATATGGCCGTCAACAACATATTCTCCAGATCGATCCACCCCGCCTTGATCATCACGCCCTGTCATCTTATTTGTTGCCACCAAGGTTGATTGCCACGTGTCCCACCGGCAAAATTTCTGGCATGTTCTACATGGAAGAATGTGTCTCGGAGATCCTAGTGATTGGTCACGACGCTAACCCACTTTTCAAGGGCCACATGCTCGTCTAGAAAGTAGCCGATCTTATCATGGGCAAGGTTGTCTCAGTAACAAGCATCGGAGGTAATACTCTCTTCACTACTATTGACCATGGAATTAGCATCGACGATGATGATATCTTTGTTTATGTGAGGGAGACTATTGTTGTGAGTTACAAGGCCATACCTATTGCTGTGGGTGACACCATTGTACGTCGTCGACGTCTCAAGGATAATTGTCCTTTGTACTACGACCTCTCTAGCGGCGAATGGTCCCAAGGACCGGCCATGGGGTGTGCTGATGGTTGCCATGATTGCACCCGTGGCCTTGTTTATCATATCTACAATTGTTGTCATTGTGGTGACTTGCGTGCGAGCAAGTTGGTACACCTAAGTTTCTAAAGCAGATTCATCCTAGAAAGATGGAATGTGTAAAACAGCGATTGCTGTTAATGAGATTACTTGGGTATTTTGTATATACCTCCTTCGGTTTGTCCTGCAGTTTCAACACATGATGTCTTTTGACACCAAGCAGAAGCATATGATTCCTAATCTTTGACCTGTTATGCATGTATTTGTGTGTGTTCCTGCTATCTTATAGAACTATTTATATTCAGGTTAGCTATTTCACATCTAGATGTGAAATAGTATCTCACATCTAATTTTTAAGCCGTTTGATAAAAACTTTAGGATTCGTGTTCTCGTTCAATGCTTTTGTCTCGTCGCGCGCGTTTCGGTAGGCAGCTGCGATCGCTCTTTTTCCTTTTTTTTATTGAGATCAACCCTGCGCTCGCTCATATGGGCTGAGGTATCTTTTTTGTTTTTTACAGGCTGTAGTCTTGTCATGTTACTATATGGGGTGGTGCGTGGTGTGTTCTTTTCTTTTCTTTTTCTTTTTCTTTTTTCTGTTTCATTATTTGTTTTAACTTATGAACTATTTTAATTCATGATTTTTTGTATTTTATTTATGTTTATTTATTTTTTTTCTCTTTTTTATTTTTTGTTTTAAATTCATGATTTTTTCCCACTCTGCCATCTGTTTGCTCTAAATATCATGCAAATCTTGATAGCAGGTTGATTGTCGCGCGTGTCCCATATCGCGTCGTGTGTGTGGTGTCTACTTGTGGGTCCACTTGCTTATGCGCCTTCCTTGTCCGTTTCACGATGTGATTTGAGGTTCCGTCTCCCATTGGTTTTGGTAATTATCATCTAGATGAGAATTAAACAATGTCTCATCTAACTCATATACTGTTAAATATATATGTGCTTATGAGTCGTGCTCGTTATTTGTGTATCGTGTTTTCTGTTCGTCCCCGTGAAGCAGTAAGTCCCGATATAGTTTTTTTAGTGGGCCATTTTTATATTCATATATTGGGCTCATTTTGTAGGTTGTAGTTTTTGGTGGAGGGTCACATGTCTTTCCAGTCCCTATTTTTGTTTATTTTACGTTTGACTGTGTAGCTAGGGGAGAGCGTTACTATAGTTTTTTCTGGATTTGCTAAATTTCATCTAGATGAGATTTAGTGATGTCTCATCTAAGTCTATAAACATCTGATTTGTTTGCTTTAATGTTCGCACAAACTTGACCATGTGTGCCCGGCTTGTCCTGTTTTGTCGTGTATGCCCCGTTTTTGTTTTGTGATGGTCTGTTCTTGTGTTTCTTTTCACATGGGCTCATGTATGTCCTTCTTGGAGGGGGGGGCGCAACCCGTTCCTTTTTGGTTCATTTTCGTTGTGCATTTTTTATTTCCCGATGAAGAATTTGTAGAGTTCACTCTCAACTCACAAATGCGCTTGTAGTTGTCCCAGTTGCAAATCCATTCTTGACATGCAACTGGGCTCTTAGTTTATTATTATTGTCCCAGTTGCAAGTCCATCATCGACTTGTAACTTGGCTCGACCCCCTTTTTATCTATTTATGATTCCAATTTGATGCAGTTGCAGGTACACCCTCGACATGCAACTTGTCCTCGACTCTTTGCCCTAGTTGCAAGTTCGCTTGTTAACTCACAAACTAGGCATGTAGTTTGTTTTATCCCAATTGAAACCCTTGACTTGCAATTGGGCTCGTAGTTTCATAGTTGCCCCAGTTGGAAGTCCACCCTTGACTCGCAACTAGGCACATAGTTTTGTTGTTGTCCCGGTTGTAAGTCCATCCTCGACTCGCAACTAGGCATGTAGTTTCGTTCATCCTAATTGTAAGCCCACCCTTGAATCACAACTTGGCATGAGTTTTTGTTTTTCTTCTGAGTTGCGTGTTCACCCTTGGATCGCAATTAGGCCCGTAGATTGTTTCATCCCAGTTGCAAGTCAACTCTTGACTCGCAATTGGGCTTGTAATTTTGTAATTGTCCCAGTTGCAAGTCCACCCTCGACATGCAATTGGGCTTGTAGTTGTCCCAGTTGCAAGCCCAACCTCGAATCGCAACTCGAGCTTGTGTTTTTGTTTTCATCACAGTTGCAAGTCCACCCTTGGCTCGGAACTAGGCCTATAGTTTGTTTCATCCCAGTTGCAAGTCGACCCTTGACTCGTACCTAGGCTTGTAGTTTCATAATTGTCCTAGTTGCAAGTACACCCTCAACTCGCAACTGGTCATATGATTTTTATCCCACTTGTAAATGCACAATCAACTTACAACTTGGCTTGTAGTTTGTTATTGTACCAGTGGTAAGTTCACCATTGACTCGCAAATGGTATCGTAGTTTTGTGTAGTTGTCCCAGTTGCAAGTCTGCTTGACTCGCAACTAGACCTGCAGTTTGTTTCATCCCAGTTGCAATTCCACCATTTGACTTGCAACTGAGCTACTAATTTCGTAGTGGTCTCAATTGCAACCCTCAACTCGCAACTGGGCTCATAGTTTGTTATTGTTCGAGTTGCAACTCCACCATCGACTTGCAACTACGCTCAACCATTTTTTTATCTCAGCTATGAAACTAGTTGCAAGTGCACCCTCGACTCACAATCGGGCCCATAGTTTTGTTGTTGTCCTAGATGCAATTCCACTCTCGACTGGCAACTAGACCCGTAGTTTGGTCCATTGTAGTTCTAAGGCCACCCTTGTCTCGCAACTCGGCATGTGTTTTTGTGTTTCTTCTCAGTTGCAGGTTCACCCTTGGCTCGCAACTTGGCTCGTAATTTGTTTCATCCCAGTTGCAAGTTGACCCTTGACTCGCAACTAGGCTTGTACTTTGGTAGTTGTCCCAGTTGTAAGTCAATCCTCGACATGCAACTGGGATTGTAGTTGTCCAAGTTGTAAGCCCAACCGCGAACCACAACTGGAGTCTGTGTTTTTGTTTTTCATCGAAGTTGCAAGTCCAGTGTTGACCCGCAACTAGGCCCATAGTTTGTTTCATCGCAGTTGCAAGTCGATCTTGACTCGCAATTGAGCTCGTAGTTTCATAATTATCCCAGTTGCAAATCCACCCTCAACTCGCAACTGGTCATGTGTTTTGTTTATTCATCCCAGTTGAAAGTCCACGCTTGACTCACAACTTGGCTTGTAGCTTGAGTTACAAGTTCAGCATTGACTTGCAACTGGAATCGTAGTTTTCGTGTAGTTATCCCAGTTGCAAGTCTGCCCTTGACTCGCAACTAGACCCGTAGTTTGTTTCGTCCCAGTTGGAAGTCCATCATTGATTTGCAACGGAGTTCACATAGTTTCTTAGTTGTCTCAGTTGCAACCCTCGACTCACAACTAGGCTCGTAATTTGTTATTATCCCAGTTGCAAGTCCACAATCGACTTGCAACTAGGCTCGTCCCTTTTTTATCTCAGCTATGAACCCAGTTTGATCCAGTTGCACATGCACCCTCGACACATAAATTGTTCTCGGCCCTTTGGACTCAATCGTAGTTGTCCCAGTTGCAAGTCCACCCTCGACTCCAATTGGGCTCGTAATTGTCCTAATGTCATGTCCATCCTTGACCCGAAACTCAACCAAGTCAGTTGCATGTCCACCCTCAACATGCAGCTCCCACCGAACTAGTTGCAGGTCAACTGTTGACCCGAAACTCAACCGACCTAGTTGCATGTCCAACCGAGACACACAACTTTCCCTTGCCCATGTGCAGTTTTTACACTTGACCCGAAACACAACCGGCCTAGTTACATGTCCACCTTCGATATACAATTTGATCATTCTAGTTTTCCTTTTTTTAATTTTTTGTCGACCGTGAGACCTTTAAATGTTCATCGTGTTTAAAAAATGCATCGTGTATTTAAAAAAAATTAAATCACCTCGTCCATCAATATTTTTCATGTGAAAGTGTTTAGTCTATTTTTTTCTATTTTTTCTCCATCGTGCGACCTTTTAAATATTCACCGCGTTTAAAAAAAGCATCATATATTTTTGTAAAATTTTCATCATATGTTTATAAAATGTTCATCAAGGTAGCATGAAAAAATGTCCTCTAATTGTTCAATTTGCCAATATTCCCGAGTTTGAAAAATGTTCCTGAATTAAAAAAATCACCAACTTGAAAAGTGTACGCGAATTCAAAGATGTTCAAAAATTCCAACAATGTTCTTGAATTTGAAAAATATTCATGAGTTCAAAAATGTTGGCGAATTCAAAAATATTCATGGATTTGAAAAAAATCTTGATTTAAAAATATATTTAGAATTGGATAAAAATATTCAACATGGCCAGTAAGAATTAGAAGTTACTTTTGCGATGGATCCACATTTAGAGGTGTTAGTCAATGCCCAACAAAGGCAGCAGAAAAAAATGTAGCTCATGAGCTACCGTGCCAGAAGGTGAAAAAGGACAAATTAAACATGGTCACAGTTAAATCAAGTTTAGCTCGCTCGCTTAGCAAATAGATGTACTAGTAAAAAGATGATGCGACGTACTGTTGTTGAGCTTTGAGCTTTGTAGTACACCACACGTGCGTTGCATGATCAATGTGGTACTGTAACGATCGTGTAGCAGCAGAAGTATTGTGCTCCCTACAGCAACACACAGGAGTCCAGCGCACGCGAGTGCCACACATGCAAACATGGGCACACACAATGCATACCACGCATCTTACATTTTTCACAACAAACAAACAAATAAACAAGCAAAAAAGGAACACAAATAATGTTGATGTTATACTTAGATGTGAGGTATTATATCACATCTAGATGTGATATAGTCAATCCCATTTATATTTGTATATGTTGTAACTGATCCGCTACTTTTCTTTCATGTTAAATTACTAGCAAACATGCCTATACATTGCAACGGGAGAAAAGGTATATCATATACCCCTTGCCCAATTATACACAAAACCAAATGAACCATCTAGTTAGTTCTCTTCTAGGCATGAATGATTTAAAGAAAAGAAACAAACAAGTGGGCGTAAAAACATACTGCCTTCAGTCAAAAGTAAGTGTCGTGGTTTTAGTTAAAATTTGAACTAAAACCACGACACTTATTTTGGATCGGAGGGAGTAATATATTACAATATACTATGTGGAAATTTAATCAATCCCTTTTTTTCTGCATCTCTTTCTCATAATCTTCCTCTGCCCCAACTGCTATAGCTTTCCTCTGAAATTTGTTGTGTGGGGCCAGAACGTGATGCTTTTCAAGGCCGAGTACTTTTCTTAACACTGTATAGTAAAACCAAAATCAATCCAGATGTATGACCTTGATGACCAAGGCACAGTACTTTTCTTGATGACCTAGACATAGAGATGTAGCTGATTTTTGTTGACATCTCTTCAGGATTCAGGAGTGTAATGGTCATGTGCATTCAGAAATAGAGAAAACTACTGCAAGGGCTAGTTCTTGGTCAGGTCCAAGACTTACTGTAAAAAAAGCAGTTGCTACAGAATGCATTCAGAAATTTTTATACAAGCACTAGCAGTTTGATTGTTGTTTGATTTGGTCCATGCTAGCCGTTTTGCAAGGTGGCGGTAAGAATACCTTTGCTAAAAATGAAAGAGAATATGAATGAAGTTGTCCAAGTTGCTGCTACTATAAACACAACATAAATTACTAAATGTAAGTTAAAAAGGTCATACATGTACAGTTTAGGGGTACTATAGACTTTCCATCACTAGAACATAGCAAATAAGCCCAGACAAAAGATGGCTTATTCTCATGGACTTATTTTCAGAGCAGCTTATATGAGGCTTATTTCCATAGCAGCTTATGCAAAAGCCACTGTCCAAAAGAACTGGCCCCAAGCATCCATAAGAATCATCCCCAGTAGCTAGAAGCCGATAAAAAGAAAAGCAAGTGTCGGATAGGGTAAACAACGCTGCTGCCATAGAATTTCATTTTGAAAAGGCTTTCAAAGAGAAGTCATCACTACTATTAACTATTAAGAGTATTAAGAGTAGTGATGACCACTTCCTCACTTTCAATCCAGGTTGAGCCTCCTCTCGAGCTACAGCTGCTTCGATCCTTTGGTCATACTACTCCTGACAGTCCTGAGTACATGCATAAACCGGAAAACAAGTTAGCACACCCAATTTAGAAGATATGTACAACATTAGTAGTATCAATTCATAACTAGAGCTCACCAGCCGGCCCGAGGGCGCAGTGTACAACCACAACAGTCGTATATATGGCAAATAAAGCCACACTGGCTCATGGGGTGTGTTGTTGGCGACCACGTGCCGCTATCAAGGTGGTACTGCCAAGGGTGACATCTCTCGTGATGCCGACGAAGTACAATGGTGTCACTCGCGATTGTAGGAATAACCCCACTGTTTGCAGTTTGCATACTTGTTTTGGTATCAAAGAAGACAGATTTGCTTCCGATGTCTGTCACCGGGATAACCTTGCCGAGCATAAGATCAGGTACTCTATAAACCACCATATGCGTGTGTGTAGAATCTTTGTAGGCTATGACCAAAATCTCGGAGTCACATTCTGCTAGGCCAATACCGTCGGACATTTTTATCGTTGGACATGTGGCAATCAACTTTGATGTCGGCAAGAAAGATGAACCTAACCCTAAGGTTGTCCCATGTTCATACACAGGTGGGCCCATTTGGAGAACTTGTAGTGCATGGCTAGGTAGGTCATAACATAAGATGTATAATTTTCCTTGGAATGATATCGGCCTCCTGGTCCTAATGAACATTCGGGTTGACTGACTCCATTGCCTGTCCTTGGTGGTAGCAAAGATGACGCGTGATAATTCTACAAGCCAAATCATGACTGCGGCGGCGCCATCTGAGCTCACGATCAAGGAGGTGACCACGCCGCCAGGTATCAGTTTCGAGTCTGACACGACGGACCCGAGCGGCGGGAGCTCCCCAATGTCGCCGGTGAAGGGGTTGAAAAGACGAATGCTACCTTGATCGTGTTGTTGCTGCCGCCGCTGCAGTAGGAGGATCCCGTTGACCGAGTCGAGGATGACCGAGTCGAGGATGCAATAATCCTCAGGAAGTCGAGGGCAAACGGATACTCCGGTGGAGAGGCTGAATAGGCGTCTCTTGGCCTTGTCGTCGGGGTGTAATCCATGTCCCTCGGGCAGCACCATCCATCGGCCTGGGTGAAAACGCGGATCCACGATGCCACGGCCACGGGGACAGACGGTGCTGAAACGCCAGTGTGTGCAGACTGCGCGGAAGCGGACATAGTCGAGCAGATCTCCCGCCAGCACTCGCCAGCCGACCAGGCGAACCAGATCCGCGTGGAGGGACGCCCATGGCCATGGAGATGCCTGGTCGGGGACGGTGGCGGAGGCAGCCGCTACAGCCGGAGGGCACAAGTGATTCGCCGCCGAGGACGTCGACATCGAGCGATCTGTTTTCTTTCTTTAGAAAGAGCGATCTGTTTTCTTGTGCTGATCGGGACGCTGAGCGACAGGAATTTTAAACCGGTCCGATGGAGGAGAGCCGGAGCTCAACTCGGTATAATATTAAATGGGCCCAGCCTGGCCGTATATGCTAGAGTTGGACTCCGTTAGCTAGATCGCAACTACCTGGCAAACAATTTATTACCTCAAAAAAATCACATTTAGATGCGCAAACCCATCAGAAATAATAAAAATTACATTCAAATCCTAAACCATCCAGTGACAACTACAAGCACTAAAACGAACAGAACACGCGCCTTCATCATCGCCCCTCCCTCATCGGGCCGGCAGAACTTGTTGTATTAGATAGTCGGGAAGGCGTCGTGCTAAGTGCCCGTAAGGCCAGCACACCAAAATAGAAACCGCCGTCGATGAAGAGTAGCGTAGTTCAGAAGGATCCAAACCAAAGACACACGAATATAGGCGAATGATAATCGGGTCTGAGCAAATTCACCAATGACAGATCCACCAGAAACACACATCAACACGTACACCGATGATGCTGGACACACCATCAAGACGGGGCTAGGCGAGAGGAGATTTATTCCATCTTGAGGGAGCTGTTGCCGTCTCACTTTTCTGAGCAGGATACAAATCCTAGCAAAACTCAAAGAGACATCTAAAAATAGAGCCCTCCCACTGACAAGGGTTGACTGTCACGCCCTATATGCGATACTATCCTAAAGAGACTCGAAAGTCCCACTAAGAATAGAACCGCATATTGAAACGCTTTTGCAAGGTGGATATCATTACATCAACATTACATAATAGATGGGATACATACAAAAGGCATCCGACATAAGAGCACCATCCGACTACGGATGAAACACAAACAGAAACTCAAACGACATCCACCCTGCTAGCCCAGGCTGTCGACCTGGAACCTATCCCCTGATCGAAGAAGAAGAAGAAGAAGAAGAAGAAGAAGAACTCCAAAACAAGCAAACATCGCTCTCGCGTCATGATCATGGCATAACCTGTACCTAAAACTGTTGTTGTAGTAATCTGTGAGCCACGAGGACTCAGCAATCCCATTACCATGGGTATCAAGACTAGCAAAGCTTAATGGGAAAGGAAGGGGTAAAATGGTGAGGTTGTAGCAGCGGCTAAGCATATATGGTGGCTAACATACGCAAATAAGATCGAGAAGAGAAGCAAAGGAACGGTCGTGAAGCTAGCAATGATCAAGAAGTGATCCTGAACTCCTACTTACGTCAAACATAACCCAAAACCGTGTTCACTTCCTGGACTCCGCCGAAAAGAAACCATCACGGCTACACACGCGGTTGATGAGTTTTAATTCGGATCTGGTGTTAAGTTATCTACAACCGGACATTAACAAATTCCCATCTGCCACATAACCGCGGGCACGGCTCTCGAAAGATTATACCCTGCAGGGGTGTCCCAACTTAGCCCATGATAAGCTCTCGCGATCAACGAAGGATATACCTTCTCCCAGGAAGACCCGATCAGACTCGGAATCCCGGTTTACAAGACATTTCGACAATGGTAAAACAAGACCAGCAAAGCCACCTGATGTGCCGACAATCCCGATAGGAGCTGCACATATCTCATTCTCAGGGCAACACCGGATAGGTCAGCCTACGAGTAAAACCAGCCCTCGAGTTGCCCCGAGGTGGCCCCACAATCTGCCCGGTTCGAACCAGCACTTAGAGAAGCACTGGCCCGCGGGGGCTAAAATAAAGATGACCCTCGAGAGAGCGACTCCCAAGGGGAAAGTAGGTGGTGGTGAGGCAAATGGTAAAACCAAGGTTGGGCCTTGCTGGAGGAGTTTTACTCAAAGCAAACTGTCAAGGGGGTCCCATAAATCACCCAACCGCGTAAGGAACGCAAAATCCAGGAACATAACACCGGTATGACGGAAACTAGGGCGGCAAGAGTGGAACAAAGCACCAGGCATAAGGCCGAGTCTTCCACCCTTTACCAAGTATATGGATGCATTAATTAAATAAGAGATATTGTGATATCCCAACAAAATCCTGTCCATCATGGATCAATCTTCAACTTCACCTGCAACTAGCAACGTTATAAGAGGGCTGAGCAAAGCGGTAACATAGCCAAGCAACGGTTTGCTAGGAAGGGTGAAAAAGGTTAGAGGCTGACATGGCAAACTGGGAGGCTTGATAAACAGGTGATAGGTGGCGCAGCATAGCGGTAGAACGAAGCAACTAGCATAGCAATGATCCAGGGTAGCGGTCATCTTGCTTGAAATCCCGCAAGGAAGAAGAACGAGTCCATGAAAAAGATGAAGCCACGAAGACGAACCAAGCGTAGACGAACGAATCCTCACGATCGTAACGAAACGAGAACTATCGAGAAGAAGCACACAACATGGTAAACACACCACACATATACAAGACATAATGCACAACCAAGCATGATGCATGACAAGGCTACATGAAGCTACTCATGGCAAGAGATGATGCATACAAGAGCAACACATCAAAGCAAGTTTAAATGAGGCCGGAAGCAACATATAACAATTCCGGTAAGTCCTCATATGCAAATTTCGAAATTGGTCCAGATCTGAATAAACATTATGTTCAAGTTGTTAAACAGTAAGTTAAGATGCTCCAAGACGATCTACACGAGATTCTAGTCAAGTTCCATATAAAGTTCATTAGATTTGGAGCTACGGCCTAGAAGTATGAGCAAAACAAGATAAACATGACATTGATGCTAAATGCATCAAAACATCAACAAAACATCTCGAAACAAGGATGCAACATGATAATATGAAACTACATGCAAATCTAAGCAAGTTTCATATAGAGCACACTCAAAACGGAGCAACGGTTCCACACACACACATGAAACAAGTTTAAATGACAAGATGTCCAAAACAGCAACTAGGCATATTGCAAGCACCAACATAACATGCTACAGAACCACAATATGAAAACAAAAGGCATAGACATGATGTAGAGGTTATGCATTACACAACACGAACACTGAGCTATCTCCAGAAACCACTAGAACATGCTCAAAAACACATGGCAAGATTGCAAATAATAACAGTTTCAGACTTGGCAGAAATAACATCAGGTTGCAATGTTTAGAGCTATCAAACAACATGCTACAGGAACTTATCATGGCAAACAATGGCATGGCATGAACCTAATAATTGCATAGAATAAAAGTCCCTTACTGATCATGAGCCAAGAAGGATCAGAAGATATGATGGCATCCATGTAAACATGGCAAATGATATGACAGATTCATACATGGCAGGAACAACAATAAGTAGGCATGTTGATGAGTTTATACCACTCACCACAGAGCAATACATGGCATGATAAGGCAACCAACAGTAAGAATACATGTTTATGAAGCAAAGCATGGCAAGATCAAGTTCATAGGGTGCATGGATCACTAGCAAAACACATGGCACAAATTGAAGTTAATGTTAACAAGCTGACAGCAACATTATTTAGCAACTTAGGAGCAAGAAGACAATAGGCTACAGCAGGCTATAAATGCAAACAGGGGCATGGATGGATATGACATGACATGTTTAACAAAACATCCTTAGCGAACATCTCCAGATTATGTATAGAATGACTGGTAGCACCAGGTTTACATAGCATCATGATATAGCAGATTCAGCCTAGCAAAACAGCAACAGCAAGTACCCTACTTAACAAGCTTGATGCACTCACTACATAACTCACAAAAATACATGGATGGAACCACTTTAAAGATGGCATGATGTAGTGTAAAACACATGTAGAGCTCTTGCTCATAGGAGGCACACATTAAACATGGCAAAAATGACAAATGAGCATGTTATGTTAATAGACAGTAGACAACATTATATAGCACTCTTGCAACAGAGATTCAGGCATCAAGATGACGTCAAACAAAGATGGCACAATGGAACAAAATGAAGAGCACATCATGATGAACATTTTGATATATTATGCGCACGAAACGGAGCAGTATTCAGAGAGTTATGATGCGATGAACAGGAGCTACAAATATGCACATATTTAGGGACTTAGGGAAATTTCGGGTCAACCTTAGGGTTTCCAGATCTGGCGCGCGCGCGGATCGAGGTGGCCGGAGGAGCTCGCCAGAGATGCGCCGGAGGGCAGGGGAGGCCGGATCCGGCACGGAGGGGGAGGAGGTCGCCGGCAGGGGATGAGGCTCCCGGTGGCGAGGCGGCGATGGCCGGGGGCGGCGCCGGGCGGCGGAGCTGAGGTGGGGCGGCGGCGCCAG